>NC_091986.1:104919331-105236275 GCF_044704955.1 Pristiophorus japonicus
AGACAGTCTGTGGGTAAGAGAGGGAGACAGTCTGTGGGTAAGAGAGGGAGACAGTCTGTGGGTAAGAGAGGGAGACAGTCTGTGGGTAAGAGAGGGAGACAGTCTGTGGGTAAGAGAGGGAGACAGTCTGTGGGTAAGAGAGGGAGACAGTCTGTGGGTAAGAGAGGGAGACAGTCTGTGGGTAAGAGAGGGAGACAGTCTGTGGGTAAGAGAGGGAGACAGTCTGTGGGTAAGAGAGGGAGAGAGACAGTCTGTGGGTAAGAGAGGGAGAGAGACAGTCTGGGGGTAAGAGAGGGAGAGAGACAGTCTGGGGGTAAGAGAGGGAGAGAGACAGTCTGGGGGTAATAGAGAGAGAGAGACAGTCTGGGGGTAATAGAGAGAGAGACACAGTCTGGGGGTAATAGAGAGAGAGAGACACAGTCTGGGGGTAATAGAGAGAGAGACACAGTCTGGGGGTAATAGAGAGAGAGAGACAGTCTGGGGGTAATAGAGAGAGAGAGAGATAGTCTGGGGGTAATAGAGAGAGAGAGAGACAGTCTGGGGGTAATAGAGAGAGAGAGACAGTCTGGGAGTAAGAGAGAGAGAGAGAGAGACAGTCTGGGGGTAAGAGAGAGAGAGAGAGACAGTCTGGGGGTAAGAGAGAGAGAGAGAGACAGTCTGGGGGTAAGAGAGAGAGAGAGAGACAGTCTGGGGGTAAGAGAGAGAGAGAGAGAGACAGTCTGGGGGTAAGAGAGAGAGAGACAGTCTGGGGGTAAACGAGAGGGACAGTCTGGGGGTAATGGAGAGAGAGAGAGGGACAGTCTGGGGGTAATGGAGAGAGAGAGAGAGAGAGAGAGAGAGAGAGGGAGAGAGACAGTCTGGGGGTGATGGAGAGAGACAGTCTGGGGGTGATGGAGAGAGACAGTCTGGGGGTGATGGAGACAGTCTGGGGGTAATAGAGAGAGAGAGACACAGTCTGGGGGTAATAGAGAGAGAGAGAGAGAGAGAGAGAGACAGAGAGACAGTCTGGGGGTAATAGAGAGAGAGAGAGAGAGAGAGAGTGTCTGGCGGTAATAGAGAGAGAGAGAGAGAGAGAGACAGTCTGGGGGTAATAGAGAGAGAGAGACAGACAGTCTGGGGGTAATAGAGAGAGAGAGAGAGAGAGACAGTCTGGGGGTAATAGAGAGAGACAGTCTGGGGGTAATAGAGAGAGACAGTCTGGGGGTAATAGAGAGAGACAGTCTGGGGGTAATAGAGAGAGACAGTCTGGGGGTAATAGAGAGAGACACAGTCTGGGGGTAATAGAGAGAGAGAGAGAGACAGTCTGGGGGTAAGAGAGCGAGAGAGACAGTCGGGGTAATAGAGAGAGAGAGAGAGAGAGAGAGAGAGACAGACAGTCGGGGTAATAGAGAGAGAGAGAGAGACAGTCCGGGGGTAATAGATAGAGAGATACAGTCTGGGGGTAATGGAGAAAGAGACAGTCTGGGGGTAATAGAGAGAGAGACAGTCTGGGGGTAATAGAGAGAGAGACAGTCTGGGGGTAATAGAGAGAGAGACAGTCTGGGGGTAATAGAGAGAGAGACAGTCTGGGGGTAATAGAGAGAGAGACAGTCTGGGGGTAATAGAGAGAGAGACAGTCTGGGGGTAATAGAGAGACAGACAATTTGGGGGTAATAGAGACAGACAGTCTGGGGGTAATAGAGACAGAGAGAGAGAGACAGTCTGGGGATAATAGAGAGAGAGAGAGAGACAGTCTGGGGATAATAGAGAGAGAGAGAGAGACAGTCTGGGGGTAAGAGAGAGAGAGAGAGACAGTCTGGGGGTAATAGAGACAGACAGTCTGGGGGTAATAGAGACAGAGAGAGACAGTCTGGGGATAATAGAGAGAGAGAGAGAGAGAGAGACACACAGTCTGGGGGTAATAGAGAGAGAGAGAGAGAGAGAGAGACAGAGACAGAGTGTCTGGGGGTAATAGAGAGAGAGACAGTCTGGGGGTAATAGAGAGGGAGACAGTCTTGGGGTAAGAGAGGGAGACAGTCTTGGGGTAAGAGAGGGAGACAGTCTGTGGGTAAGAGAGGGAGACAGTCTGTGGGTAAGAGAGGGAGACAGTCTGTGGGTAAGAGAGGGAGACAGTCTGTGGGTAAGAGAGGGAGACAGTCTGTGGGTAAGAGAGGGAGACAGTCTGTGGGTAAGAGAGGGAGACAGTCGAGGGAGACAGTCTGTGGGTAAGAGAGGGAGACAGTCTGTGGGTAAGAGAGGGAGACAGTCTGTGGGTAAGAGAGGGAGACAGTCTGTGGGTAAGAGAGGGAGACAGTCTGTGGGTAAGAGAGGGAGACAGTCTGTGGGTAAGAGAGGGAGACAGTCTGTGGGTAAGAGAGGGAGACAGTCTGTGGGTAAGAGAGGGAGACAGTCTGTGGGTAAGAGAGGGAGAGAGACAGTCTGGGGGTAAGAGAGGGAGAGAGACAGTCTGGGGGTAAGAGAGGGAGAGAGACAGTCTGGGGGTAATAGAGAGAGAGAGACAGTCTGGGGGTAATAGAGAGAGAGAGACAGTCTGGGGGTAATAGAGAGAGAGACACAGTCTGGGGGTAATAGAGAGAGAGACACAGTCTGGGGGTAATAGAGAGAGAGAGACAGTCTGGGGCTAATAGAGAGAGAGAGAGACAGTCTGGGGGTAATAGAGAGAGAGAGAGATAGTCTGGGGGTAATAGAGAGAGAGAGAGATAGTCTGGGGGTAATAGAGAGAGAGAGACAGTCTGGGGGTAATAGAGAGAGAGAGACAGTCTGGGAGAGAGAGAGAGAGACAGTCTGGGGGTAAGAGAGAGAGAGAGACACAGTCTGGGGGTAATAGAGAGAGAGACACAGTCTGGGGGTAATAGAGAGAGAGACAGTCTGGGGGTAATAGAGAGGGAGACAGTCTTGGGGTAAGAGAGGGAGACAGTCTTGGGGTAAGAGAGGGAGACAGTCTTGGGGTAAGAGAGGGAGACAGTCTTGGGGTAAGAGAGGGAGACAGTCTGTGGGTAAGAGAGGGAGACAGTCTGTGGGTAAGAGAGGGAGACAGTCTGTGGGTAAGAGAGGGAGACAGTCTGTGGGTAAGAGAGGGAGACAGTCTGTGGGTAAGAGAGGGAGACAGTCTGTGGGTAAGAGAGGGAGACAGTCTGTGGGTAAGAGAGGGAGACAGTCTGTGGGTAAGAGAGGGAGACAGTCTGTGGGTAAGAGAGGGAGACAGTCTGTGGGTAAGAGAGGGAGACAGTCTGTGGGTAAGAGAGGGAGACAGTCTGTGGGTAAGAGAGGGAGACAGTCTGTGGGTAAGAGAGGGAGACAGTCTGTGGGTAAGAGAGGGAGACAGACAGTCTGGGGGTAAGAGAGGGAGAGAGACAGTCTGGGGGTAAGAGAGGGAGAGAGACAGTCTGGGGGTAATAGAGAGAGAGAGACAGTCTGGGGGTAATAGAGAGAGAGACACAGTCTGGGGGTAATAGAGAGAGAGACACAGTCTGGGGGTAATAGAGAGAGAGACACAGTCTGGGGGTAATAGAGAGAGAGAGACAGTCTGGGGGTAATAGAGAGAGAGAGAGATAGTCTGGGGGTAATAGAGAGAGAGAGACAGTCTGGGGGTAATAGAGAGAGAGAGACAGTCTGGGAGTAAGAGAGAGAGAGAGAGAGACAGTCTGGGGGTAAGAGAGAGAGAGAGAGACAGTCTGGGGGTAAGAGAGAGAGAGAGAGACAGTCTGGGGGTAAGAGAGAGAGAGAGAGACAGTCTGGGGGTAAGAGAGAGAGAGACAGTCTGGGGGTAAACGAGAGGGACAGTCTGGGGGTAATGGAGAGAGAGAGAGGGACAGTCTGGGGGTAATGGAAGAGAGAGAGAGAGAGAGAGAGAGAGAGAGGGAGGGAGAGAGACAGTCTGGGGGTGATGGAGAGAGACAGTCTGGGGGTGATGGAGAGAGACAGTCTGGGGGTGATGGAGAGAGACAGTCTGGGGGTGATGGAGACAGTCTGGGGGTAATAGAGAGAGAGAGACACAGTCTGGGGGTAATAGAGAGAGAGAGAGAGAGAGAGAGAGACAGAGAGACAGTCTGGGGGTAATAGAGAGAGAGAGAGAGAGAGAGAGTGTCTGGCGGTAATAGAGAGAGAGAGAGAGAGACAGTCTGGGGGTAATAGAGAGAGAGAGACAGACAGTCTGGGGGTAATAGAGAGAGAGAGAGAGAGAGACAGTCTGGGGGTAATAGAGAGAGACAGTCTGGGGGTAATAGAGAGAGACAGTCTGGGGGTAATAGAGAGAGACAGTCTGGGGGTAATAGAGAGAGACAGTCTGGGGGTAATAGAGAGAGACAGTCTGGGGGTAATAGAGAGAGACAGTCTGGGAGTAATAGAGAGAAACAGTCTGGGGGTAATAGAGAGAGACACAGTCTGGGGGTAATAGAGAGAGAGAGAGACAGTCTGGGGGTAATAGAGAGAGAGAGACAGACAGTCTGGGGGTAAGAGAGCGAGAGAGACAGTCGGGGTAATAGAGAGAGAGAGAGAGAGAGAGAGAGACAGACAGTCGGGGTAATAGAGAGAGAGAGAGAGAGAGAGAGACAGTCCGGGGGTAATAGATAGAGAGATACAGTCTGGGGGTAATGGAGAAAGAGACACAGTCTGGGGGTAATAGAGAGAGACAGTCTGGGGGTAATAGAGAGAGAGACACACAGTCTGGGGGTAATTGAGAGAGCCACACAGTCTGGGGGTAATAGAGAGAGAGACAGTCTGGGGGTAATAGAGAGAGAGACAGTCTGGGGGTAATAGAGAGAGAGACAGTCTGGGGGTAATAGAGAGAGAGACAGTCTGGGGGTAATAGAGAGACAGACAATTTGGGGGTAATAGAGACAGACAGTCTGGGGGTAATAGAGACAGAGAGAGAGAGACAGTCTGGGGATAATAGAGAGAGAGAGAGAGAGACAGTCTGGGGATAATAGAGAGAGAGAGAGACAGTCTGGGGGTAAGAGAGAGAGAGAGAGACAGTCTGGGGGTAATAGAGACAGAGAGAGACAGTCTGGGGATAATAGAGAGAGAGAGAGAGAGAGACACACAGTCTGGGGGTAATAGAGAGAGAGAGAGAGAGAGAGAGAGAGACAGAGACAGAGTGTCTGGGGGTAATAGAGAGAGAGACAGTCTGGGGGTAATAGAGAGGGAGACAGTCTTGGGGTAAGAGAGGGAGACAGTCTTGGGGTAAGAGAGGGAGACAGTCTTGGGGTAAGAGAGGGAGACAGTCTGTGGGTAAGAGAGGGAGACAGTCTGTGGGTAAGAGAGGGAGACAGTCTGTGGGTAAGAGAGGGAGACAGTCTGTGGGTAAGAGAGGGAGACAGTCTGTGGGTAAGAGAGGGAGACAGTCTGTGGGTAAGAGAGGGAGACAGTCTGTGGGTAAGAGAGGGAGACAGTCTGTGGGTAAGAGAGGGAGACAGTCTGTGGGTAAGAGAGGGAGACAGTCTGTGGGTAAGAGAGGGAGACAGTCTGTGGGTAAGAGAGGGAGACAGTCTGTGGGTAAGAGAGGGAGACAGTCTGTGGGTAAGAGAGGGAGACAGTCTGTGGGTAAGAGAGGGAGACAGTCTGTGGGTAAGAGAGGGAGACAGTCTGTGGGTATGAGAGGGAGAGAGACAGTCTGGGGGTAAGAGAGGGAGAGAGACAGTCTGGGGGTAATAGAGAGAGAGAGACAGTCTGGGGGTAATAGAGAGAGAGAGACAGTCTGGGGGTAATAGAGAGAGAGAGACAGTCTGGGGGTAATAGAGAGAGAGACACAGTCTGGGGGTAATAGAGAGAGAGACACAGTCTGGGGGTAATAGAGAGAGAGCGACAGTCTGGGGGTAATAGAGAGAGAGAGAGATAGTCTGGGGGTAATAGAGAGAGAGAGACAGTCTGGGGGTAATAGAGAGAGAGAGACAGTCTGGGAGTAAGAGAGAGAGAGAGAGAGAGACAGTCTGGGGGTAAGAGAGAGAGAGAGACACAGTCTGGGGGTAATAGAGAGAGAGACACAGTCTGGGGGTAATAGAGAGAGAGACAGTCTGGGGGTAATAGAGAGGGAGACAGTCTTGGGGTAAGAGAGGGAGACAGTCTTGGGGTAAGAGAGGGAGACAGTCTTGGGGTAAGAGAGGGAGACAGTCTGTGGGTAAGAGAGGGAGACAGTCTGTGGGTAAGAGAGGGAGACAGTCTGTGGGTAAGAGAGGGAGACAGTCTGTGGGTAAGAGAGGGAGACAGTCTGTGGGTAAGAGAGGGAGACAGTCTGTGGGTAAGAGAGGGAGACAGTCTGTGGGTAAGAGAGGGAGACAGTCTGTGGGTAAGAGAGGGAGACAGTCTGTGGGTAAGAGAGGGAGACAGTCTGTGGGTAAGAGAGGGAGACAGTCTGTGGGTAAGAGAGGGAGAGAGACAGTCTGTGGGTAAGAGAGGGAGAGAGACAGTCTGGGGGTAAGAGAGGGAGAGAGACAGTCTGGGGGTAATAGAGAGAGAGAGACAGTCTGGGGGTAATAGAGAGAGAGACACAGTCTGGGGGTAATAGAGAGAGAGACACAGTCTGGGGGTAATAGAGAGAGAGACACAGTCTGGGGGTAATAGAGAGAGAGAGACAGTCTGGGGGTAATAGAGAGAGAGAGAGATAGTCTGGGGGTAATAGAGAGAGAGAGACAGTCTGGGGGTAATAGAGAGAGAGAGACAGTCTGGGAGTAAGAGAGAGAGAGAGAGAGACAGTCTGGGGGTAAGAGAGAGAGAGAGAGACAGTCTGGGGGTAAGAGAGAGAGAGAGAGACAGTCTGGGGGTAAGAGAGAGAGAGAGAGACAGTCTGGGGGTAAGAGAGAGAGAGAGACAGTCTGGGGGTAAACGAGAGGGACAGTCTGGGGGTAATGGAGAGAGAGAGAGGGACAGTCTGGGGGTAATGCAAGAGAGAGAGAGAGAGAGAGAGAGAGGGAGAGAGAGAGGGAGAGAGACAGTCTGGGGGTGATGGAGAGAGACAGTCTGGGGGTGATGGAGAGAGACAGTCTGGGGGTGATGGAGAGAGACAGTCTGGGGGTGATGGAGACAGTCTGGGGGTAATAGAGAGAGAGAGACACAGTCTGGGGGTAATAGAGAGAGAGAGAGAGAGAGAGAGAGAGACAGAGAGACAGTCTGGGGGTAATAGAGAGAGAGAGAGAGAGAGAGAGTGTCTGGCGGTAATAGAGAGAGAGAGAGAGAGAGAGACAGTCTGGGGGCAATAGAGAGAGAGAGAGAGACAGTCTGGAGGTAATAGAGAGAGAGAGAGAGACAGTCTGGGGGTAATAGAGAGAGAGAGAGACAGTCTGGGGTTAATAGAGAGAGACAGTCTGCGGGTAATAGAGAGAGAGAGACAGTCAGTCTGTGGGTAATAGAGAGAGAGAGAGACAGTCTGGGGCTAATAGAGAGAGAGAGAGAGAGAGAGTCTGGGGGTGAGAGAGAGAGACACAGTCTGGGGGTAATAGAGAGAGAGAGAGACAGACAGTCTGGGGGAGAGAGAGAGAGACAGTCTGGGGGTAACAGAGAGACAGCCTTGGGGTAATAGAGAGAGAGAGAGAGAGGCAGCCTTGGGGTAATAGAGAGAGAGACAGCGTTGGGGTAATGGAGAGAGAGAGAGAGACAGCCTTGAGGTAATAGAGAGATAGAGAGAGACAGCCTTTGGGTAATAGAAAGAGAGAGAGACAGCCTTGGGGTAATAGAGAGACAGACAGCGTTGGGGTAATAGAGAGAGAGAGCCTTGGGGTAATAGAGAGAGAGAGAGACAGCCTTGGGATAAGAGAGAGAGAGAGAGAGAGAGAGAGAGCCTTGGGGTGAGAGAGAGGGTTAGAGGGGGGGTGAGAGAGAGAGACAGTCTGGGGGTGAAAGAGAGAGACAGTCTGGGGGTGAGAGAGAAAGACAGTCTGGGGGTAAAAGAGAGAGAGAGAGACAGTCTGGGGTTAATAGAGAGAGAGAGAGAGAGAGAGAGACAGTCTGGGGATGAGAGAGAGAGAGAGAGAGAGAGAGAGAGACAGACAGACAGACAGTCTGGGGGCAATAGAGAGAGAGAGAGAGAGAGAGACAGTCTGGGGGCAATAGAGAGAGAGAGAGAGACAGTCTGGAGGTAATAGAGAGAGAGAGAGACACAGTCTGGGGGTAATAGAGAGAGAGAGAAAGAGAGAGAGAGACAGTCTGGGGTTAATAGAGAGAGAGAGAGAGAGAGACAGTCTGGGGGTGAGAGAGACAGTCTGGGGCTAATAGAGAGAGAGAGAGAGACAGTCTGGGGGTGAGAGAGACAGTCTGGGGCTAATAGAGAGAGAGAGAGAGAGAGACACAGTCTGGGGGTAATAGAGAGAGAGAGAGAGAGAGACAGACAGTCTGGGGGAGAGAGAGAGAGACAGACAGTCTGGGGGAGAGAGAGAGAGAGAGAGAGAGAGAGAGGCAGCCTTGGGGTAATAGAGAGAGAGACAGCGTTTGGGTAATGGAGAGAGAGAGACAGCCTTGAGGTAATAGAGAGAGGGAGACAGCCTTGGGGTAATAGAGGGAGACAGCCTTGGGGTAATAGAGGGAGACAGCCTTGGGGTAATAGAGGGAGACAGCCTTGGGGTAATAGAGGGAGACAGCCTTGGGGTAATAGAGGGAGACAGCCTTGGGGTAAGAGAGAGAGAGAGAGAGCGACAGCCTTGGGGTAAGAGAGAGAGAGAGAGAGAGAGACAGCCTTGGGGTGAGAGAGAGAGAGAGACAGCCTTGGGGTAATAGAAAGAGAGAGAGACAGCCTTGGGGTAATAGAAAGAGAGAGACAGCCTTGGGGTACTAGATAGATAGAGAGAGAGAGACAGTCTGGGGCTAATAGAGAGAGAGAGAGAGACAGTCTGTGGGTAATAGAGAGAGAGAGAGAGAGAGAGACAGTCTGGGGCTAATAGAGAGAGAGAGAGAGAGAGAGACAGTCTGGGGGTGAGAGAGAGAGAGACAGTCTGGGGCTAATAGAGAGAGAGAGACAGTCTGGGGGTAATAGAGAGAGAGACACAGTCTGGGCATAATAGAGAGAGAGAGAGAGAGACAGTCTGGGGGTAATAGAGAGAGAGGCAGCCTTGGGGTAATAGAGAGAGAGGCAGCCTTGGGGTAATAGAGAGAGAGGCAGCCTTGGGGTAATGGAGAGAGAGAGACAGCCTTGGGGTAATAGAGGGAGACAGCCTTGGGGTAATAGAGGGAGACAGCCTTGGGGTAATAGAGAGAGAGCGACAGCCTTGGGGTAATAGAGAGAGAGAGAGAGAGACAGCCTTGGGGTAATAGAAAGAGAGAGAGACAGCCTTGGGGTAATAGAAAGAGAGAGACAGCCTTGGGGTACTAGATAGAGAGAGAGAGAGAGAGAGAGACAGCCTTGGGGTGAGAGAGAGAGAGAGAGAGAGAGAGAGAGAGAGAGAGAGACAGCCTTGGGGTAATAGATAGATAGATAGATAGAGAGAGAGACAGTCTGGGGGTAATAGAGAGAGAGAGACAGACAGTCTGGGGGTAATAGAGTGAGACAGTCTGGGGGTAATAGAGAGAGACAGTCTGGGGGTAATAGAGAGTGAGAGAGAGACAGTCTGGGGGTAATAGAGAGAGAGAGAGACAGTCTGGGGGTAATAGAGAGAGAGAGAGACAGTCTGGGGGTAATAGAGAATGAGACAGACAGTCTGGGGGTAATAGAGAGAGAGAGAGAGAGAGAGCCGGGGTAATAGAGAGAGAGAGAGCCTTGGGGTGAGAGAGAAAGACAGTCTGGGGGTGAGAGAGAGAGACAGTCTGGGGGTAATAGAGAGAGAGAGAGAGAGCGAGCCAGTCTGGGGGTAACAGAGAGAGAGAAAGAGAGAGAGAGACAGTCTGTCTGGGGTTAATAGAGAGAGAGAGAGAGAGACAGTCTGGGGGCAATAGAGAGAGAGACAGACAGTCTGGGGTTAATAGAGAGAGAGAGAGAGAGACAGTCTGGGGCTAATAGAGAGAGAGAGACAGTCTGGGGGTGAGAGAGAGAGAGAGACAGTCTGGGGCTAATAGAGAGAGAGACAGATAGTCTGGGGGTGAGAGAGAGAGAGAGAGAGAGAGAGGCAGCCTTGGGGTAATAGAGAGAGAGACAGCCTTGGGGTAATAGAAAGAGAGAGAGACAGCCTTGGGGTAATAGAAAGAGAGAGAGACAGCCTTGGGGTAATAGAAAGAGAGAGAGACAGCCTTGGGGTATTAGATAGAGAGAGAGAGAGAGAGACAGCCTTGGGGTACTAGATAGAGAGAGAGAGAGAGACAGCCTTGGGGTGAGAGAGAGACAGCCTTGGGGTAATAGATAGATAGAGAGAGAGAGAGAGCCTTGGGATAATAGAGAGAGAGAGAGCCTTAGAGAGAGAGAGAGACAGTCTGGGGGTGTGAGAGAGACAGTCTGGGGGTGAGAGAGAGAGAGAGACAGTCTGGGGGTGAGAGAGAGAGAGACAGTCTGGGGGTGAGAGAGAGAGAGACAGTCTGGGGGTGAGAGAGAGAGAGACAGTCTGGGGGTGAGAGAGAGAGAGACAGTCTGGGGGTGAGAGAGAGAGACAGTCTGTCTGGGGGTGAGAGAGAGAGACAGTCTGGGGGTGAGAGAGAGAGAGAGACAGTCTGGGGGTGAGAGAGAGAGAGAGACAGTCTGGGGGTGAGAGACACAGGCAGTCTGGGGGTGAGAGAGAGAGAGAGAGAGAGAGAGAGAGAGAGAGACAGACAGACAGTCAGTCTGGGGGTGAGAGAGAGAGACAGTCAGTCTGGGGGTGAGAGAGAGAGAGACAGTCAGTCTGGGGGTGAGAGAGAGAGACAGTCAGTCTGGGGGTGAGAGAGAGAGAGACAGTCTGGGGGTGAGAGAGAGAGACAGTCTGGGGGTGAGAGAGCGAGACAGTCTGGGGGTGAGAGAGCGAGACAGTCTGGGGGTAATAGAGAGAGAGAGAGAGAGAGAGAGACAGTCTGGGGTAATAGAGAGAGACAGACATTCTGGGGGTAAGAGAGAGAAAGAGACACAGTCTGGGGGTAATAGAGAGAGACAGTCTGGGGGTAATAGAGAGTGAGATAGAGACAGTCTGGGGGTAATGGGGAGAGAGAGAGAGACAGTCTGGGGGTAATAGAGAGAGAGAGACAGTCTGAGGATAATAGAGAGAGAGAGAGAGAGAGAGAGAGACAGACAGACAGTCTGGGGGTAATAGAGAGAGAGTGAGACAGACAGTCTGGGGGTAATAGGGAGAGAGAGACAGCCTTGGGGTAATAGGGGGAGAGAGAGAGACAGCCTTGGGGTAATAGATAGATAGATAGAGAGAGAGAGAGAGAGAATGAGAGAGAGACAGCCTTGGAATAATAGAGAGAGAGAGAGAGAGAGAGAGCCTTGGGGTGAGAGAGCGCGCGAGCCTTGGGGTGAGAGAGCGCGCGAGCCTTGGGGTGAGAGAGCGCGCGAGCCTTGGGGTGAGAGAGCGCGCGAGCCTTGGGGTGAGAGCCTTGGGGTGAGAGCGCGCGAGAGCCTTGGGGTGAGAGCGCGCGCGAGCCAGTCTGGGGGTGAGAGCGCGCGCGAGCCAGTCTGGGGGTGAGAGAGCGCGAGAGCCAGTCTGGGGGTGAGAGCGCGCGAGAGCCAGTCTGGGGGTGAGAGCGCGCGAGAGCCAGTCTGGGGGTGAGAGCGCGCGAGAGCCAGTCTGGGGGTGAGAGCGCGCGAGAGCCAGTCTGGGGGTGAGAGCGCGCGAGAGCCAGTCTGGGGGTGAGAGCGCGCGAGAGCCAGTCTGGGGGTGAGAGCGCGCGAGAGCCAGTCTGGGGGTGAGAGCGCGCGAGAGCCAGTCTGGGGGTGAGAGCGCGCGAGAGCCAGTCTGGGGGTGAGAGCGCGCGAGAGCCAGTCTGGGGGTGAGAGCGCGCGAGAGCCAGTCTGGGGGTGAGAGCGCGCGAGAGCCAGTCTGGGGGTGAGAGCGCGCGAGAGCCAGTCTGGGGGTGAGAGCGCGCGAGAGCCAGTCTGGGGGTGAGAGCGCGCGAGAGCCAGTCTGGGGGTGAGAGCGCGCGAGAGCCAGTCTGGGGGTGAGAGCGCGCGAGAGCCAGTCTGGGGGTGAGAGCGCGCGAGAGCCAGTCTGGGGGTGAGAGCGCGCGAGAGCCAGTCTGGGGGTGAGAGCGCGCGAGAGAGAGAGACACAGTCTGGGGGTAATAGAGAGAGAGAGAGAGAGAGAGAGAGAGAGAGAGAGAGAGAGAGAGAGAGAGAGTGTCTGGCGGTAATAGAGAGAGAGAGAGAGACAGTCTGGGGGTAATAGAGAGAGAGAGAGAGAGAGAGAGAGACAGTCTGGGGGTAATAGAGAGAGACAGTCTGGGGGTAATAGAGAGAGACAGTCTGGGGGTAATAGAGAGAGACAGTCTGGGGGTAATAGAGAGAGACAGTCTGGGAGTAATAGAGAGAGACAGTCTGGGAGTAATAGAGAGAAACAGTCTGGGGGTAATAGAGAGAGACACAGTCTGGGGGTAATAGAGAGAGAGAGAGACAGTCTGGGGGTAATAGAGAGAGAGAGACAGACAGTCTGGGGGTAAGAGAGCGAGAGAGACAGTCGGGGTAATAGAGAGAGAGAGAGAGAGAGAGACAGACAGTCGGGGTAATAGAGAGAGAGAGTGAGAGAGACAGTCCGGGGGTAATAGATAGAGAGATACAGTCTGGGGGTAATGGAGAAAGAGACACAGTCTGGGTGTAATAGAGAGAGACAGTCTGGGGGTAATAGAGAGAGAGACACACAGTCTGGGGGTAATTGAGAGAGCCACACAGTCTGGGGGTAATAGAGAGAGAGACAGTCTGGGGGTAATAGAGAGAGAGACAGTCTGGGGGTAATAGAGAGAGAGACAGTCTGGGGGTAATAGAGAGAGAGACAGTCTGGGGGTAATAGAGAGAGAGAGACAGTCTGGGGGTAATAGAGAGACAGACAATTTGGGGGTAATAGAGACAGACAGTCTGGGGGTAATAGAGACAGAGAGAGAGAGACAGTCTGGGGATAATAGAGAGAGAGACAGTCTGGGGATAATAGAGAGAGAGAGAGAGACAGTCTGGGGGTAAGAGAGAGAGAGAGAGACAGTCTGGGGGTAATAGAGACAGACAGTCTGGGGGTAATAGAGACAGAGAGAGACAGTCTGGGGATAATAGAGAGAGAGAGAGAGAGAGAGACACACAGTCTGGGGGTAATAGAGAGAGAGAGAGAGAGAGAGAGACAGAGACAGAGTGTCTGGGGGTAATAGAGAGAGAGACAGTCTGGGGGTAATAGAGAGGGAGACAGTCTTGGGGTAAGAGAGGGAGACAGTCTTGGGGTAAGAGAGGGAGACAGTCTTGGGGTAAGAGAGGGAGACAGTCTGTGGGTAAGAGAGGGAGACAGTCTGTGGGTAAGAGAGGGAGACAGTCTGTGGGTAAGAGAGGGAGACAGTCTGTGGGTAAGAGAGGGAGACAGTCTGTGGGTAAGAGAGGGAGACAGTCTGTGGGTAAGAGAGGGAGACAGTCTGTGGGTAAGAGAGGGAGACAGTCTGTGGGTAAGAGAGGGAGACAGTCTGTGGGTAAGAGAGGGAGACAGTCTGTGGGTAAGAGAGGGAGACAGTCTGTGGGTAAGAGAGGGAGACAGTCTGTGGGTAAGAGAGGGAGACAGTCTGTGGGTAAGAGAGGGAGACAGTCTGTGGGTAAGAGAGGGAGACAGTCTGTGGGTAAGAGAGGGAGACAGTCTGTGGGTAAGAGAGGGAGAGAGACAGTCTGGGGGTAAGAGAGGGAGAGAGACAGTCTGGGGGTAAGAGAGGGAGAGAGACAGTCTGGGGGTAATAGAGAGAGAGAGACAGTCTGGGGGTAATAGAGAGAGAGACACAGTCTGGGGGTAATAGAGAGAGAGACACAGTCTGGGGGTAATAGAGAGAGAGACACAGTCTGGGGGTAATAGAGAGAGAGAGACAGTCTGGGGGTAATAGAGAGAGAGAGAGATAGTCTGGGGGTAATAGAGAGAGAGAGAGACAGTCTGGGGGTAATAGAGAGAGAGAGACAGTCTGGGAGTAAGAGAGAGAGAGAGAGAGACAGTCTGGGGGTAAGAGAGAGAGAGAGAGACAGTCTGGGGGTAAGAGAGAGAGAGAGAGACAGTCTGGGGGTAAGAGAGAGAGAGAGAGACAGTCTGGGGGTAAGAGAGAGAGAGAGAGACAGTCTGGGGGTAAGAGAGAGAGAGAGAGACAGTCTGGGGGTAAGAGAGAGAGAGACAGTCTGGGGGTAAACGAGAGGGACAGTCTGGGGGTAATGGAGAGAGAGAGAGGGAGAGAGAGAGAGAGAGAGAGGGAGAGAGACAGTCTGGGGGTGATGGAGAGAGACAGTCTGGGGGTGATGGAGAGAGACAGTCTGGGGGTGATGGAGAGAGACAGTCTGGGGGTGATGGAGACAGTCTGGGGGTAATAGAGAGAGAGAGACACAGTCTGGGGGTAATAGAGAGAGAGAGAGAGAGAGAGAGAGAGAGAGAGACAGAGAGACAGTCTGGGGGTAATAGAGAGAGAGAGAGAGAGTGTCTGGCGGTAATAGAGAGAGAGAGAGAGAGAGAGAGAGAGAGACAGTCTGGGGGTAATAGAGAGAGAGAGACAGACAGTCTGGGGGTAATAGAGAGAGAGAGAGAGAGAGACAGTCTGGGGGTAATAGAGAGAGACAGTCTGGGGGTAATAGAGAGAGACAGTCTGGGGGTAATAGAGAGAGACAGTCTGGGAGTAATAGAGAGAGACAGTCTGGGAGTAATAGAGAGAAACAGTCTGGGGGTAATAGAGAGAGACACAGTCTGGGGGTAATAGAGAGAGAGAGAGAGACAGTCTGGGGGTAATAGAGAGAGAGAGACAGACAGTCTGGGGGTAAGAGAGCGAGAGAGACAGTCGGGGTAATAGAGAGAGAGAGAGAGAGAGAGAGACAGACAGTCGGGGTAATAGAGAGAGAGAGAGAGAGAGAGAGACAGTCCGGGGGTAATAGATAGAGAGATACAGTCTGGGGGTAATGGAGAAAGAGACACAGTCTGGGGGTAATAGAGAGAGACAGTCTGGGGGTAATAGAGAGAGAGACACACAGTCTGGGGGTAATTGAGAGAGCCACACAGTCTGGGGGTAATAGAGAGAGAGACAGTCTGGGGGTAATAGAGAGAGAGACAGTCTGGGGGTAATAGAGAGAGAGACAGTCTGGGGGTAATAGAGAGAGAGACAGTCTGGGGGTAATAGAGAGAGAGACAGTCTGGGGGTAATAGAGAGAGAGACAGTCTGGGGGTAATAGAGAGAGAGACAGTCTGGGGGTAATAGAGAGACAGACAATTTGGGGGTAATAGAGACAGAGAGAGAGAGACAGTCTGGGGATAATAGAGAGAGAGAGAGAGAGACAGTCTGGGGATAATAGAGAGAGAGAGAGAGACAGTCTGGGGGTAAGAGAGAGAGAGAGAGACAGTCTGGGGGTAATAGAGACAGACAGTCTGGGGGTAATAGAGACAGAGAGAGACAGTCTGGGGATAATAGAGAGAGAGAGAGAGAGAGACACACAGTCTGGGGGTAATAGAGAGAGAGAGAGAGAGAGAGAGAGACAGAGACAGAGTGTCTGGGGGTGATGGAGAGAGACAGTCTGGGGGTGATGGAGAGAGACAGTCTGGGGGTGATGGAGAGAGACAGTCTGGGGGTGATGGAGACAGTCTGGGGGTAATAGAGAGAGAGAGACACAGTCTGGGGGTAATAGAGAGAGAGAGAGAGAGAGAGAGAGAGAGACAGACAGAGAGACAGTCTGGGGGTAATAGAGAGAGAGAGAGAGAGAGAGTGTCTGGCGGTAATAGAGAGAGAGAGAGAGAGAGAGAGAGAGAGACAGTCTGGGGGTAATAGAGAGAGAGAGACAGACAGTCTGGGGGTAATAGAGAGAGAGAGAGAGAGAGACAGTCTGGGGGTAATAGAGAGAGACAGTCTGGGGGTAATAGAGAGAGACAGTCTGGGGGTAATAGAGAGAGACAGTCTGGGAGTAATAGAGAGAGACAGTCTGGGAGTAATAGAGAGAAACAGTCTGGGGGTAATAGAGAGAGACACAGTCTGGGGGTAATAGAGAGAGAGAGAGAGACAGTCTGGGGGTAATAGAGAGAGAGAGACAGACAGTCTGGGGGTAAGAGAGCGAGAGAGACAGTCGGGGTAATAGAGAGAGAGAGAGAGAGAGAGAGAGACAGACAGTCGGGGTAATAGAGAGAGAGAGAGAGAGAGAGAGACAGTCCGGGGGTAATAGATAGAGAGATACAGTCTGGGGGTAATGGAGAAAGAGACACAGTCTGGGGGTAATAGAGAGAGACAGTCTGGGGGTAATAGAGAGAGAGACACACAGTCTGGGGGTAATTGAGAGAGCCACACAGTCTGGGGGTAATAGAGAGAGAGACAGTCTGGGGGTAATAGAGAGAGAGACAGTCTGGGGGTAATAGAGAGAGAGACAGTCTGGGGGTAATAGAGAGAGAGACAGTCTGGGGGTAATAGAGAGAGAGACAGTCTGGGGGTAATAGAGAGAGAGACAGTCTGGGGGTAATAGAGAGACAGACAATTTGGGGGTAATAGAGACAGACAGTCTGGGGGTAATAGAGACAGAGAGAGAGAGACAGTCTGGGGATAATAGAGAGAGAGAGAGAGAGACAGTCTGGGGATAATAGAGAGAGAGAGAGAGACAGTCTGGGGGTAAGAGAGAGAGAGAGAGACAGTCTGGGGGTAATAGAGACAGACAGTCTGGGGGTAATAGAGACAGAGAGAGACAGTCTGGGGATAATAGAGAGAGAGAGAGAGAGAGACACACAGTCTGGGGGTAATAGAGAGAGAGAGAGAGACAGAGACAGAGTGTCTGGGGGTAATAGAGAGAGAGACAGTCTGGGGGTAATAGAGAGGGAGACAGTCTTGGGGTAAGAGAGGGAGACAGTCTTGGGGTAAGAGAGGGAGACAGTCTTGGGGTAAGAGAGGGAGACAGTCTGTGGGTAAGAGAGGGAGACAGTCTGTGGGTAAGAGAGGGAGACAGTCTGTGGGTAAGAGAGGGAGACAGTCTGTGGGTAAGAGAGGGAGACAGTCTGTGGGTAAGAGAGGGAGACAGTCTGTGGGTAAGAGAGGGAGACAGTCTGTGGGTAAGAGAGGGAGACAGTCTGTGGGTAAGAGAGGGAGACAGTCTGTGGGTAAGAGAGGGAGACAGTCTGTGGGTAAGAGAGGGAGACAGTCTGTGGGTAAGAGAGGGAGACAGTCTGTGGGTAAGAGAGGGAGACAGTCTGTGGGTAAGAGAGGGAGACAGTCTGTGGGTAAGAGAGGGAGACAGTCTGTGGGTAAGAGAGGGAGACAGTCTGTGGGTAAGAGAGGGAGACAGTCTGTGGGTAAGAGAGGGAGACAGTCTGTGGGTAAGAGAGGGAGAGAGACAGTCTGGGGGTAAGAGAGGGAGAGAGACAGTCTGGGGGTAATAGAGAGAGAGAGACAGTCTGGGGGTAATAGAGAGAGAGAGACAGTCTGGGGGTAATAGAGAGAGAGACACAGTCTGGGGGTAATAGAGAGAGAGACACAGTCTGGGGGTAATAGAGAGAGAGAGACAGTCTGGGGGTAATAGAGAGAGAGAGAGACAGTCTGGGGGTAATAGAGAGAGAGAGAGATAGTCTGGGGGTAATAGAGAGAGAGAGAGATAGTCTGGGGGTAATAGAGAGAGAGAGACAGTCTGGGGGTAATAGAGAGAGAGAGACAGTCTGGGAGTAAGAGAGAGAGAGAGAGACAGTCTGGGGGTAAGAGAGAGAGAGAGACACAGTCTGGGGGTAATAGAGAGAGAGACACAGTCTGGGGGTAATAGAGAGAGAGACAGTCTGGGGGTAATAGAGAGGGAGACAGTCTTGGGGTAAGAGAGGGAGACAGTCTTGGGGTAAGAGAGGGAGACAGTCTTGGGGTAAGAGAGGGAGACAGTCTTGGGGTAAGAGAGGGAGACAGTCTGTGGGTAAGAGAGGGAGACAGTCTGTGGGTAAGAGAGGGAGACAGTCTGTGGGTAAGAGAGGGAGACAGTCTGTGGGTAAGAGAGGGAGACAGTCTGTGGGTAAGAGAGGGAGACAGTCTGTGGGTAAGAGAGGGAGACAGTCTGTGGGTAAGAGAGGGAGACAGTCTGTGGGTAAGAGAGGGAGACAGTCTGTGGGTAAGAGAGGGAGACAGTCTGTGGGTAAGAGAGGGAGACAGTCTGTGGGTAAGAGAGGGAGACAGACAGTCTGGGGGTAAGAGAGGGAGAGAGACAGTCTGGGGGTAAGAGAGGGAGAGAGACAGTCTGGGGGTAATAGAGAGAGAGAGACAGTCTGGGGGTAATAGAGAGAGAGACACAGTCTGGGGGTAATAGAGAGAGAGACACAGTCTGGGGGTAATAGAGAGAGAGACACAGTCTGGGGGTAATAGAGAGAGAGAGACAGTCTGGGGGTAATAGAGAGAGAGAGAGATAGTCTGGGGGTAATAGAGAGAGAGAGACAGTCTGGGGGTAATAGAGAGAGAGAGACAGTCTGGGAGTAAGAGAGAGAGAGAGAGAGACAGTCTGGGGGTAAGAGAGAGAGAGAGAGAGACAGTCTGGGGGTAAGAGAGAGAGAGAGAGACAGTCTGGGGGTAAGAGAGAGAGAGAGAGACAGTCTGGGGGTAAGAGAGAGAGAGACAGTCTGGGGGTAAACGAGAGGGACAGTCTGGGGGTAATGGAGAGAGAGAGAGGGACAGTCTGGGGGTAATGGAAGAGAGAGAGAGAGAGAGAGAGAGAGAGAGGGAGGGAGAGAGACAGTCTGGGGGTGATGGAGAGAGACAGTCTGGGGGTGATGGAGAGAGACAGTCTGGGGGTGATGGAGAGAGACAGTCTGGGGGTGATGGAGAGAGACAGTCTGGGGGTGATGGAGACAGTCTGGGGGTAATAGAGAGAGAGAGACACAGTCTGGGGGTAATAGAGAGAGAGAGAGAGAGAGAGAGAGACAGAGAGACAGTCTGGGGGTAATAGAGAGAGAGAGAGAGAGAGAGAGTGTCTGGCGGTAATAGAGAGAGAGAGAGAGAGAGAGAGAGACAGTCTGGGGGTAATAGAGAGAGAGAGACAGACAGTCTGGGGGTAATAGAGAGAGAGAGAGAGAGAGACAGTCTGGGGGTAATAGAGAGAGACAGTCTGGGGGTAATAGAGAGAGACAGTCTGGGGGTAATAGAGAGAGACAGTCTGGGGGTAATAGAGAGAGACAGTCTGGGGGTAATAGAGAGAGACAGTCTGGGGGTAATAGAGAGAGACAGTCTGGGAGTAATAGAGAGAAACAGTCTGGGGGTAATAGAGAGAGACACAGTCTGGGGGTAATAGAGAGAGAGAGAGACAGTCTGGGGGTAATAGAGAGAGAGAGACAGACAGTCTGGGGGTAAGAGAGCGAGAGAGACAGTCGGGGTAATAGAGAGAGAGAGAGAGAGAGACAGACAGTCGGGGTAATAGAGAGAGAGAGAGAGAGAGAGAGACAGTCCGGGGGTAATAGATAGAGAGATACAGTCTGGGGGTAATGGAGAAAGAGACACAGTCTGGGGGTAATAGAGAGAGACAGTCTGGGGGTAATAGAGAGAGAGACACACAGTCTGGGGGTAATTGAGAGAGCCACACAGTCTGGGGGTAATAGAGAGAGAGACAGTCTGGGGGTAATAGAGAGAGAGACAGTCTGGGGGTAATAGAGAGAGAGACAGTCTGGGGGTAATAGAGAGAGAGACAGTCTGGGGGTAATAGAGAGAGAGACAGTCTGGGGGTAATAGAGAGAGAGACAGTCTGGGGGTAATAGAGAGACAGACAGTCTGGGGGTAATAGAGACAGAGTGAGAGAGACAGTCTGGGGATAATAGAGAGAGAGAGAGAGACAGTCTGGGGATAATAGAGAGAGAGAGAGAGACAGTCTGGGGGTAAGAGAGAGAGAGAGAGACAGTCTGGGGGTAATAGAGACAGACAGTCTGGGGGTAATAGAGACAGAGAGAGACAGTCTGGGGATAATAGAGAGAGAGAGAGAGAGACACACACAGTCTGGGGGTAATAGAGAGAGAGAGAGAGAGAGAGAGACAGAGACAGAGTGTCTGGGGGTAATAGAGAGAGAGACAGTCTGAGGGTAATAGAGAGGGAGACAGTCTTGGGGTAAGAGAGGGAGACAGTCTTGGGGTAAGAGAGGGAGACAGTCTGTGGGTAAGAGAGGGAGACAGTCTGTGGGTAAGAGAGGGAGACAGTCTGTGGGTAAGAGAGGGAGACAGTCTGTGGGTAAGAGAGGGAGACAGTCTGTGGGTAAGAGAGGGAGACAGTCTGTGGGTAAGAGAGGGAGACAGTCTGTGGGTAAGAGAGGGAGACAGTCTGTGGGTAAGAGAGGGAGACAGTCTGTGGGTAAGAGAGGGAGACAGTCTGTGGGTAAGAGAGGGAGACAGTCTGTGGGTAAGAGAGGGAGAGAGACAGTCTGTGGGTAAGAGAGGGAGAGAGACAGTCTGGGGGTAATAGAGAGAGAGAGACAGTCTGGGGGTAATAGAGAGAGAGAGACAGTCTGGGGGTAATAGAGAGAGAGACACAGTCTGGGGGTAATAGAGAGAGAGACACAGTCTGGGGGTAATAGAGAGAGAGAGAGACAGTCTGGGGGTAATAGAGAGAGAGAGAGACAGTCTGGGGGTAATAGAGAGAGAGAGACAGTCTGGGGGTAAGAGAGAGAGAGAGAGAGAGACAGTCTGGGGGTAAGAGAGAGAGAGAGAGACAGTCTGGGGGTAAGAGAGAGAGAGAGAGACAGTCTGGGGGTAAGAGAGAGAGAGAGAGACAGTCTGGGGGTAAGAGAGAGAGAGAGAGAGACAGTCTGGGGGTAAGAGAGAGAGAGACAGTCTGGGGGTAAACGAGAGGGACAGTCTGGGGGTAATGGAGAGAGAGAGAGGGACAGTCTGGGGGTAATGGAGAGAGAGAGAGAGAGAGAGAGAGAGAGGGAGAGAGACAGTCTGGGGGTGATGGAGAGAGACAGTCTGGGGGTGATGGAGAGAGACAGTCTGGGGGTGATGGAGACAGTCTGGGGGTAATAGAGAGAGAGAGAGACAGTCTGGGGGTAATAGAGAGAGAGAGAGACAGTCTGGGGGTGATGCAGAGAGACAGTCTGGGGGTAATAGAGAGAGAGAGACAGTCTGGGGGTAATAGAGAGAGAGAGACAGTCTGGGGGTAATAGAGAGAGAGAGACAGTCTGGGGGTAATAGAGAGAGAGACAGTCTGGGGGTTAATAGAGAGAGAGAGATAGACAGACAGTCTGGGGGGTAATAGAGAGAGAGAGAGACAGACAGTCTGGGGGTGAGAGAGAGAGAGAGAGAGACAGTCTGGGTTCACTGGGTTGATTCCGGGGATGAGGGGGTTGACTTATGAGGAAAGGTTGAGTAGGTTGGGCCTCTACTCATTGGAGTTCAGAGAATGAGGTGTGATCTTATCGAAACGTATAAGATTATGAGGGGGCTTGACAAGGTCGATGCAGAAAGGAAGTTTCCACTGATGGGGGCGACTGGAACTAGAGGGAATGATCTTAGAATAAGGGGCCCTCCATTTAAAACAGAGATGGGCAGGAATTTCTTTGAGGCTTGTAAATCTGTGGAATTTGCTGCCTCGGAGAGCTGTGGAAGCTGGAACATTGAATAAATTTAAGACAGAAATAGACAGTTTCTTGAATGATAAGGGGTTATGGGGAGCGGGAGGGGAAGTGGAGCTGAGTCCATGATCAGATCAGCCATGATCTTAATCAATGGCGGAGCAGGCTCGAGGTGCCATATGGCCTACTCCTGCTCCTATTTCTTATGTTCTTATGTAATGGTGAGCGAGTCTGGGGGAGTCATGCTGAGAGTCTGGGGGGGGTCACAGAGGGAGTCTTGGGGTGGTTATGATCGATAGATAGAGAGAGAGAGATAATCGGGAGGGGTAATGGTGAGCGAGTCTGGGGGGTATAATAGAGTCTTTGGGGGGGGGGCGCTAATGGTGAGAGCGCGAGTCTCGGCAACAGAGAGCGCGCGCAAGTCTGAAGAGGTAATGGCAAGAGTGTCTGTGCAGGGGGTAAAGGGAGCGAGTTTGGGGGGAAGGGGGAGAGACAGACAGAGTTTGGGCAGTAATGGGGAGAGGGAGGGTGGGAAGAAGGGAGTGAGAGTCTGGGGGGTAATTGGGGGAGAGAGAAAGAGAGAGAGTCTGGGGATAATGGGGAGAGAGTGAGAGTCTGGGGGGATAATTGGGGAAAGAGAGAGAGAGAAAAAAAGAGAATCTGAGGGGGTAATGGGGAGAGAGAATCGGGGGCGGTGGGTGGTTTGGTGATGGGGAGGGAGAGTCTAGGGGCGGTGGGGGGTGTAATTGTCTCCTTGTACAAGATGTTTCAGTTTCTTTGAGCAAAGCTGATAGTAGAATCCTTAACTGGTAACATTGTTGCAGTTCTTTTTTTTCTACCATAATGAGACCCAGCACATGTGAGTTATGATACATGAAATAATGCCTGCCTGCGATCGGATGTAAAGCTGGTGTGGAACCTTCAGCTCCACTTAAATGAATTCTGAAACACTGCATGCTGCTGTTGGATGTTAAGTGAGTAATTGTTTTTGATTAGATGTGAAATTGGCCCTGAAATTCCGGTAGGAGGCTTCTTTCGGACGAACACCTCCAACCAGAGAATTTTTCTGAAAGTACCTGGTGGTCCCAGAGGAGCGTGGAATTCCGTTGAGGAGGCCTTCTCTTCCCGCGCTGCGAAGCGCGCCCCCGTCCTCCAGGTTCCCACGCAGAAGATGCAGTCACATGTAACTGTTCACCCAGTCATGTGAAGTATTCTCATTAATAGCAGTGGGAACTCTGTATCTACGAGTTCTCATTGGCCCAGAAATTCTTCCCGCGGGCAATTGCCTCCCGACCGGAGAATTTTTACGAAAGTACCTGGTGGTCTAGGAGACTCCCTGGATTGTGGTGGGGAGCCTTCTCTTCCTGCGCTGCGAAGCGAGCTCCCGTCCGGAGGGTTCCCACGCAGAAGATGTAGTCACATGACTGCTCGGCCAATCAGGTAGGTAGTTCACAGGTTCCCATTAATAGCACTGAGACTCGTGTATCTGAGTTCTCAGTGCTTTTAATGGGGAAAAAACCAAACACACAAAATAATAAAAAATAAAAAACAGACCACACATTTAAAATTAATTGAAATTAAAGTTATTATGTCTTATAAAAAAATATTTTCCCGATTTTTAAAGTTTTTTAAAAAATTATGGTTAAAAATAAACGTGCCGTAGTGAGGAGGATTTTTAAACAAAATATATGTTTATAATTTTATTTTAACATGTTTTTAATGTTTTAAAACACGCACCTATAAAAGTAGGCTATGCGCCTGCTTTTATTAGGCGCAAGATTTTTAAGGACATTTGCTGGACAAGATAGGCATAAGTACCGCAATCTTGCCCTTGCAAATGTCCTCACTCCCGATATGCATGAGATCTGTCAAGAGCTTGACCGATCAGAAAAGCCTGTTTTCAGCGCGTGCGCAGCACTGCAAACCGGCATTTCCCATGCCTTCCCGGGTCCGTAGAAACTCCATATGGACCCGGGACGTCGGAATTTCTGGGCCACTGCTATTAATTGAGGGAAAAAAAACCCAAACACAATAACACCAAATTAAAAAAACACAACTCACGTAATTAAAATGAATTGAAATTCAAGTTAATAAATATCTTAGAGAAAAAAAATTTTTCCAAATGTTCCGAGTTTTGCAAAAGTTTTTTTAATTATAGTTTCAAATAAATTTAATGTAGTGGGCAGGGTATTTAAAAAAATTTTTTTTAAATTTCATTTTTTATGTTTTAAGTGTGTTTTCAACTCTTGCGTCTGCAAAAGTAGGCTATGCTCCTGCTTTTACCAGGTGCAAGAGTTTTGAGGACATTTGCTGGACAAGATATGCGTAAATCCCGCAATCTTGCCCTTGCAGATGATCTGTCAAGCAGGAGCTTCACAGATCAAAAAAAAAATTTTCAGCGCATGTGCATTGTGTGCTTAAAAACTGGCTATTCGATGCCGCCCTGGGTCTATACACACTCCGTACAGACCCAGGGAGGCTGGAATTTCTGGACCATCGACCGAATTGGCAGGGAATTGCTTCCAGGTCTTGGCTTGTGCACTCTCGAGTTAGTTGCTGGAGGGTGGACTGACTCGGCTAATGGTTTTACCTGCCCTGTATGGAAGGTTCTAGCCTTTAATTAGTAACTTTCTGTCTGTGATTAGGCATGCTCCTTATGCTGAATCATGTACATGAACCTGCTTCCTGCCAATTCTGAGCATGGCATGTTGGAGTTCTGTATCTCCCAGTTTAAAAGTGAAACCAAGTTGAAGGATTATGACCCAAAGTGCAGGACACCATCAAAGTTGAAATGAGCAAAAGAGATGGGGCAAATCAGGAAACGGTGATTAGATGATGCCAAGCTTGGATTTTGAAAGCTTGAAGATTGTCGGAGGAAAGAAGGGCTGAAGGTAATCAGGAGTTCCATAGTTTTGAGATCCTGAGAAGGAATGATTTAGAGTAGGACACTGCCATGAGTCTTGATTTAAACCCTGTGGTATGTAAAGAGGTGGAAGAATGTGTAGGATGGTATATTTGCAGCTTAAGAAGAACATGAGGAAAGTTTAGAAGAACATTGATTAATGGTATTTCATAAAATGGAGAAAGACAGGAAATGTATTTTTGTGATCAAAGTTGCACAGAATTTCCATCTGACTAATCTGAAATGACTTTCTGACAGACCTGTGCTTAAGTATCCAAAGTAGGCTGTTTGATATCTGACAGGATGGCTGGTTATAAAATTGACTAGTAGGCGTTTTTGAGAAAGGATACTACAATAGATTTAATGGCCAGACAAATTAAAAGAGGCAGCATGAAGGGGGAGCGTGCAATTCAATTGTCATACCATATTTTCAGTTCAGTTTTACATTTAAATATCTACATAGAATCATCGGTCACTGGCCCAAGATTTGTATTGATACTATTGTTGACTTCAGGTCCTAAAGTAGATACTGATGAGGAAGACCATTCAGCCCATCTTGGGTTATCCAGCTGCACAAATGCTCAGAAATGTCAGTGTTAGTTGCTACTGTTGTGTTGGAGGATGCATCAATTTATGATTCTACCTATTCCTCAATCAATAAGGTTATCGAAGCATTGAGGTCAACACTCATAGATTTATTGAGCAAATATTACTTGCAATAGTATTTAAGCATACAATTAAAAATTATGGGCTCAATTTTCCCCAGTAATTTTGCGCCCTTTTTTTTGGAGTAGGCTGCTTTTTTTTGGTGTATTGAGTCAAATTTTTGGCGTATTTATTTTTTTCAAACTTTTCCCCCTGTGACCTGCGCCGGCGTAACTGACTTGGTTACGATCTTTCTAGGCCAGTTTTTTTTGACGTCCTGTCTGTGCCGGTAATTTCAATTATTTGCCGTTTGGCCAACATTATTTTCTATTACGTTGGTGTATCTAGCTACTCCTGAAAAACTTTCTGGTGAGTTAAGAAAACCAGCGCACATTCACAAATCTGTGATGAAAGATGCCATTGTTTTTAAATTGAAGATTTTGGAGGGAGCCAAGAACACTGTCAAAATCAATAATAAAGTTCAACTTTATTTTACCTGTCAATGTAGAAGTGTAAATTTGTTGGAGGAGAGGAAGGGGTGGGGAGGTGGGAGAGGGAGGGAGGGAGGTGGGAGGGGGAAGGGGAGGAGGTGGGAGGGGAGGGAGAGAAGGGTCACAAGACTCGAGGGGGGCGGGGCAGAGCAGAGAGAGAGAGAGAGAGCCTGTTCCGTAGTGTTGTTAATGGAACATATATTTTACATTAAAACTGAACTATTTTGTTCAAAAGTTTACAATAACTTAACTTTTATAAAAGTATTCCTGTATCAAACTTCACTTTAAGATCACTTAAAAACTTTAAGATCACAAACTTGTAAATTTACATAACTTACAAAAAACTTTTAATTTGAGAACAGTTACATCAGTAACAATAATAATAACAGCAGCAGCAGCAGAGAAAGGCTGCACCCATCTCTCATCCCCCTTATTTTGAGACCGCCCGCCGTGCTTGGTCTTGGACAATCCACCACCCCTATCCACAGGCGGTGGCGCAGTGTTTCTGGGCTTGGTACCAAGCTTATTCCTTCTAACATCTCGGGTACTGCAGGTGGGGGGGCATCAGCGTCAGGCGGCAAGTTGGACGGCCCGGCTTTGGGCTCTTCAGAGGCTGGTGTGGGGATTGGAGTGGGAGTGACAGTTGATTCTGTCAATGGTCGCGGGGTCTGGGTGTGTTCCCTTATTGCAGCAGCTAACTCCAACATGCTATCCCTCATGCACCCTGACAGTGTCTCAGTGGCCTGCAACATTCCCTCTCTAATGGCCAGTGACGTGGTTTGCACTACCTGATATTCCCTCCCTCATGGCCACTATTCCCTCACTGATGGTCCGGATATTGTTCCCATTTCTCGTAAGAGTGTTGTTACTTCTCCCGACAGTCCCGCTACCTCATCACTCACCCCACTGATGGTGTCCAGGAGTGATTGGGTAAGGTCAATGCTCTCCACACTCAATGACATCATCTGAATCACATCTGTTATATCCTGCATCTCAGGAGAGCGCGGTCGAGCTCTCCTTCCCCTCCTTCCCATGGGTGTGGCTCACACCCCACCACTGGGACCCACAACCTGGGCTGGTGGGGCCCTGGGTGTGCCTCGCTGCACCGCATCCCTGAGACCTGCAACCTCAGAAGGTGGGAAATCATGGAATGTCCCACCAACACTCAAACCACTAGTCACGGAAGGGGCTGGCACCTCCATTGGCGGCACCTGCTCTATTTTCAGTACAACAGTGGGAGTTTCATCCAGCTCCATCCCCTCCCCCATGTTCATGGACGGTGGGATTGGAAGATGTTCTCCTCTTCAGGCTCATCCTCATCTGAATCTTTTGTATTGTCAGGGTTGGCCTCAAGTTCTGCAAAAATATAGCAGAACAGTCAGATGGTGAGCAACAGAGGAGGGGGCAGGATGGGTGGCATGAGTAGGCTCACACATTGCAGGTCAGGCAGCAGGTTGATTTGAAGGACCACGATGAAGTTGTAGGACTTGCCATCTCCCTCGAGTGTGGGCCCAGCTTGTGCAGTACCGATTGCTTTTTTCAAGGCACGACCCATCAAAGCAGCGACCCTCTCTTCCAAGGGTGTCAGTGGGTGCAGATTTTCCGGGCCTCCTCCTGTTTGAGTTCTTTCCCTTTTGTTGTGTGCCACCTTCCTCTGCAAAGATTAAAATGCAACTTTTTCGAGAGTGTGTCTTTCTGCTGGGTGGGACATATACAGCTGGTCACATTTACAATTGCATTGAATAAATGAAAATATTACTTACACTAACTACTTGACCAAGGTCCTATCATTTCTTTTTACACTGGCTTCCAGACCTCATGGTGTTCACCTCTGCGCAGTAATCTTCTGCAACTTGGTTCCAGCGTTTCTTCATTTCTTTTGGTAGAACTTTTATGTGACCTCAGCTGGTGTCCAGCTCCTGCCTCTGTTCTCAATCACAGTAACCAGTGCCTCCACTTCTTCCTGTAAGAAATTCTTGGTCCTTGCACCGCGTTGCATCTTGTATTGCTGCAACTGTGATTTTTCCAATGCTCTCACAGTACTCCTCCTCACACACCTACACAGCTGGCTCTTTAAAAATGGCCAATTGCCAAATCCGAACTGTACTAAGCATGCGCGTCCATTGGAACGACGTCAAAAACGTAACTTTTTTTCCCCCGTGTATGCATTGTTTTTTGGTGCAGACAGCAAGCTCCACCCCGAGATGACTGGACACGCCAAATTCGAATTATAGATCAGGGAAACTTTGGCAAAATATTTCTACCGCATTTCTGGCCTCTCAAACCTGGCGTAACTCTGGCAATATGCCAGAAAACAGGTTTGGGGAAAATTGAGCCTATAGTACTTAGTCACACCAGGTGATAACGATTGAGAATCAATGCGTTACAGTTCTTTACTCAGTATTCAGATTGACCCAAATTATCATTACAAGTGGCCTGAATATTTATTTTCTTACCAGTACTATGTGACCATCAACCTGTCTCTGCATTATATGTTTATACCAAAATGTTAAAAACAACTCCATATCATGAGAAACTAATAAGGAATCTATACCTCATCAATAACTCAGTTACTAAACTGAATTTCTCAATTATGAGCTTTTCCGTTGAGCGAATGAAATCAATATACATCCTTATTTTTGTTATCTTTATTGCATATTTCTTTCTTTTTACATTTAATTGCTGTTTGATCATGTCAATATATTACATAAGCTTGCATTTGATTTGACATCATCAGCACTACCCTAACCCTCCCACTCTACATAAACTTTCTTAAAAAGATATTATTTTGCACAGATGTTCCCTTCAACAGGACTAACTCTGGTGACTTTGTACACATTCTCTATCAAGCGATTCTTACAAGCGTGTTAAAACTGCTGGTGCTATAAGGATCAGTCTTAGTACAAAAGTCACCATCTTAGAATTTCTATGTAGCTGTACAATTGTAGCATCATTTAGTTATTTTAAGACGTTACAGTTTAAGAATCATACTACCACTTAACAAAAAGATTAAAAGTTAATGGGCTAGACTTTCCCGAGAGCCCCTCAACGCCCGATTGCCCGCCCAGAAAAACTGCTAACGTTTGGTAAGTAACGCTGGTGCAAATTTCCACTTTTAAGTTAAAAATAATTGCTCAGCGAGAAAATGGATCTTGCACCATTATTCTTGGCGATTTTCTCGGCAATTAGGGGGAAACTAAGTAAAACGGGTATTTTTTTTTAGAAAATTTAGTCCGAGGCTGTGGTTGGGCCTAGGGAGGGGGGGAAACTTTTTTAAAAATTCACCAAAAAAAAGTCAAAAACATTCCCAAGACACTTTTACACCTAATCGCTGTTTTACAATTAAAAAAAAATTGCCTTTCTTTGCAGAGTACTCACCTACCGCCCTGTTTAAGCAGCTTTTACAGGGCGGTTCCCTCGGTGATCTGGATGGGCTTCCGTTAAGGCCAAACTTACGTCCTGGTGATTTTCTCGGCTGTACACGTCAGCGGTTTGGTCCCGGTGGGCATTTTGAGATTTGGGCGATACCATTGAAAAACCAAGGGGGAAACTTTCACCGGGCAAAAAAACAGCTGTACCGCTGAGAAAATCGCCGTGAACCCACCGAAAATGAAAGGAAAGTTTAGCCCATAATTACTACCATACCAAATCACTTCATGTCAGCAGCAGAATTCTGATTAACCTTATCCTTACAATTGTTTAGTGACACAAGTAACAGTATTGAGACATGATACAGTATAATCTCAAAATCAGGATTGTGTTGAAAAAATTATGCCATACATAAAACATATGAAATACATAAACAGAGAATGTTTTATTCTTTTCTGACACTGACACTGGGGATTTTTTAGGTCACAATCCTCTTCATTTAAATAATTATTTATATGAATCCTGGTTGTTTTATGTTTATACTGCACCTTTGCTCTATGTTGAATGTCAACAAACATAAGAATTAGGAACAGGAGTAGGTTATTCGGTCCCCCGAGCCTGCTCCGCCATTCAATGAGATCATGGCTGATTTTCTACCTCAACTCCACTTTCTTGCACTATCTCCATAATCCCTTGATTCCTTTAATATCCAAAAAATCTATCAATCTCTGACTTGAATGTACTCAGTCCACAGCTCTCTCGAGTAGAGAATTCCAAAGATTCACCACCTTCTGAGTGAAGACGTTTCTCCTCATCTCCTTATTCTGAAACTGTGACCCCTGGTTCTAGACACCTCAACTAGAGGAAACATCCTCCCTGCAACTACCCTGTCAATCCCTGTAAGAATTTTGTATGTTTCAATGAGATCACCTCTCATTCTTCTAAACTCTCAAGAATATGGGCCTTGTCTACTCAATCTCTCCTCCTAGGGCAATGCCCCCATCCCAGGAATCAGTCTGATGAACCATTGTTGTACTCCCTCAATGGCAAGTGTATCATTTCTTGGGTAAGGAGACCAAAACTGTACACAATACTCCAGGTGCGGTCTTGATAGGGCCCTATATAATTGCAGTAAAATGTCTTTACTCCTGTACTCAAATCCTCTTGTAATATAGGCCAACATACCATTTGCTTTCTTAATTGCTTGCTGTACCTGTATGGTAACTTTCAGTGATTCGTGTATAAGGGCACCCAGGTTCCTCTCAACACCAACATTTCTCAAACTCGCCATTTAAAAATACTTTGCTTTTCTATTTTTCTTGCCAAAGTGGATAACTTCACATTTCTCCACATTATATTCCATTTGCCCAAGTTCTTGCCCACTCACTTAGCCTGTCGATATCGCCTTGAAGTCTCTTTGCATCCTCCTCACAACTTACATTCCCACCTAACTTTGTATCATCAGCAAACTTGGATATATTACATTTGGTCCCCTCATCCAAATCATTGATATAGATTGTGAATAGCTGGGGTCCAAGCACCGATCCTTGCGGCACCCCACTAGTTACAGCCTGCCAACCTGAAAATAACCCGTCTTATTCCTACTCTCTGTTTTGTCTGTTAACCAATCCTCCATCCATGCTAGTATATTACCCCCAATCCCATGAGTCCTAATTTTGTTCAATAACCTCTGTGTGGCACCTTATCGAATGCCTTCTGAAAATCCAAATGCACCACATCCACTGGTTTCCCCCCTTATCTATTCTGCTAGTTGAAACCTCAAAAAACTCAACAGATTTGTCAAATATGATTTCCCTTTCATAAATCCGTGTTGTCTCTGCCCAATCCTATTATTATTTTTCTAAGTGCCCTGTTACCACGTTCTTAATAATAGATTCTAGTATTTTCCCGACTACTGATGTCAGGCTAACTGGTCTGTGGCTCCCCGTTTTCTCTCTTCCCTCCTTTCTTAAATAGCGGGGTTACATTAGCTACCTTCCAATCTGCGGGAACCGTTCCAGAATCTATGAAATTTTGGAAGATGACAACCAATGCATTCGCTATCTCTATAGCCACCTCTTTCAAAACCCTAGGATGTAAGCCATCAGGTGCAGGAGATGTATTGGCCTTCATTCCCATTAATTTCTCCAGTACTATTTTTAATAATACTAATTTCTTTCAGTTCCTCATTCTCGCTAGATCCTTGGTACTCCACTATTTCCGGAAGGTTTTTGTGTTGTCGTGAAGACAGACACACAAAGTATTTTTTAAAATTTCTCTGTCATTTCCTTATTTACATTTATAATTTCTCCTGTCTCAGCCTGTAGGGGACCCACACTTACTTTTTCTAATAGTTTTCTTTTTACATACCTATAGAAGCTTTTACAGTCTGTTTTTATTTGTCTCACTAGTTTATTCTCGTATTCTATTTTCCCTTTCTTTATCAATTTCTTGGTCCTCCTTTTACTGAATTCTAAAATGCTCCCAATCCTCAGGCTTACTGTTCTTTTTGGCAACATTATAAGCCTCTTCTCTTGTTAGCCACAATTGGACCACTTTTCCTGTGGGTTTTTTGTACCTTAAAGGAATGTATGTTTGTTATAAATTATTGAGGTATATTGTGTATGGAGGTTGGTATGCAGTTAAATGCCAGATGTAGCTGTACGGCAGGAGAGGATGGTAAGATTCTCTTTGAGATCTTTGATTCCAAAAGATTCGACGTTGACCCTAATTGGTAGCTGAGATTAAAACATTCTTTGGTTTTATTCAGTACAAATAAGGATCAACATCCCATGATGGTGTCTTAAGCAGTGGTAAACAAAGCATAGTCATACTACCCCATTATGCCTTGGGTAAAAGTCACAGTAGGAGTTGTCTGCACCCTCTGGCATGGTCCTTGGGCATCAGCCCTAGTCTTTTACAATTAACCCTCTCTGGGATCTCCTTTTTATACCTTCTCTTTCCATTCAAACCTATGGAGTCTCGTCCCACTGAACCAATCACTGGCTTGCACTTAACCTTCTTTCCATATGTCTCCTGTGTCACCTGACTGTACTTAGGTTCATTCTTGTAGTTTTGTACAGTTTCATACTGTAGTTTTCCACAGTACCTAAAGCTATTTTTAAAAAAAAACCAAAGCTTAAAGCATTAGCTTTTTTAAAGTTCTACGTGCTTAGGCCCCTACCTTATCTGTCTGGTTGCTATGTTCTAGTCTAGTTCTTGGTTAAGCACTTCCCAGCCCTTTTCCAAGGTCCTGCTGCAATATTTTAATTCACCATTCTTCAGTTATATTATAAATGTTTGCTCTTTATTTAGTCAGTCAAGTTAGCTTATTTTCCCATCTACCCCTTGTAAGCGCAAATCAATGAGTTAATTCAGGAAATTAGTTATAATCTCTCTGGGTATTTCTATCACTCTAATTGCCTGTTCTTCAAATTTTATATTTGTAATTTTTTCTGCACTAATTCTCCCTTATCTAAGTTGACACCATCTTAATTGGTTTGGGAGGGAGGAACATGTTCATCCTGTTGATCACTCGTGAGGCATTGCCAGTGGTGCTGCATTACCATTCTCTCAGGAGGTGTGCTTAGGCTGTGTTTTAAAAAAAAAAGATCCCATTTATGATGGGATCCTGCAAAGCAATAGAGTCATGACATTGGCCCTGAATTTGCGGTGGGTAATAGCAGCGGACGAACAGCGTTCGGTGTTATTACCCCTTTGAAACCGAACGCAACTTCAGGATATCGCGCATTGTGCAACCTAACGCAGAAATCCTGAAGTTACGATCAGCCATTCACTGCTCCTACACTGGCTGCGCTGTACCCCCCAAACCCCCATCACAGCCCGCAAACCTGAAATAAAGATGATCAAACTTTTTTTTTAAAACATTTGTTTTCAAGTTTCTTAATTTTAATTTTTATTAAAATGGATAAATTTGGCACTCCACAAATTCAAGGAAACTGACACAAACTTTGGGAAGCTTACTTCGGGACCATTAGTGGACACCTTTGATTTGCTGCTGACGGCAAATTACGGGTCATTTATTATTGTGCTACGTCACCCATAATTGACCCACAGCTTTCCAGGTCGTTATAAAGAGATGTTTTTTTTAATTTTGAAACGTTAGAGCATCAAAATATAATTGATTTTGATCCTTTTTTTGTGGGCATTTAAAAATAAATAAATTATGGGGAAATACAACTATAATTGTGATGTTTCATATCTTGGATTTGCTATTATACTCTCCGTGTGGAAGTGAGTTCCATCAGTAGGAGCTTTCAATGGTTAGCCTGGGAATACTGCAGTGCATGTTACAGCCTACTGTGTGTTGCCATTGTTTTATAATGGGGGAAATACACAAGGCTAAAATGAGCAATTGTTGATTCAGCTCAGGCTCTTTTCAGTGCGATTTAGTAAGGTAATTTTAGCTCTCTGAATTCAGTGCTGCTGAAAGTTAAGCCACCAGAGCAATTAAGGAAGTGCAGCTCTATACATTTCCATCTTGTAGACGTGGGTGGTGAATTGAGACAAAGCTGTTTTTTTTATTTAAAGGGCATTTTCTAACACTAATTGAGTTTTCTGCAGTCTTGAATGGGCAAAATATCATAGTGTCAATTTTAAGACCATGTTCGAGCCGTATCCCATACCACTTGTAGTATAAATCACATGGAATTATGGATAGGTGGGAGTGAGTAATAACACTGTAATGTATTCCTGGCCTCAGATGAAATTACAGCCTTTTACGGAAACTGCTTCAGTCAGTTATAAAATATATTATGATTGCAATGTAAGATGATGGTATTAATAGTTAAATATAACAAACAAATTACTCAATATAGTGCTGTTACAAGATAATATGGTGGTATATTACTTTCCAATTGGGAGACAATTATTTATTTGTGTGTATCTCGCTGTGTCTCCCTTTCTATTTGTCTTTATATTACATGTGTTTTATTCTGTATATTTCAGTGTGGATTAATGATTTAGCATATGGTTTTTTGCCATGTTGTGTCAAACAGCAATTTGCATGTTGCAGACTTGCACTCAATTGGCTGAAATTTTTTTATTCATAAAACAGCGATAAATTACAACAGATGCAGAACATTTAAAATCAAAATGCAACAAGTGGGAATGATAGCTACCAGTCAGTAATTTCAAAAAGCTTCCAATCAAAAATTAGCAGTCATTTGATACTAATACCAAAGAACAGAAAGGAGTCAGTTAAATTGCCCAAATATTTTTTGAAAATTGCCATGGGCGCCACCATCAATTTTCCACTAAGACGAAGACTTACTGGAAGTTTTGAAACATCATAAAGACAAAAAAAATTAAATGATTAAGCTTATTAACATTTTTGTCTTGGAAATATCTATAACAATGATTTCTGAAAGAGGCCTGCGAGTTCGCAGAGGCATCACTTTGAGCTAAGTTTCAGTTTCAGTTTCAGTTACAGTTTCCAGCATGCATTTGTGTCTACAATGGGCAGGACTTTTCCTGAGATTGACAGAGCGTGCCAAAACTTGTTTGTAAGTCCTGCACCCCTGGAAAATTACTGCAAACCTCAAGAGACCATTACTTGAAGTAGTTTCCCCAACATTAGAATCATTTCAAAAATATTTCCATCGTTGTAAACTGATTAGAGATGTCCCGGCATTGTGAAAGGCACTAGATAAATGCTAGTTCTTCTTTCTTGGAACATAAGAACACAAGAAAAAGGAACAGGAATAGGCCATTCGGCCCTTCAAGTCTGCTCCGCCATTCAATAAGATCATGGCTCATCTTCTACCTCAACACCTTTCTGCACTATCCCCATATCCCTTCATTTCCTTAGTATCCAAAAATCGAGCGATCGCTGTCTGTTATGGTAATTTAATTTTTTTTTTTAATCAAACATCAAAAGCAAAGCATGAACTTGTCGACTTTTTCTGAAAATTTGCAAGTAATGTGTATACCAACTGATCTCTCGCAAGACAGTAGGCAAGGCTAGTACGAAACCGAAAGAAAACCAGTGCTATACTTGCTTTGGAAGCAGTTCAGAGAAGGTTCACTAGGTTGATTCTGGCGATGAGGGGTTGACTTATGAGGAAAAGTTGAGTAGGTTGGGCCTCTACTCAATAGAATTCAGAAGAATGAGAGGTGATATCGAAATGTATAAGATTATGCGGGGCTTGACAAGGTGGATGCAGAGAGGATGTTTCCACTGATGGGGGAGACTAGAACTAGGGGGCATAATCTTAGAATAAGGAGCCGCCCATTTAAAACTGAGATGAGGAGGAATTTCTTCTCTCAGGGTTGTAAATCTGTGGAATTCACTGCTTCAGAGAGCTGTGGAAGCTGGGACATTGAATACATTTAAGACAGAGATAGACAGTTTCTTAATCGATAAGGGAATAAGGGGTTATGGGGAGCAGGCCGGGAAGTGGACCTGAGTCCATGATCGGATCAGCCATGATCATATTAAATGGCGGAGCAGGCTCGAGGAGCTGTATGGCCTATTCCTGCTCCTATTTCTTATGTTCTTATGAGTGGGGATAACTTAAAGTAGGTCGTTATAGTTTGTAATGTATTCTAAATGGTTACAACAGCCGCATTTTATTCACATTTCTCAATTTGAAACAGTAGGTTTCATATAAACAGCAACTTCTAGAAGAACGACACCGTTATTTATGTTTGGAAGGAGGTTTTGGATAACAATTGTAATTTAAATGTGTAATAAAGTAGAAACTTCTGGTAATACTAAGTACTCTCTGGCAGAGATAAGATAATGAAACAAAAATGCAAAATAGTTTAAACTTTTCTTATGTTTCACATATTCACTTTTTAAAAAAAAACACACACTAAATGGATAGTAAAAGTAAAGAGGTGCACCCCCATATCAGATGCAAACATTTTTTAATGTAACTCTGGTACCTGTAGTGGGTAAGGAAGGCACTATTTTCTAAAAACGAATCAAAAAATACTTGCTAAAATGTTTGCTGACTTCTTGCATTTTTTCAAATTACGTTTGTGGAGAAGTGCACTTTCTACCCCTTTTCCATGTCCCAGCACTTCTCTTGCAAAGCATAACCTCTGACTCACCCTGAGACTCCTCACTGAAGATCTCCTAATTTTATAAATCATTTATATTAATTGTTTATATGCAATTTACTATGCAGAAGTAGAATTGTATATACATATGCTTATCTCCCTCTTTAAAAAGATATTATGAAGGGTATTCCTGATTTTTATCCCATATCTTCTAATAGATGTGAGTGTAGCCATGGTGAAGTACACCAGCAAGGATTCAACATATTCAAGAAAGGTGGAGGAGGATGAAAGGGGAGACAATTGATGAAAAAAGGGGGGAGAAATATTTAATTTAAAAACATTAAAAAATTGCCGGTGAGTTTGAAAATTTTGTCAGGCTACAAGTTCTCTTTATAGTGCACCTGTTTAACAGGTCACAGTCTGTTTTTAGCTCTCCTTTTTACTGGTTTATTTGTTGTGATGAGGAATATAGTATCTGATTGTTGGGTTGGTCAAGTGCAATGTAGATTGAAATAAACAGCTGCTGCAGACTGTGAGATCAAGAACGGGCTGGCAGGAGGAAGAAAGCAAGTGAAAGGCAATAGCTGGACTGGAAGAGTGAGAGGGGCAACTGCCCCAGATCCTATTTTTTTTTCCTGTTTTCTTCTTTACTCATGTAATATTGTCAATTTTAGTATCTCTAATATGTGATTGTGATTTTAAAAGTGGTCCGCTTCAGGCACGTTTAGTTTTAGCAGTTTTAAAGCCATTTAAAATTTGGTCGTGCGTTGTTTTATTTAATTTCTTAACCCTAGTTTTATAATCGGGGTTAATAAATCAAATCCATACAGCTACAGTGTGATAGGTTGCATTATGTTCTCCTGTAACTGTTACATTATGCAAATAGCATCAGGTATTTCCTTTTAAATAACAGATCAGTTTTTTTCACATTCATTACATATATTCACTGTTGAAAATAGAGCAATAAAAGTATGGCTGTAACAATTTGCTAAACAGTAAAGAAATACAGTGCAAGTGTTTTTATTTGCGCAATTTTCTTTTGAATTAATTTGAGTGAAGCATGCAACTTGTCACCATTTTTCATTCAAGACAGTAAAATGGGCCAGAAAATGAAAGGAGCCCCAAACTTATTTGCTTTAGCAGTTAGTCGGTTTCCTTCTCTGCAATACCTGTAGATATTGGAATGTGGACACTCACTCAAACACAGGATAAAGTAAACACCCCAGACTAAAATCGTAGTTAGACAAAAATGAACTTAACTGCAAGTAGGAAATTCTCGTTATTTGCTAAATCTGTAATGCACAATTTTAGTTAGTATTTATTTGGAGATGGTGGTCGTTCCCATGTCAGCTGTTTAACCAGAATGTCGTGTGATATAATAGACTGCGTGTAGTGGTAGAAAATGTACATAGTTGTATTATGATTTTACCCAATGCTTTGAATTTGCCCTCAGATTGGAATCCAAGGAGGAAGTTCCCGTCTAATGGACACCTGTAACACAAGTCATTTCTTGTTTAGTCCTGATCGTTTTGTGGATGATTAGGATGATTAAGATGATGAGTTATAATACATCAATGTTCAAATGATGTGCATTGAGATTTCTCTTAAATCCTGTAAATCATTGTCCTTGACTTGCAGATTGATTTTACATGTCAACAAAAAAATCAAACCATAATGAAAGTAGGGTAAACTACAATGTTGACTGGTTCCAGGACTGCAAATTATGATTTATTGTAGTATCTCTCAGAAGTTGGTGAGAGGTGAAGATAATTGTAATTGAATTCTACTTCATGTATAAACTCTTGATAAAAGGTGTTGCAGTGGGAACCTGCATGGGTCCTAGCTATGTCTGCCTCTTCGTGGAACATTCTTTGTTTAGTCCAACTTGGGTCACCTCCTCACCTGTGTGTCAGCTGTGACTTGGGGGTAGTACTCTTAGAACATAAGAAATAGGAGCAGGAGTAGGTCATTTGGCCCCTCAAGCCTGCTCCGCCATTCAATAAGGTCATGGCTGATCTGATCCTGGCCTCAACTCCACTTCCCTGCCCATTGTCCATAACCCTTGACTCCCTTTTCTTTAAAAAAAATCTGTCTATCTCCACCTTAAATACATTCAATGACTCAGCCTCCACAGTTCTTGCTTCAGTTTGAAGGTTGTGGGTTCAAGTCCCACTCCAAGGACTTGAGCATAAAAATCTAGGCTGACACTCCAGTGCAGTGCTGAAGGAGTGCTGCACTGTCAAAGATACAAAGATACTGTCTTTTGGATGAGACGTTAAAACGAGGGCCCGTCTGCTCTCAAGTGGACATAAAAGATCCCATGGCACTATTTCAAAGAAGAGCAGGGGAATTCTCCCCATTGTCCTGGCCAATATTTATCTCGAGCAACATAACAAAAAACATATGATCTGGTCATTATCACTTTGCTGTTTGTGCTCAAATTGGCTGCCGCGTTTCCTATATTACAATAGTGATTACTTCATTGGCTGTAAAGAGCTTTGAGATGTCCGGTGGTCATGAAAGGTGCTATATAAAGGCAAGTCTTTTTTTTCCCGGTACATTGATGACCATATCGGTGCCGTTTCCTGCTCTTGCCCTGAACTGGAAACTTTGCTTCCAATTTCCACCCTTCTCTCACCTTCACATGGTCTATCTCCAATTCTTCCCTTCCCTTCCTCGACTTCTCTGTCTCTCTTTCTAGGGCTAGGTTGTCAACCAACATCCACTATAAGCCCACTGACTCCCAGTTACCTGGACTACACTTCCTCTCGCCCTGCTTTCTGTAAGGGCTCTATCCCATTCTCCAAATTTCTACATCTCCATCGCATCTGTTCTGACGATGCCACCTTCCATCCTAGTGTTTCCAATATGTCTTCCTTCTTCCTTCACCGAGGATTCCCCTCTACCATGGTTGATATGGCCCTCGACCGTGTCAGTTCCATTTCCTGCAATTCTGCTCTCCCCCCTTCCCTCCCAAATCCATGATGGCGTTTCCCTTGTCCTCACTTTCACCCACCAGCCTCCACATTCAAAGCATCATCCTCCTTTTTCTCCATTTCCAGCATGATCCCACCACCAAACACATCTTCCACTCCCCTCCCCTTTCAATATTCCAAAGGGAGAGTTTCCTCTTTAACACCCAGGTTCACCCCCACCCCCACCCCCCTCTTCCCACGGCATCTTTCCATGCAAGCCCAGAGATGCAACACCTGCCCTTTTACCTCCTCCCTTCCTACTGTTCAGAGCCCCAAACACACTTTCCGGGTGAAACAGCAATTTACTTGTTGTACTTGCAATTTAGTATACTATATTTGCTACTCACGATGCAGTCTCCTACATTGGGAAGACCAAACGCAGATTGGGTAACCGCTTTGCGGAACACATCTGTTCAGTCCGCAAGCGTGACCCCGAGCTTCCGGTTGCCTGTCACTTTAATTCTCCACTCCTGTCCCTCTCTGTCCTCGGCCTCTTGCACTGTTCCAACAAAGCTCAACGTAAGCTCGAGGAATGGCACTTCATCTTTCGATTAGGCACTTTACAGACTTCTGGACTCAACATCGAGTTCAGCAATTTCAGACCATAACTTCTGCCCCTATTTTTTCACATGGCAGTTGTTGATGATTCTGCTATTCACATTTACCCCTCTTCTAGACTCATCTTTTGTTTCTTTATCTGTCCAATTACCATCTTTTGTTTTAGAAAATCATGCTGTTTGTCATTTAATCTCTCCTGCCTTCCACCCGATCACAGATCTTCCCTTTTGTTACTCCCTCCCTTTCCCTGCCCCTACACTTACTTAAAATCTGTTACATCGCTAACTTTTTCCAGTTCTGCTGAAAGACCGGAAACGTTAACTCTGTTTCTCGCACCACAGATGCTACCTGACCTGCTGAGTATTTCCAGCATTTTTTGTTTTTATTATAAAAGTTGTCTTGTTACAGATGTTTCCAGTTTTCTCCCCTTCGCACTGGAAGGTGTTGATTCTTGCAAGGGTACTAGGCTCACAGGTGCCAGTATACCCCTAGTACTTCACCCAAGTGGGTATTCATCATTTGAGCTTTGATGATGATTGTCAGCAGGCTGCCACAGTGGAGATTACTGCAGCCAATCTTAATCTGTCCTGATGCGCTTTTCACAAAAGTGATCAAGGATCCCTAGCTAATTTTCCCTGCTGGAGCCAAGATTATGCTGGCCTATTGTTGTGCTGCCCTGGCTGAGTCAGATAACTCCACAAAGGCTGGGAATGGACCCTGAGATCTCTGATATTGTTCTGCTAAGCTTTTGGGAGAGTTGTATTAAAACTATATTTAAAGGTATTTTTGTAGTCATTTTCCCTTTTGTGAATATCCTTATATACCATGCCTTAAATGAGCGAAGATGCGTAACCTAGAAACATAGAAAATAGGTGAAGGAGTAGGTCCTTCGAGCCTGCACCATCATTCAATAAGATCATGGCTGATGATTCCCTCAGTACCCCTTGCCTGCTTTCTCTCCATACCTATTGATCCCTTTAGCCGTAAGGGCTGTATCTAACTCCCTCTTGAATATATCCAATGAACTGGCATCAACAACTCTCTGCGGTAGAGAATTCCACAGGTTAACAACTCTCTGAGTGAAGAAGTTTCTCCTCATCTCAGTCCCAAATGGCTTACCCCTTATCCTTAGACTGTGTCCGCTGGTTCTGGACTTCCCCAACATCGGGAACATTCTTCCTGTATCTAACCTGTCCAGTCCCATCAGAATTTTATATGTTTCTATGGGATCCCCTCTCATCCTTCTAAACTCCAGTGTATACAGGCGCAGTCGGTCTAGTCTCTCCTCGTATGTCAGTCCTACCATCCCAGGAATCAGTATGGTGAACCTTCGCTGCACTCCCTCAATAGCAAAAACGTCCTTCCTCAGATTAGGAGACAAAAACTGAACACAATATTCCAGGTGAGGCCTCACCAAGGCCCTGTACCACTGCAGTCAGACCTCCCTGCTCTTAAACTCAAATCCCCTCGCTATGAAGGCCAACATATCATTTGCCTACTTCACCGCCTGCTGTAACTGCATGCCAACTTTCAATGACACCCAGGTCTCGTTGCACCTCCCCTTTTCCTAATCTGCCGCCATTCAGATAATCTGCCTTCATGTTTTTGCCACCAAAGTGGATAACCTCACATTTATCCACATTATACTGCATCTGCCATGCATTTGCCTCCTCGCCTAACCTGTTCAAGTCACCCTGCAGCCTCTTAGCATCCTCCTCACAGCTCACACCGCCACCCAGCTTAGTGTCATCTGAAAACTAGGAGATATTACACTCAATTCCTTCATCTAAATCATTAATGTATATTGTAAGTAGCTGGAGTCCCAGCACTGAGCCCTGCGGCACCCCACTAGTCACAGCCTGCCATTCTGAAAAGGACCCGTTTATCCCGACTCCCTGCTTCCTGTCTGCCAACCAGTTCTCTATCCACGCCAGTACATTACCCCCAATACCATGTGCTTTGATTTTGCACGCAATCTCTTGTGTGGGACCTTGTCAAAAGCCTTTTGAAAGTCCAAATACACCACATCCACTGGTTCTCCCTTGTCCACTACTAGTTACATTATCAAAAAATTCTAGAAGATTTGTCAAGCATGATTTTCCCTTCATAAATCCATGCTGACTTGGACCGATCCTGTCACTGCTTTCCAAATGCGCCGCTATTAAATCTTTAATAATTGATTCCAACATTTTCCCCACTACTGATGTCAGGCTAACCGGTCTATAATTACCCGTTTTCTCTCCCTTTTTTAAAAAAAAGTGGTGATACATTAGCTACCCTCCAGTCCATAGGAACTGATCCAGAGTCGATCGACTGCTAGAAAATGATCACTAATGCATCCACTATTTCTAGGGCCACTTCCTTAAGTACTCTGGGTTGCAGACTATCAGGGCCCGGGGATTTATTGGCCTTCAATCCTATCAATTTTCCTAACACAATTTCCCACCTAATAAGGATTTCCTTCAGTTCCTCCTCCTCACTAGACCCTCGGTCCCCTAGTATTTCCGGAAGGTTATTTGTGTCTTCCTTCGTGAAGACAGAACCAAAGTATTTGTTCAACTGGTCTGCCATTTCTTTGTTACCCATTAGAAATTCACCTGAATCTGACTGCAAGGGACCTACATTTGTCTTCACTAATCTTTTTCTCTTCACATATCTATGGAAGCTTTTGCAGTCAGTTTTTGTGTTTCCAGCAAGCTTCCTCTCATACTCTCTTTTCCCCCTCTTAATTAAATCCTTTATCCTCCTCTGCTGAATTCTAAATTTCTCCCAGTCCTCAGGTTTGCTGCTTTTTCTCGCCAATTTATATGCCTCTTCCTTGGATCTAACACTATCCTTAATTTCCCTTGTTGGCCACGGTTGAGCCACCTTCTCTGTTTTATTTTTACTCCAGACAGGGATGTACAATTGTTGAAGTTCATCCATGTGATCTTTAAATGTTTGCCATTTTACTAGGAATTATGTTAAAGCAGCACTTGGTGACTTAGGACCCAAACTTGGTCAAAGCCAAGTGCCAACCAAAGGACTGCCGAGAGACCAGGCGGTACTTTGCCAGGAAGATCCTTCTGAAAGAAATGGCAGTACCACCCGGCGGCAAAATAACGGCTCATGGTGTTATTCTGGGCGGCAGTGGTTGGGAGCTCTCAATCTCAGCGGCAAATGCGATCATCGCCAAAGTGTCACCGAGGATTGAGTCCGGCCCAGGGAGGGGGGTGGGGGGAGTGCGGGGGACACTGAAAAATAAAAAATCTTCACAAAAAAAATCCCACCAGAACACCTTCAGTGGACCCCATACAGGTCAAATGCTGAAAAGAAAATTTAAAACGTTCACTAACCTTTTTTTGCAGGTCGTCTTACTTACCGTCTCAGTTAGACCTGCCTGCACGCAGCAGTCCTTCCCCCCCCCCGCTGCCACCGACTCCCGCCCACACCAATATGGCAACTCGGCGGGCAGGAGGTCACTTACGCGACTTGGCCGTCAGCGGGCGGTTCCCATCGGTACTCCCCTCCCACCGGCAGCAGACCAAGAGGAATCTGTCACCAAGGGGAGAGTGGTGAAAAAACTCGGCGGTAAGGCCACCAATTTCGGCCCTTGGTTTCCAATTATTTTGAAAAACTGCATCAGACGGTATAGCTCTAAATGAGATAAAAACACATGTGTAAGCCTCAAAATACAATGGGCCTGAATTTGCGGTGGGTATGGCACCTTTGAAATGGCTCGCAAGATTGAGACAAGTGAATGTGCTAAATTCTGAACTTGCGATCTGTCAACATACGTGTTGACAGATCATCCGCATGGCCAAAGAAAAAACTATTGCTGGCACAGAGCTGGGCTATTTGCCAACCAACTGCCCAGCAATTGGGTATGAACATTTTACGGTTGATGCAAACAGGCACAGGACCTGTTTCCATCAGCGTAAGGGGATACCTCAGGCATGTTTTAACCATTTTCGTCTCGGAAATCGAATAGTTTAATTGTATCGCGAGTGTGTTTTGTTTCTACAAAGATTGGCGTTTTAATGATATCGATAATTATCAGCAAAATTACATTTTTACTTGACTAAGATGTAGTGAAGTTGGTGGAATAAAGCTAGTTAGGAATTAAATTCCAATCTGTAAAGTAACTGAATCATAGAAATTTACAGCATGGAAGGAGGCCATTTCGGTCCATTGTGTCCATGCTGGCCGATAAAGAGCTATCCAGCATGCTCCCACTTTCCAGCTCTTGGTCCGTAGCCTTGTAGGTTACGGCACTTCAAGTGCACATCTAAGTACTTTTTAAATGTGGTGAGGGTTTCTGCCTCTACCACCCTTTCAGGCAGTGAGTTCCAGACCCCCACCACCCTCTGGGTGAAAAAAAAAATCCCCTCCAATCTCCTCAACCTCCTACCAATGACCCCTCTGCTAAGGGAAATAGGTCCTTCCTATCCACTGTATCTCGGCCCCTCATAATTTTATACACCTTAATAGGGTCTCCTCCACTCGGCCTCCTCTGCTCCAAAGAAAACAAACCACACATTTACCTAACCCTAACCTAACCTATCAAATCTTTCCGCATAGCTAAAATTCTCCAGTCGAGGCAACATCCTCGTAAATCTCCTCTGTACTCTCTAGTACAATCACATCTTTCCTGTAATGTGGTGACCAGAACTGCACGCAGTACTCTAGCTGTGGCCGTCTAACAAGTGTTTTATACAGTTCGAGCATAACCTCCCTGATCTTGCCTTTATTAGCTGAGGCATAGAATACAAATATTCCGGATACCTTCTTAACCACCTTATCTTCCTGGCCTGCTACCTTCAGCGATCTGTGGACATGCACTCCAAGGTCCCTTTGTTCCTCTACACTTCTCCATGTCCTACCATTTAATGTGTATTCTCTTGCCTTGTTAGTTCTCCCCAAATGCATTACCTCGCATATCATCTGTAAACTTCTTGATCATACCCCCCTACATTCAAGTCTATATACTACAAAAAACAAGGAACCTAGTACTGAGCCCTGCGGAATCCCAATGGAAACAGCCTTCCAGTCACCAAAACACCCATCAACCATTATCCTTTGCTTCCTGCCTCTGAGCCAATTTTGGATCCAACTTGCCACTTTGCCTTGGATCCCATGAGCTTTTACTTTCGTGATCAGTCTGCCATGTGGGACCTTATCAAAAGCCTTGCTAAAATCCATATACACCACATCAAACGCACTACCCTCATCGAACCTCCTTGTTACCGCTTCAAAAAATTCAATCAAGTTAGTTAGACACGACGGTCCCTTAACAAATCCATGCTGACTGTCCTTAATTAATTTGTGTCTTTCTAAATGAAGATTTATTTTGTCCCTCAGAATTTTTCCAATAATTTTCCTACCACCGAGGTTAGGCTGACTGGCCTGTAATTACTCGATCTATCCTTTTCTCCCGTTTTAAACAACGGTACAATGTTAGCAGCCCTCTGGCACTACACCTGTAGCCGGAGAGGATTAGAAAATGATGGTCAGAGCCTCTGCTATTTCCTCTATTGCTTTTCTTAACAACCTAGGGTACATTTCATACGGGCCTTGGAATTTATCCACTTTCAAAGCTGCTAAGCCCCTTAATACTTCCTCTCTCGCTATGTTTATTTCATCTAATAATTCACACTCCTCTTCGCTGATTGCAATGTCTGCATCGCCCCTCTCTTTTGTGAAAACAGATGCAAAGTATTAAGAACCATACCCACTTCTTCCACCTCCACACACACATTACCTTTATGGTCTCTAATAGGCCCTACTCTTTAATTATCCTCTTGCTCTTAATATATTTATAAAACATCTTTGGGTTTTCCTTGATTTTACTTGTCAAACTTTTTTCATGCTCTCTCTTTGCTCTAATTAAATCTGCTCACAGGATTATTATGTCAAATCTAATTCTGTTTCCTGATTGGAGGACCAGGCCTACGCGATCCCAGGTATGCGTCCCTGGGATCTGTGGGCTATTATGCTGCCCTCTAGTACGCAGCGTCAGACAGCAAGTTTATAGAGGAGGGTCCCCATCGGGTAGGTGCATAAATCATGTTGCAGGTCTGCAGTGTACTCCGAAGCTACGCTGCGGACTACAATGTTTGGGCCATTGGCTCGACAGTAAGTGTAGTTTGTGCTCTAAATTATATCGCTTTCTCTTTACTTTATAATAGAATCTCTTTATAAATTTCTCAGAAAAGGTGTAACAATCTATAAATTTCTCAGAAAAGGTGTAACAATCTATCAAATTATGAAATCAGTTGACCATAATAACTTCCCTGGGTGGTAATGGGTGATTCACATTGTATCTGTACTGATGTAGGATGCCAACATTGCCAGGTATTTATATACCTCACCTCCGAGTCCTAAAAATGGTAACTGGATAACTTATCGACATTTGGATTTTGGCACCACTTTTATAATTGGCATGGTGACTAGCAGGAGGTCCAGTCCAGAGCTATATTCTAGAGAATTTTCAGCAGCCAAAAAGAGAAAATACATATTATGTATCGTGTAGCTGCGATCGTAGACCAACATTTCTGTTTTAAGAACTTATATGTTATACATTGAAAGCTAACTGAAAGTGATCTTAGGGCTGGGTAGCACATTAGGTTAGAACTGCCTTTTCATCTCTTGGTTCAAATGCAGCCTAGATTAAAGCAATTCTTCCCTCTTTGGTTTAAAGGTTTGAAGTGAACTGAGATTAGGAATCCGTGCTGATTCTATCCTTGGGTGGAAAGGGTGATGGGAGGGATGTTAAATTTCTGCAACCATCGTGCCCAATTTTATGCAGTTGTTAAAGTGGCTGGCAATTAAGCCAGATGGAACGTTTCTCTAAATAGAAATGATAGAAGGAAAGATAAAATTTATAAATAATTTACAAAATGACAACGTCACATTGCTTGGCTTGTGTAGTATTCAAGATTTGATCAAGTGCATTTCAACAGTTGCTTTGATGCTTTATGGCAATTTCAGTCTTCCTGCAATGTTTTGGTGTGCGGTTTAATTAACATTGTTTAATTCAAACTGCTGGATAAATCTTTTTTGATCAAAAAAACTTTGAATTAACAGCAGTATACTGCACACGCAGCAGCCTACAGTTCCCAACTGTTGAAATGCAAAGAGGAAGTCTGAGCAGCAGTATGTCTTTTAGTTAGAAGATAAATTATGATCACTATCCTTGCTGTTTTAACTATTAAAAAAGGACAGGAAAAAAAGCTATTTTGTCTGAAAAAATATTTCATTCCTATCTATCATTAAGTTTGCCAGTCTTATTGTTTGAAGGGCACTTGATGTGGAGCATGGACTCCAACACGGACTGGTAAGGCCAAATAACCAATTTTCATGCCGTAATTCAGTGTGAGTTGTTGCTTGTGTCCCATTTACTGCGCATCTCACAACTGCCATAATTTGTGGGTCTTTAGAGGATGGATTTTATGCAGCATTAGATACCAGAAAGCTTCACTGGCAAACTATACAGATCAAAATATATTTTATACCCTTGTGCTAACATTCTGAACAAGCTTGAGTTGTCATTTAAAAACCCTTTTTGTTGGATTAGTTGTCCATTTATAGCTATTTAACATAGCATTGCACATATAATGAGAAGTGTTAAAGGTGTTAGAAACATTTTTATCTGTTGTGTTAAGCATGTTACCTTCAATTCCCTAATTGTATTAGCAATGTCTCTTGGAATATTACTTATACAGTTAAGACCAAAGAATGGATTTTTTTCACTTAGTTTTGATTCTCCTGACCTGTGCTTGCATAAGCTCAGCTATCTAACACAAGAATCCTATATTATGTGTCTAGGAGCATGTGAAATATTCCCTCTAAATTTACAATCCCTCTAGAATAGAGGATGATTAAGTGAGAAGTCTTCACTTTGAATAATGTTGGAATAATCCCTACAGATCCTGATCTTTTCGAATTATTATTTTACCACTATTCTTGTTGCATGATAAAATTTCTTTGCCTCCAGCTGATGAGAATTAAAATAGCCACTGGCAACCTCTGACGCTGCCCACCTGGATACCCAGTCTCACTGCTGGTTTTCATGGAGGAGGGGAGAGAAGATGAAGGAGTAGAAGGAGTAACGTGTAAGATTGAGGGGGCTTGACAAGGTGGATGCAGAGAGGATGTTTCCACTGATGGGGGAGATTAGAACTAGAGGGCATGATCTTAGAATAAGGGCCGCCAATTTCAAACAGAGATGAGGAGAAATTTCTTCTCTGAGGGTTCTAAATCTGTGGCATTCGCTGCCTCAGGGAGCTATGGAAGCTGGGACATTGAATAGATTTAAGACAGAAATAGACAGTTTCTTAAACGATATGGGGAGCGGGAGGGGAAATGAAGCTGAGTCCATGATTAGATCAGCCATGATCTAATTGAATTGCGGAGCAGCCACGAGGGGCCATATGGCCTACTCCTGTTCCTATTTCTTATGTTCTTATGTTTTTTCAATTTACAGTCCTACCCCACATTGAGTTTCTGCAATTTTACTGCAACCTATTTAAAACAAAATAAGGATTTATAAATTGTCACTGTAATCAGTAAAGAACAATGTTTATGGGCTAGAATTTCCAAACAATCCGCCAGCGCTGACTTGCCACCCAAAATACCGCTAAGATTCTCAAATTATCGGCAGCAAAAAATTCCATTTTTTAAAAAAAAAGCAAAAAATCCAGCCAGCGATAAAGAAAATGGACCTTACACCCAATTCTCAGCGCAAAAATGGAATCTTGGGCCAATTGGACAGTTCTTAAAGGGAAAAAAATGGTCGATAATTACTAAAATTTACACCGAGGCTGCGGGTTGGGCCTAGGAGGAGAAAAACACACTATTTTTTAAAAAGTAAAATAAAAAATCAAAAACATTTTCAAGACTCTCTTCATTTAAATCACCAAGAAAATTTTAAAATAATTAGTAAAAACCCGTTTATTTACTTTTTTTGCAGAGCTACTTACCTACCACCCAGCACTGCTGCTTCTCGTGGGCATTTTGTTTCAACTTACCTATGGGTCACCGCTGAGCCAAAAATCGGGCGCTGGCGGTGTATGGACGGTGCATGCCGGCGGTCCGCTCCCCAGTGGTACTTCGAAACCGCCAGAGGAATTCAGCTGTGGCAATTTTCGTCGACCCGGTTCTCGCCCAAAAAGACCAATGCCACCGAGAAACCGGGCGGTGAAACAATGGAAATTCTAGCCCCATGTCTTTAATCTTAAGACCCAAATTAAAAATTGTCTGTTCCAATAAATTAGTCCTAATGGCCTTTTCAGTGGTGCTGGCTTCAGTGAAAGAATTGAATTTATCATATAGAGTTGATACTTATTCAAACCTGGGTTTTCATTATTGTCCCTCCCAATCCCATTTCAAAATTCAGGTAATTCTAAAAGTGAACAACAGCCTTACGAGTGATTATTTATCTCCCTATTGGCTGAAGTGACTTCTTCAAACCAGTGGTCCTATGGTGTTATGAGCTTTTGCCATTAAACCAAAAATATCTGATCTCCCTTAATGTTGGTCATGGGTAGTTTGGAGTTTGGAACATAGTTGTGATCTTTAGTATGGTCTCATTCAAGCTGGAAAGCAGAGCATAACAGGAAAGGACAGTGGGGACTTGATTGCTGTGGGTTTCCTTCAGGTTACTTCAAAGCAAATCTAGATAACCCATCAAAGCAGTAAAACATGCATTTTTTCAATACAGTTTCAGGCCCAATTCTAACCAATCTCCATAGTTACTACCTAGAATGTTCCAAAAGACTCCCATCCCCAGCACGGTTAAAGTTAATACCAAAGACTGCACGTTAGGGGTCTAAACACTGCTTGTCAATTTATTACATGGTTAGTTTGCTTAATAATGTCAGAGACACACTGAGCTGTAATGACTTATAAATAATATTTCCTTGGATCTGATTTTTAATCAGAAGCCTGCTGGATTTAGTTACCCAACCAAAATATTTGTTTTCATACTTCAGACATATTTAAAGTGTGGTACGTGACCTAAGCCTATTCAAAATTGATGGATAAATGTTAGTCATAGTTTTTTTTTAAACAGTTAAATTCTTTGACTACCCGCACTCTATCTAAACTTATGTTTTGTACCCACTTAGGTGCTTTAATCCCAACCTTTAGTAGAACACTTGTGATACCTTTCCAATTTTCTTTGAGTGAGATTGCCAAATTAGTTAAATTGGGGGCTGTTTGAACCTTGCCCACAAAGTACTGGATTGAGAATAGCCAAACTCACTTTATACAGGATCTTTACAGTTAACAGACCGATGACCTTCCACCTCATCCATTTAGCCTGGATTTGATCCATGATACTAGAAGTCAAAGGCTCGGGTCAAACTCTTTGCATGACCCCACCACCCCCCAACTCATCATTTTACTAAACCAAAATATGTGAATATATAATATATACGCTGCTCAAGAATCCCATTGGGGATTCCACTCCAATTTTGCTTCTTGAAGGAGGAAGATGAGGTGCAGCATAAGGAGGCATGGCTAGTGAAGCAGTACTGGACCAGTTAATAATACCATACCAGAGGATACAGGAAGATGCATTCCCACTTTCAATTTTCTCAGGAGCAGAAACAGCAGCCTGAAGGGGATGTGGAAGATGACTTTTTGCTGAATGCCTGGCCAATTTTTGGCATAGTGATAGGAGACCTTCTCTTGACTAGCATATCTGGCTAATGCATGAACAGTCCTGTACATTACAACAGTGACGACACCTCAAAAGTTCTTCATTGGCTATAAAGTGCTTTGGAATGTCCTGGGGCTATGAAAGGCTCTATGTAAATACAAGTTTGTTCTATCTATTGATTATGAGCAATTCACTCACTGTAGCACAGAGTGAAGAGCGGTCACTGTAAGTTGATGACATGCTTTATAAAATGCATTCAAGCAAGATGCTGCTGGCTCTACTTACCTTGCCTTCACCAGTAAGGTAATTAACTGCATGGTCACGTCCTGTCACTGTTACTGTGTTACACTCATTTCGGGTCTGTCTCAAATGTTTTGGCCATCCTCTGTCTAACTTCATGGACAAGTGCTTCATCACTGAAGTAGGGGGTTCTCCACTGTCCTGTAGACCTCGCTGACATTCTTGAATGTGAACAGTTTGATTCTTGATGTGCAGGCCCCTTTAAGCTGCAGCAGGTCTTTAATCTTTCAGCAGCAAGAAAGCTCTCGCATCACATGGCAAGTTGGCAATCGGAGGCAGTACAACTGCAGGAGCCGCCATGATCATTAAAATTAGGCAGACCCCAGATACCGTGGCAGAGCCAGGCCACTTTGCTAACAGTGGGCACTCTTATTATTATGCTTGGGATTTCGCTCATTGAATAATCATGAAATTACTTACAAGTGATTTAGTTAAACTGAAGCTGCGCTCTCTGAGATAGAGGAAATGATTAACATTGGAAAAATCTATCGATCACATACCATGTTACTCACTGTATTACACCTACTGCAATCTGCATGAAATCTGATGATGCAGGATATAGAATAACTGATACACACTGAATACTTGTAACATGGTTGTATCAACAAAATAGATCTAGATAATTTAGCTGTAATCTCACTTTTTTTCAACAGCAGTGACTTTCATGGCTCTGGACAGAAAATACATTATTTTGTCTTCGACTTTTGAGAAAATTCTCACTCGGCAGCTAAATATATTAACTGGATGAATTAACCAGTACATTCTGTAAAATGTACCCTTTTGTTTTACAGATCAGAGGACCACAATGCAAGAGTGGAGCTTTTAACACACTGCATTAACTATACAGATCAAGAAAAGAACCCAGACAACTAACTAGTTTCTGAGAGTTATTTGCAGAGTACTTTGTGAATCTTGGTTGTTTCTTTACCACAAAGAAAATGAGGCAGCTGAAAGGAAAACCAAAAAAAGAGACATCAAAAGACAAAAAGGAGAGACGGCAAGCCATGCAAGAGGCTCGCAGTCAGATCACCACCATAGTGTTTCCCACGTTAGCTGTGGTTGTACTGTTGATTGTTTTGTTTGTTTATGTGGCCACTCGACCAACTATTGCATGAGAAACTACAAAGCGTTCTCTGAAGAAATTTCATCTTGGCTGCAATGGATTTAAAATGGAGTAAATCCAACCAGGGTTAAAAGCCTCCCGATTCTGCAAACATTTTTCTGTCCAATTACAGTTCCATGCTTATTGGTTTTGACGTGATTAAAGAATATTGTTACCCAGTGGTACAGCATATATATGCTCATTTCTCTCGTATGTGCCTTTGAAACTTTCACTGAAGTGTTTTTGTCTCTTAAAAGGATTTGGAAACATTTCCTGCATCTTGTGCAGAAGAAATGATCATAAGCTAATTAACACTGTAATTCAAAAAAAATGTCTGCCATTTTGTTGCATTGTCTGTATAGTAGTATTTTAAACACAATTCTACTACGAATTTCACCACTCTTGCCAAAGGACAATCTATTCTTATTTGGGAAAAATATCACTTTAAATGCAATGAATATAAATTGTAAATGTTTATTTTTAGAATAAAATCAAACTGTTCTTAATTTTTTTTCAAGTATGTATTTTGCAGTGTCAATGACTGTGGTGAAAAAATGTTTCTTATCAATAGCTTTAATGTGTACCAAAGCTGCTTTAGGCTTGTGGTGCTGTGGGCGGCCAGATGATGGCGTTGGCTACCAGAAGAGCTTGAAGTAATCGCATAATGAGAACTTCATTCTTTCACCTGTATCTACCTTCATCAATGTCCACATACTTCAGTAAATAGTCAATTATTTTGTTCTGCTGATGCTGTTGCAGAGAGAACAGTGGAAGGCCAGAGGATTGGGAAGTTTTTAGAAACCAGCAAAGGATGACGACAAAAGATGATAGAGAGAAGATAGCTTATGAGAGTAAACTAGCAAGAAATATAAAAACAGTAGGAGCCTCTACAAGTATATAAAAAGGAAGCGAGTAGCTAAAGTAAATGCTGGTCCCTTCGAGGATGAGACTGGGGAATTAATAATGGGAAACAAAGAAATGGCGGAGACTTTGAACAAATATTTTGTATCGGTCTTCACGGTAGAAGACACTAAAAACATCCCTATAATAGATAATCAAAGGGCTATAGGGAGGGGGGAAATTAAAATATCACTAAAGAATAAGTACTCGGTAAAATAATGGGACTAAAGGCAGACAAGTTCCCTGGACCTGAAGGTGTTAAACGAGGTGGTTGCAGAGCTAGTGGATGCATTGGTTGTGATCTATCAAAATTCCCTAGATTCTGGAGAGGTCGCAGCAGAATAGAAAACCACAAATGTAACGCCCCTTTTTAAGAAAGGAGGGAGACAGAAAGCAGGAAACTATAGACCAAATTAGCCCAACATCTGTCATTGGGAAAATGCTGGAGTCCATCATTAAGGAAGTAGTAGCAGGAATTTAGAAAATCATAATGCAGTCAAATAGAGTCAGCATAGTTTTATGAAAGGGAAATCATGTTTGACAAATTTGCTCGAGTCCTTTGAGGATGTAACGAGCAGGGTGGATAATGGGGAACCAATCTGTCATGTATTTGGATTTCCAGAAAGCATTCAATAAGGTGCCACATAAAAGGTTGCTGCACAAGATAAGAGCTAACGAAGTTGGGGGTAATATTTTAGCGTGGATAGAGGATTGGCTAATTAACAGAAACCAGATAGTCGGGATAAATGGGGTCATTTTCAGGTTGGCAAACTAACTTGTGGGGCGCCACAGGGATCAGTGCGGGCGCCTCAACTATTTACAATTTATAATGATTTGGATGAAGGGACCGATTGTAAGTTCTCTGATGATACAAAGATAGGTGGGAAAGCAAGTTGTGAGGAAGACGCAAAGAATCTACAAAGGGATATAGATAGGCTAAGTGAGTGGGCAAAAATTTGGCAGATGGGAATATAATATGGGAAAATGTGAGATTATCCACTTTGGTAGGAAAAATAAAAAAACTAATTATTTAAATGGGGAGAGATTACAAAATGCAGTGGTACAGAGGGATCTGGGGGTCCTTGTACATCAAAAACAAAAAGTTAGCATGCAGGTACAGCAAGTAATTTGGAAGGCAAATGGAATGTTGGCCTTTATTGCAAGGAGGATGGAGCATAAAAGTAGGGAAGTCCTACAACTGCACAGGGCGTTGGTAAGACCACACTTGGAGTACTGTACAGTCTTGATCTTATTTAAGGAAGGATATATTTGCACTGGAGGCAGTTCAGGAAAGGTTCGCGAGGTTGACTCTTGAGATGAAGGATGTCATATGAAGAAAGGTTGAGCAAGTTGAGCCTATGCTCATTGGAATTTAGAAGACTTAGAGGTGAATATTCTAAGGGGGCTTGACAGTGTAGATACAGAGGTGTTGTTTCCCTGAGTGGGGGAATCTAGAACTAGGGGTCATAGTTTCAGAATAAGGGGTCTCCCATTTAAAATGGAAATGAGGAATTTCTTCTCTGAGGGTTGTAAATCTTTGGAATTCTCTACCTCAGAGAGCTGTGGAGGCTGGGTCATTGAATGTATTTAAAGTGGAGATAGACAGATTTTTGAACGATAAGGGAGTCGAAGGTTATGGGGAACAGGTGGGAGGTGGAGTTGAGGCCAGGATCAGATCAGCCATGATCTTATCGAATGGCGGAGCAGACTTGAGGGGCAAATGGCCTACTCCTGCTCCTATTTCTTATATTCTTATGAATGGTTGATTCCTGGTGGAACCCTGGTTTGCAGCAGGGGTATGTCCTCTCAATTGACTTCTCAGATTTCAATTCCTGTAGGGAATAGACCAGTTACATATAAAAAAACCTGCCTTCCACACGGCTCCCTGACTAACTTGGAATTAGAGATGGAAGGCAGTGACTTGGCTATTTACATTAAACTGCACACCGCACTCCAACTGTGGTATTACTAAGGTTTTGTATAGATTTACCATTACAACCTGACATTTATATTCTATGCCACTTACAATAATACCTAAAAATCTGAAAATACTCAGCAGATCAGGCCACATCTGTGGAGAAGCACAAGTCAGTCAGTCGACATTTCAACTCTTAAGACCTTTCCATTCACACATCTTGTCAATATCCTCGTACAGCTTTGGTCCTCAGAATTATTTACTATGCTTCTGATTTGGGGCTCAATTTTCCCCAGTGCTATTTTTTGGCATATTGCAAAAGTTATGCCCGTTTTTTTTTTTGGCCCCGACTATTCTAAAAAAAATAAGTAGCAAGTTTACCCGTTTTATTTTTTGAAATTAGCGGCGCACAGCCTGTCCTTTAACTTCAGGGGGTGGAGCCTAATGTCTGCACCGAAAAAAAACAATGTCCCCCCCTCTTCTGCGCATGTGTGGGGGGAAAAAAAGGACATTTTTGATGTGATTGGTATGGTGCGCATGCCCAGTACAGCTCCCGGTCTGCATTCGGTCAATTTTAAATAACCAGTTGTGTGTGAGAACTTTAATTCTCAGTGGAAAAATCAGAGCTACAATACAATTTGCAACGCGGCTCAAGGACCAAGAATTTCTTACAGGATGAAGTAGAAGCCCTAATTATTGTAACTGAGGCCAGAGGTCACATAAAAGTTTCACCCAAAATAATGAAAAACGCTGAACCAAGTTGCAGAAGATTACTGTGCAATGGTGACCACCCCGAGGTCTGGAGGCCAGTGCAAAAAGAAATGGCAGGACCTTGGTCAAGTAGTTCATGTAAGTAATATTTTCATTTATTCACTGGAATTGCAATTGTAAATGTGACCATCTGTATGTCCCACCCTGCAAAAAGACACACTCTCTTAAAAAGTTATATTTTCATCTCTGCAGAGGAAGGTGGCCCACAACAAAAGGGAAAGAACTCGAACAGGAGGAGGCCCGGCAAATCTGCACCCACTGACACCCTTGGAAGAGAGGGTCGCTGCGTTGATGGGCCTGGAGAAAAGCAACCACCACTGCACAAGTTGGGCCCACACTCCAGGGAGAGGGTAAGTCCTGCAAATTCCACAGTCTAGCTTTGCTAAATGTTAAGTACTGCGTGGGCTAGCCATGCTTCGGTTCATTGGGATGTCTCCGTCAGCTATGCTTCCATTGATGTAATGTGCTATCATTCTTCGTGATCCTTCAAATCAGCCTGCTGCCTGCACTGTGTGAGCCTACTCATGCCACCCTGTCCCCTCCTCTGCTGCTAACCATTTGTCTGTTCTGTTATATTTTGCAGAACTTGAGGCCAACCCTCACGAGGCTGAAGCCGATGCAAAAGAAGATTCAGACGCGGACGAGCCTGAAGAGGAGAACATCTTCCAATCCCACCTTCCAGACCAAGAGCATAGGGGTGAGGGGGAGGGGAAAGGGCAGGGGAAGGGGATGGATCAAGCCCCCACTGTTGTACTCACTCTGGAGGAGGTGCTGCCCATTGAAGTGCCAGGCCTTTCCTGAGTGGTACGAATGTTGGGACATTCCATGGTTTCTCTCAGTTCGAGGCTGCGGGTCCCGGTGGATGCACCGAGGCACACCCAGGGCCCCACCGTCCGAGGCTGTGGGTCCCAGTGGGATGCAGCGAGCCACACCCAGGGTGAGGAGGGGAAGGAGAGCTTGACAGCGCTCTCCTGAGGTGCAAGATCTAACAGATGTGGTTCAGATGATGGCAATGAGTGCGGAGAGCGTTGATCTTACATGATCACTCCTGGACACCATCAATGGGGTGGGTGATGAGGTATCGGGACTGTCAGGAGAAGTAACAACACTCTCATAAGAAATGGGAACACTATCCGGGCACGTGAGGGAGGGAATGTTGCAGGCAGCTGATACAATGTCGGTGCACATGAGGGAGGGAATGTCGCAGGTAGCTGATACACTGTCAGTGAGCATGACGGAGGGAATGTTGCAGGTAGCTGATACACTGTTAGCGAATATGAGGGAGGGACTGTTGCAGTAGTTGAGACACTGTCAGGGCACATGAGGGAAGGAATGTTGGAGTTAGCTGCTGCAATAAGGGAACATGCCCAGACCATGCAGCCATTGATAGAATCAATTGCCATTCCCACTCCAATCCCCAGACCAGCTTCTGAAGAGGCCCAAGCCGGGCCTTCCACAATATTGCCTGCCCATGCTCCCCATCAAGAAGTGCGCATTACCCGAGATGTTCAAAAGAATAAGCTTAGTACCAACCTGAGAAACGCTGCACCTCCGCCTGCGGGCAGGGGTAGAGTCAACAAGACCAAGCACATCGGACGGTCTTAGAATAAGGTGGGGAAGAGATGGGTGCAGCCTTTCTTTGTTGTTGTTATTGTTGTTACTGTTGTAACTGTTCTCAAATTAAAAGTTTTTTGTAAGTTATGTAAATTTACAAATTTAAAAGTTTGTAAGTGATCTTAAAGTTTGTAAGTGATCTTAACTGAAAACTTTAACGTTTGATACAAGAATATTTTTATTAAAGTTAAATGAAGTACAAACATGTTAAACTTTTGAATAAAATATATTTTAAATTATAACTGAATCATTTCCATTATTTGTTCTATTATTAACACAACTTTTTGAACTGAAGAAGAATTACTTCCATTATTTGATCCATTATTAACACAACTTTTTGAACTAAAGAATAATCATTCCCATTCCATTAACACAACACAACGTTACAGAACAGGTCCAAACAGTAAACATGGTCCATTTGGAATAGTTGTCGCTGAGCCTTCAGGCAGCAAAGCGGTCATAGATGAGCTGCTGGTGCAAGGCTCAAGCAATCGTTAAAGGGGCACGACGGCCCGTCCTCCTCTGCCATCGTGCCCTGGGTTCAGGTAATTGCATGGCTTCCTCATCCTCCTCCTCCTTGGCATCTGCATCTTTCTCCTTATCATCAGCCACTATCACCTCAGGTGGGTCTTCTACTACCAGCCGCTGCTGCCTCATGATGGCTAAGTTATGCAGCATGCAGCACACAACAGTGAACTGACCGACAATCTCAGGGGAATATTACATGTAGCCTCCGGAATGGTTCAGGCATCAGAAACACTGTTTCAAGATACCAATGGACCTCTCTATTATGCTGCACGTCGCAATGTGCAATATGTTATATTCCCGGTCAGCTCCATCCGGGTTGCGTGTAGGGGCGTCATGAGCCAGGTGGCGAGGCCGTACCCTTTGTCTCCCAGCAGCCAGCTTTGCCCTTCTGGCTGCTGCTGAAACATGGCAGATATAGAGCTCTTACGTAGGATGAACACATCATGGGTGCTCCCAGGGTATCTTGCATCAACTGACATGATGCGATACATGTTGTCACACACGAGCTGCACATTAATGGAGTGGAAGCCTTTTCTGTTCCTGTACATCTTGGATTCCTCCAAAGGTGCTCGCAAGGCGATGTGAGTACAATTAATGCAGCTCTGTACTTTTGGGAAGCCAGCAATCCTGGAGAAGCCCACAGCCCTTTCATGCATTGCCTGGGTGGTCATGGGGAACTTTATGTAGTCATTCCTCCGGGCATATAGTGCATCAGTCACCTGGCAAATGCAGATATGTGTTGCATGTTGAGAAATGGCGCACACATCCCCAGTTGTGGCCTGGAATGATCCAGATGCATGGAATGAAAGTGCAGCTGTAACCTTCACTTCAACTAACAAAGCAGTCCTCCTGACGCTTCTAGGGTGCAGGTCTGCTTTTACTAACTCACAGGTCTCGGTTACAACTTCTTTGCAGAAACGCAGCCTTCTCACACAGTCTGCATCACTCAGGTGCAGGTATGAATGCCTGTCTCGATATACCCGACATGGGTAAGGCCTCCTGCCCATCATCCTACATGCTCTGAGGTTCCTCATGCAATACCATTGAATCAACATCTCCTCCGCTGCAGCATCAGGTATGGCATTGTTAATATTGCCCTCATAATTAAATTGTACCTTTGCAAGAAGCTCAAAACAGCAGGACAAAGTTAAAGCTTCTCTCCTCTCCCGAAGGTCGACACCCGAGAATGGACCACACCCTGGTCTGCGCATGCGCAATAGGCTTGCTTAGAACGGGAAGCTAGGCATTCAATGAGGACATTTGGGGCAACAAAGTCTAATGCAATTATTTAATTTTAGATTTTTTGCAAAGTACCACCTCGTGCGTCTCCTCACCGGTCTCGAGGGTCAGCCAGCAGAATCGCTGCCTTGCCTGGACACTGGCTCAGCAAACACCCCCGCCCCTGCCCCCCCCACCCCGCCCCGGGCTTCTTTTGAAGCTGCTGCTTGGTGTAAGGCTTTTCATGTCTTCAGTTCGGCTTCCACCCCACCCCTCCCCGGGCTTCTTTTGAAGCCGAGACCCTGTGTCCGGGTGAGGGAGCGATTCTGCCAAACGACGCTCTGACCCTCGAGCCCGGTGAGGAGACGTTCGGTGGTGGCATGGCACTTTGAAGAAAATTCAAAATTAAAGAATTGCATTAGACCGCCAATTTCTCCATTTTAAGTTTGCTAAAAGATTAAACCTCATGATGCATATTTAATGTCTTCTTGACTCTCTCCAAAACTTTGCATAAAAACAATGGCGTCTTGCTTCGCCGATTTTTAATGTGTGCTGGATTTTCTTAAGTGCCCAGAAGGTTTTTTGGGCGTGGTCACATACGCCGTCCTAGGGAAAATGTAAGTTGGCCAAACTTGCATAAATCTGAAAAACTGGCGCAGACATGACGTTACGCTCAATATGACACAAAAAAATACTAACCTAAAAAAACGTAACTAACTGAGTTACACTGACGCAGAAACTTTGGGAAAACTTGGATATTTTAATTTCGGCCAAAAAAAGCAGTGCGCGGCAAAAATTTTGGACACCACTACTTGTAGCCCTATATCTAAGTCATTGATGTACACAGTAAACAGCATCGGGCCCAGAACAGAACCCTGTGGGACACTGCTACCCACTTCCAACCATAGTGAGAAACTGCCCATCCCCCAATTCCCGACCCTTTAATCTACCCCAAAAGACTCCTTGTCGAGAGCTTTCTGAAAGTCCATATACACCACATCCACTGCTTTTCCACCATCTATGTCACCTCTTCAAACAACTGGGTTGTGTTTTTGAAGTGATCCATCATGCAGAAATAGGGTCAGTTCCAAATTGTTTAGTGGATTAATTTGCTTTTTCCAGGAAGATGAGGTTGGATAGTCCAGGAAAGTAATTTGTTCAGGCTTGCTTGAACTAACGCAGCAAAGTTGATTCGACACTGGTACAAGTTGAAATGCATATCCTCTTCCTCTAGCTGGAAAAATACGAGTAATCAGCGGTGGTTCTCTTTTTTTTCAAGTAGGGGTCAAGAGTGGTGGGATGTTACATTTTTTTTGTCACCACTGTCTTCATTTCTCCAGGGAATTGTTCCACATATTTGAAGAGTTGCGCTGGATTTTTCAGCACAATTCACCCAAAATAGACTAAACCAGTGCAAGAGATCGAAGAATTTGAAGCGCAAATTATGTTCAGCATAAATCGAGTTTCCGCGATCTATTGCACTAGTTTAAAAAATATTGCATTAGAAGCCAGCCCACCCATAAAACTGGCCTTGCCACCTGATCAAATTAATCACCATTGTGAGTTTCTGCTAATTTGCACCCTTTTGTGGGCCTTCGAGGAGTGATTTAAAATTGTTTGCTCACAGTTGGTCAACTGGACACTGATTACAAATGCTTATTTTTTGTGATTAAAAACCCATTTTCACCTCTATTAATCAAACGGCACCAGGTTACCACTCTTAAAAATAACGAGGAATATTTTTTAATCTAAATTATTTTTAAAATTACATTCTAAATTGCTGCTCGATTGTGCTGGTTCATGGCAGATTTTGCGTTTGGTGATATGCAAATGAGTGTGAACAGAAACTTGAGGGGGAAAATACACTTCTCAAAACTAGCACAATTTGTGCCAGGATCGCCGATTGCGCCCAAGGCAAAAACTCTTGTCCCATATATTTTTCCTCAATGGAAAGGGCTTTGTACTTCTAGCCACCTCGCAAACTGCTTATTGTCTTCATTCACCCCAATTTCAATGGGAACTCGCACTTAAATTATCCAACAGTGCAAATGAGATGACAAATTTTGAATGGGAGGCATTTTTGCCACAGTTGTGATCTTATTGTAAATATTCATGTCAGTTTTTCATAGGGCTGATTCCATCAGGAGCTACATTGAGCACCCAGTCGTGAAAATATGAGAGCAGCTTGTGCTGAGGAGAGCCCGGCCTTGGATTGTGTATGATAAACAGGTAGAATATAATGTTACTGAAATACTGTACACAAGGACTGATTCTCACGTACCAAGGTCTGGGGAGGATGGAAAATAAAGTATTTGAAGGATAAATTAATTTGAAGATTATGTAATTTTATGTTTAAAAGTGGTATCTAGTGCTTTTTATTATTCTGTACATATTGAGTTATTTTCCTAAACCGCTTTGGGATGTCCTGAGGTCATGAAAGGTGCTATATAAATGCAAGTTATTTCCTTCTAAAGAAGTATGTCATGGGAAGGTAGAGCTGTTTGTTTAGGACCAATGGCAAAGGCTTACATAGCCCTGCCAAACTTCTTAACCCTATCTGCATCCAAAATCCATGTAATGTTTGATGAGGGTTCCACTACAGCTATGTTGCAAATGTCCACTACATGCTTGTGTCTTGCCCATATCGTGTTTCTGTTCTTGAAAATGAATGTTAACTTTCGAAAGGGAAATCTTATCTGATGGAAGTGGAATATGCATTCTATCAAGCATGGGCCTCGTGTGCATTTATACTGTATAGTAAGGACATATCAATGGCGACGAGAAACTGGGATTTAAACCACGCGAACATGGCCACTAGCAGAATAGATGAGAGGTACTGTGTTAAGGAATGGTTGGGACAGAGATTCAACATTGTTAAAGCAGCACACAGTTCTCCAGGCAGACAAGGGCAATCGGGCATGCCCCAACATGTAGTCGAACCCAGAGGGGGAGTTCGACAGAGACAATGGCAAGCTGAACAGCGATTCATGCCATTGCAAGGGATAATGCGGCCAGTAATGAGGCCATCAACACCTGTTAATGGCGCACTCAAGGACAATCACAGGGGCAGTCAGGGATGATCGACTGGCAAGGGACCTTTTGTTTCCAACAGCAGTTCATGTTGGAGGCGTGGAGGCACACACTCAGCCGGAGTTTGCAGAGATGAGCAAAACACCTGCAGAAATTGCAGAAATGAACGCTGGGGGAAATTGCTGGAAGCTGAAGTTCTGCGAGTTCATGTGGAGCATGTATACAGTTCATACACCAGGACACCACCGATAATAATGAAAGTGCTCCTCAATGGCATCCCAGTATCAACGGAGCTAGACACAGGGCCAGCCAGTCCCTGATGGGTATCAAACAGTTCGAAAAGTTGTGGGCGTCCAAGGCCAGGAGGCCAAAATTATCGCCGATTGATGCACAGCTACGGACATACACAAAGGAGATCATTCCGGTGCTAGGCAGCGCCACGGTAGTCGTGACCCACAAAGATTCGGAGAACAGGTTGCCACTCTGGGTTGTCCCGGGGGATGGTTCCGCACTACTGGGGAGGAGTTGGCTTGCTGTCATGAACTGGAAATGGGGCAATGTCAATGCAATTTTCTCTGTGGAGCGAGTATCATGCTCACAGATCCTGGACAAATTTGACTCATTATTTCAACCCTGCATTGGCACTTTCATAGGGGCCAAGGTAGTGATTCACACAAACCCGGACGCCAGGCCAGTACACCACAAAGCCAGAGCGGTGCCGTACGTGATGCGGGAAAAGATAGAAGGCGAATTGGACCGCCTGCTGAGGGAAGGCATCATCTCGCCAGTCGAATTCAGTGACTGGGCGAGCCCGATTGTGCCGGTGCTCAAGGCGGGTGGGTCGGTCAGGATATGTGGTGATTACAAGGCCACCATCAATCGGGTGTCACTCCAAGACCAGTATCCGCTACCGAGAGCGGAGGACCTCTTTGCGATGCTATCCGGTGGCAAACTTTTTTCAAAATTGGACCTGACCTCAGCTTATATGACCCAGGAGCTGGCGAGTGAGTCGAAGAAGCTGACCACCAACACGACACACAAGGGGTTGTTTGAGTACAACAGATGTCCGTTCGGGATTCGCTCGGCCGACGCGATCTTCCAACGAAATATGGAAATCTTCCTCAAGTCGATTCCAGGGACGGTGGTTTTTCAGGACGACATCCTCATCATGGGTTACGATACTGAAGAACACCTCCACAACCTGGAGGAGGTGCTACGCAGACTGTACCGGGTAGGGCTGCGACTGAAAAAGGTGAAGTGCGTCTTCCTCGCTCCAGAAGTAGAATTCCTGGGGATGAAGGTAGCAGCAGACAGGATCAGCCCTACTGTGTACAAGACGGAAGCGATCCAGAGAGCACCCAGACCCCGTAACACGACGGAGCTGCGTTCGTTCCTGGGGCTCCTGAACTATTTTGGTAACTTTCTTCCCAAATTGAGCACGCTGCTAGAGCAGCTACACGTGCTCCTACGCAAAGGTCATGAATGGGTCTGGGGGGACAGCCAGGAAAGGGCTTTTAATAGAGCATGCAATTTGTTATGTTCCAACAATCTGTTAACGCTATATGACCCATGTAAGAAACTTGTGTTAACGTGCGATGTGTCGTCCTATGGTGTCGGGTGTGTGTTGCAGCATGTCAATGCCAAGGGTCAGTTACAGCCAGTAGCTTATGCCTCCAGAAGTCTGTCCCAGGCAAAAAGGGGCTACGGAATGGTAGAAAAGGAGGCGCTCGCATGTGTATATGCGGTAAAGAAAATGCACCAGTACCTGTTTGGCAGAAAATTTGAGCTGGAGACAGATCACAAACCCCTAACGTCCCTTTTGGCCAACAACAAGGCCATAAATGTAAACGCATCGGCCCACATACAGAGGTGGGCACTCATGTTAGCCGCCTATGACTACACAATTCGGCACAGACCGGGCACCGAAAACTGTGCCGATGCACTCAGCAGGCTCCCACTAGCCACCACTGAGGGGGCTACCGAGCATGCTGCTGAGATGGTCATGGCTGTTGAAGCTTTCGGAAGCGAAGGCTCACCCGTGACAGCCCATCAGATTAAAGTCTGGACAAATAGAGACCCGCTATTGTCTCTAGTCAAGAAATGTGTCCTGAATGGGGACTGGGCAGCCACGTACAGGGCATGCCCTGAGGAATTTAAACATTTCACAAGCGCAGGGATAAACTCTCGATTCAGGCTGATTGCCTACTTTGGGGAAACCGCGTAGTCATGCCCCAGATGGGCAGAGAGGCGTTCATCAGAGAACTCCACAATGAGCACCCGGGCATTGTCATGATGAAGGCAATTGCCAGGTCACACGTTTGGTGACCAGGGATAGACGCAGATCTGGAACTTTGTGTTCGCAGGTGCAACACGTGTGCCCAGCTGGGCAATGCGACCAGGGAAGCCCCCCTTAGCCCCTGGCCATGACCTGCCAAGCCTTGGTCACGCATCCATGTGGACTACGCAGGTCCTTTCATGGGAAAAATGTTTTGGGTTGTATTAGACGCCTACTCCAAATGGATCAAGTGTGACATTTTAAATTCAAGCACATCCTCTGCCACGGTAGAAAGTCTACGGGCAATGTTCGCCACCCACGGTCTACCGGACATCTTGGTCAGCGACAATAGCCCGTGCTTCACAAGCACTGAATTCCAGGACTTGATGGCAGGCAATGGAATTAACCATGTCAGAACGGCACCGTTCAAGCCGGCCTCAAACGGCCAGGCAGAACGAGCAGTGCAGATAATCAAACAGGGAATGCTTAGAATCCAAGGGGGTTCCCTACAAAGCCGCTTATCACGCCTCCTGTTGGCCTACAGATCCTGACCACACTTGCTCACAGGGGTTCCCGCAGAGCTGCTAATGAAAAGGATGCTCAAAACCCGGTTATCCCTTATACACCCCACCATGAAAGAAATTGTCGAGAGCAGGCGCCAGTCACAATATGACTACCATGACAGGAATGCGAGGGCACGATGTATTGATGTAAATTACCCTGTTTTTGTCCTCAACTACACTGCAGGGCCCAAATGGGTCACAGGCACTGTGATTGCCAAAGAGGGAAATAGGATTCTGGTAGTTAAACTTACCAATGGACAAATCTGCCACAAACATGTGGATCAAACAAAAAGGAGGTTCAGCAACCCCATAGAAGAAGCAGAGGAAAAACACGATATAGAGTTCACTCCTCCACAGGTGACCGAACACAGGAACCAAAGAGAGGAGAGCCCAGTCACTGTGGGCAGTCCGGACAGGCCTGAGGCACCGCAAACAGCAGACACTCAGGCCAGCGCCCAACAACCGGAGCCCCAACTCAGGCGCTCTACAAGAGAGCGTAAACCACCAGAGAGACTCAACCTGTGATCCCAATAAGACTTCGGGGGGGGGGAGGTGATGTCATGTATTCAACCAGCATTGTAACCCATGTATAATCTGACCTAAGTTGTACAGTGTGAGAAAAATGACCACTAAGTGGTGAACTTGTGGGAGACACTCCTAACCTGGACCTTCAGATATAAAAGGGGAAGCTCCACCCACTTCCATTACTTGAGTGCTGAGGAATAAAGGATAGGTCACAGACTGACCTTCTCTCAAGCATGGGCCTCGTGTGCATTTATACTGTATAGTAAGGACCTATCAATATTATAAGGTTTAGATTATTAAGGAGAGCCAGCATGGATTTGTCAAAGCCAGATCATGTTTGACTAATCAAATTAAATTTTTTGATGAAGTAACAGAGAAGGTTGATGAAGGGAATGTAATGAATGTTGTCTATATAGATTTTAAGAAAGCGATTGACAGAGTACCACCTCAAAATCTAGTTAACAAAATTGAGGCTCATGGAATAGGAGGGTCAGTGACAGCATGGATAAGAAATTGGCTTAAGGACAGAAAACTATGAGTCGTGGTAAATGGTTGTTTTTCAGACTGGAGGATGGTAGACAGTGGTGTTCCCCAAGGGTCAGTGCTAGGACCACTGCTTTTTTAGATATATATCAATGACTTGGAAAGTGGAATACAGAATAAAATGTCAAAATTTGCCGATGATACCAAAGTAACATTCGCACCACACAAGTTCCAGATAATGACTATCTCCAACAAGGGAGAGCCTAACCATCACCCCTTAACATTCAATGGCATTACCATTGCCGAATCTCCTAGCATCAACATCCTGGAGGTCACCATTGACCATAAACTTAACTGGACAAGCCACATAAATACTGTATCAACAAGAGCAGGTCAGAGGCTGGGTATTCTGTGGCGAGTGTCCCACCTCCTGACTCCCCAAAGCCTTCACCATTTACAAGGCACAAGTCAGGAGTGTGATGGAATACTCTCCACTTGCCTGGATGAGTGCAGCTCCAACAACACTCAAGAAACTCGTCACCATCCAGGAAAGAGCAGTCCGCTTGATTGGCACCACATCCACCACTTTAAACATTCACTCCCTTCACCACCGGCGTACTGTGGCTGCAGTGTGTACCACCTACAAGATGCACAGTAGCAACTCACTAAGGCTTCTTCAGCAGCACCTATCAAATCCGCAATCTCTACCACCTAGGAGGACAAGGTCAGTAGGCGCATGGAAACACCACCACCTCTACGTTCCCCTCCAAATCACACACCATCCTGACTTGAAAGTACATCACTGTTTCTTCATCGTTGCTGGGTCAAAATCCTGGAACTCCCTCCATAACAGCACTGTGGGAGTACCTTCACCACACGGACTGCAGCGGTTCAAGAAAGCGACTCACCACCACCTTCTTAAGGACAATTAGGGATGGGCAATAAATGCTGGCCTTGCCAGCAACGCCTACATCCTCATGAATGAATAAAAAAACAATTCCATCACTCTTCAGGCTGACAAAAGTCACAAACCTTATAGTGTATAATGATACCTAAATCTATAGACAGACTACATTACTGTGGCTTGTATAGAACTGGAGTCAATTGCACATTGGAGCTAGGGGGTTTGAAACATACAATTTGAAACCTTTATTTAGTAAATTCAACAGGCCACGTTATTGAATTCCTCCATCCTGTACCTCCCTATCATCTGGTTGTATGTTGATGAACTACCACCACAGCAGACCTCAACACTTTAAAATAATTTTTAAACATATTGAGCAAGCTTAGGAAGCCATCCTAATCTTGAACTCCTGCATGTACGTGTGCATGCATTGTTTGTCTTTCTGTTTCAATGGTCATAACTTGTTTTCCTCACTCATATCATCTATAGAACAAATTAGGCAGTAAATAGAGGGTATATAGTAAATATCTGGGAGCCTCATTATATCTCATGAGTGAGGCACACCTGATGAGTTACAGTTCTTGCATTAACATATGTCATGCTTAATTGGAATATAATTGGGTAAAGAAGTAAAAATATGTTCGATGATGCTGCATATTCCTTTGTGATTTAACCCTGATGCAGCAGAAGTGCTAATTAATATTGTTGGATGATATGAGGTTTGTTTAAAATGTTTATACTTCAAACATTCTCTTCAGATTTTGATATGCGTATGTGAAATATGAGAGCAATTAAATGAATTGTCATTGTAAAACCAACTTACAAAGAGGCTTCTAAATATGTACTTCCAACTCCCCTTAAAAGAATCATCTCACAAGTTATGGGTGAGGAAGGCCAATTAGCCCATTCTAGTTTATTAATCCACAAACCTACAGGCGCACCACCCTCCGCCCCCACCCCCCAGCCCCCAACCCCCACACCTCTCCCCAAATCACAGCATCAAACTGTTGCCTAAATTATTCCAGGGTTTTTCTTTCAAGGACCTTCCTTCTAGAAGTCTACTTTTTGCCTCTTTTAGTACACTAGAGTAAATGCCAACCATCCCATCAAATTTATTTGATCTGAGTCATTTTATCCTGTCTAAGACTTCCATCTTATTTCGACAAGGTCCCACACAAGAGATTAATGTGCAAAGTTAAAGCACATGGGATTGGGGGTAGTGTGCTGATGTGTATTGAGAACTGGTTGGCAGACAGGAAGCAAAGAGTAGGAGTAAATGGGTACTTTTCAGAATGGCAGGCAGTGACTAGTGGGGTACCGCAAGGTTCTGTGCTGGGGCCCCAGCTGTTTACATTGTACATTAATGATTTAGATGAGGGGATTAAATGTAGTATCTCCAATTTTGCGGATGACACTAAGTTGGGTGGCAGTGTGAGCTGCGAGAGTGACTTGGATAGGTTAGGAGAGTGGGCAAATGCATGGCAGATGAAGTATAAGGTGGATAAATGTGAGGTTATCCACTTTGGTAGGAAAAAAAAGAGTGACAGACTATTATCTGAATAGTGACAGATTAGGAAAAGGGGAGGTACAACGAGACCTAGGTGTCATGGTACATCAGTGATTGAAAGTTGGCATGCAGGTACAGCAGGTGGTTAAGAAAGCAAATGGCATGTTGGCCTTCATAGCAAGGGGTTTTGAGTACAGGGGCAGGGAGGTGTTACTACAGTTGTACAGGGCCTTGGTGAGGCCACACCTGGAGTATTGTGTACAGTTTTGGTCTCCTAACTTGAGGAAGGACATTCTTGCTATTGAGGGAGCGCAGCGAAGGTTCACCAGACTGATTCCTGGGATGGTGGGACTGACATATCAAGAAAGACTGGATCAACTGGGCTTAGATAAAGAGAAAATAGATAAAGAGAACCAGGGGTCACAGTCTGAGGATAAGGGGTAAGCCATTTAGGACCGAGATGAGGAGAAACTTCTTCACCCAGAGAATGGTGAACCTGTGGAATTCTCTACCACAGAAAGTTGTTGAGGTCAATTCACTAAATATATTCAAAAAGGAGTTAGATGTAGTCCTTACTACTAGGGGGATCAAGGGGTATGGCGAGAAAGCAGGAATGGGGTACTGAAGTTGCATGTTCAGCCATGAACTCATTGAATGGTGGTGCAGGCTCGAAGGGCCGAATGGCCTACTCCTGCACCTATTTTCTATGTTTCTATGTTTCTATATTACTATATTCGAATTAATAGACCATTGAATGGAGAGAAAAAAATTCAACAATTAGATTTGTCGGGAATTTTACAGAATAAGAAGTTTACAGTAGTAACAGAGTAATAATGATGGAGGATTTTAACTATTCTAAGGCAGACTGGGATACAACAAGCTTTTGAAATCAAAATGGGGAGAAGCTGGAGAAAGGATCCAGGAACTATTTCCTTAATCAGCATGTTTTATGTGAAACAAGAAATAATGAAGTATTAGCTTTAGTTCTGGATAATGAAATTGGACAAGTAAGCAATATGAAGGTGTGAGAGCACTTGAGAAATATTTCACATAGAAAATAGATAAAGAGAAGTTGATGTTAAAGTGTTGGACTGGAAATTGACTCATTTCAGTTAGATGAAAGAGGACCTAGTCCAGATTAAATGGAAAAAATGGAAGATCAAATAACAGATAAGCAGTAGGAGATAAATAAAATACAGGCTAAATACATTTCAACTAAATGTAGCATGTTTCAGGAGGTGGTCACCCCACAGATAAGGAGTGTGCAGGCAAATAGGGAATGGGTGACCACCAGACAGAAGAGGAGGAGCAGGCAGGTAGTGCAGGAATCTCCTGAGTGCACCTCACTCTCCCAGTATTCTGTTCTGATTACTGGTGAGGGCGATGGTTTCTCTGGGGAATACAGCCAGAGCCAAGTCCACAGCACCACGGGTGTATCAGCTGTACAGGGAGGAAGGAAAATGAGCGGGAGAGCAATAATGGTAGGGGATTCAATAGTTAGGGGAGCAGACAGGCATTTCTGCGGCTGCAGATGTGAATCCAGGATGGTATGTTGCCTCCCTGGCGCCAGGTTAAGGATGTCTCTGAGTGGCTGCAGAACATTCTGAGGGGGGAGGATGAACAGCCAGAGGTCGTGGTCCATATCGGTACAAACGGCACAAGAGAAGTTGACGACACAAGTCGGTACAAGAGGAATGAGGTCCTGCAGGCAGATTTTAGGGAGTTAGGAAAGTGATTAAAGAGCAGAACCTCAAAGGTAGTAATCTCTGGATTACTCCTGGTGCCACACGTGAGTGAGTACAGAAATAGGAGGATAGAGCAGAATAATTCGTAGCTGGAGAGATAGTGCAGGAGGGAGGGCTTCAGATTCCTGGGGCATTGGGACCAGTTCTAGGGGAGGTGGGACCTGTACAGGCCTGACGGGTTGCATCTCAACAAGGCCAGAACCAATATCCTCGCGGGTGGGGGTGGGGATTGCTAGTGTTGTTAGGGAGGGTTTAAACTAATTTGGCAGGGGAATGGGCAGCAGGCTGTAACATTAGAAAAGGAAAATAAAGTGCTTAAAGGATTAGGCGAGGCAGAGAGTATTAAAGTAAAAAATAGTAAGGTATTAGGTGGGGTCAAACTAAGAGAGAATACAGGATGGTCTAAGATTGGTTTACAGTGTATGTATGTGAATGCATGAAGCGTAGTAAACAAGGTAAGTGAGCTGCAGCCATAAATAGCCACATGGGAATATGATGTTGTGGCAATAACTGAGACTTGGCTCAAGAAAGGGGCAGAATTGAGTATTAAATATTCCTGGTTATAATGTGTTCAGGAAAGATAGGGAAGGAAAGATAGGAGGTGGTGTGGCAGTATTGGTTAAGGAGACTGTTACAATATTGGAAAGAGAGGATGTCCTCGAGGGGTTAAGGACAGAATCTATATGGCTTGAGTTAAGAAATAATAGAGGAGCCATTACACTACTAGGTGTATTCTAAAGACCAACAAATAGTGGGAAAGATATAGCCGAGAAATTACAGAGAGGTGCAAGAACTATAGAGTAGTAATAATGGGGGACTTCAAATATCCTAATATCGACTGAAATCATAATAGTGTGAAGGGCAGAGAAGGAGAAGAATTTCTGAAGTGTGTTCAGGAGAACTTTCTTGATCAGTATGTTTCTGGCCTGACGAGAGAGGAGGCATTGCTGGATCTGGTTCTGGGGAATGAGATGGGTCAAGTGGAGCAAGTGTCAGTCAGTGAACATTTAGGGAACAGTGGTCATTATATCATAAGGTTTAGATTAGCTATGGAAAAGGACAGGGAGCAATCGAGAGTAAAAATGTTTAACTTGGGGAAGGCCAATTTCAGTAGCATGAGAACGGATCTGGTTGGGTAAACTAGAATCAAAGATTGGCAGGCAAACCTGTAATGGAACAATGGGCTGCCTTTAAAGAGGTACAGTTGAGGTACATTCCCACTGGGGGAAAAGGCAGGGCAACCAAAGTCAGGGCTCCCTGCATGGCGAAACAGATAGAGAATATGATGAAGCAGAAAAAGTGCGCGTATAACAGATGTCAGGTTGCAAATACATATGAGAATCAGGCTGTATATAGAAAGGTTAGAGGAGAAATGAAAAAGAAAATAAGAGTGGCAAAGAGAGGGTATGAGAATGGAATGGCAGCCAAGGTAATCTAAAAGTCTCCTATAGGCATATAAATAGGGATTAGGGACCAAAAAGGAGACCTATGCATGGAGTAACGAGTAATTTGCATCTGTCTTCACCAAGCAAGAGGATGCTGCTATAGACATAGTGAAGGAGGAGGTAGTGGAGACACTTGATTAGATAAAAATTGATGAATAAGAGGTATTAGAAGGGCTGGCTGTACGTAAAGTAGATAAATCACCAGGAGCAGATTGGATGCATCCTAGGATGTTAAGGGAATTGAGAGCGGAAATCGTGGAGATACTGGCCATAATATTCCAATCCTCTATAGATATGGAGGTGGTGTCAGAGAACTGGAGAATTGCAAATGTTCAAAAAAGGGTGTAAAGATAAACCCAGCAACTACAGGTCAGTCAGTTTAACCTCGGTAGTGGGGAAGCTTTTAGAAAGAGTAATCAGGGACATAATTAATAGTCACTTGGATAGGGGTGAATTAATTAAGGAAAGCCAGCATGGATTTGTTAAAGGCAATTCGTTTTTAACCAATTTGATCGAGTTTTTTGATGAGGTAACAGAGAGGGTTGATGAGGGTAATGTAGTTGACGTAGTGTATATGATTTTCCAAAAGATGTTCGACAAAGTGCCACATAATAGCCTTGCAACAAAGTTGAATCCCATGGAATAAAAGGGACAGTGGCAGCATGGATACGAAATTGGCTAAGTGACAGGTGAATAGTTGTTTTTTGGACTAGAGGAAGTTATTCCCAGGGGTCGGTTCTAGCACTACTGCTTTTCTTGATATGTATTAATAATTTGGATGTGGGTGTACAAGGCACAATTTCAACATTTGCAGATGATACAAAACCTGGATGTATTGTGAACAGTGAGGAGCAGAGTGATAGGACTTCAGGAAGACATAGACAGGCCGGTGAAATGGGTGAACACGTGGCAGATGAAATTTAATGCAGAAAAGTGTGAAGTGATACATTTTGGACAGAGAGACCTGGGGGTATGTGTGCACAAATTGTTGAAGGTGGCAGGGCAGGTTGAGAAAGCAGTTAAAAAGTCTTACGGGATCCTGGGCTTCATAAGAGGAATAGAGTACAAAAGTGTGGGAATGATGATGAACCTGAATAAAACACTGGTTCGGCTCCAACTGGAGTACTGTGCCCAATTCTGGGCACCACACTTTAGGAAGGATGTGAAAGTCTTAGAAAAGGTGCAGAAAAGATTTATGAGAATGACTCCAGGAAGAGAGGGACTTCAGTTACATTGATAAGACTGCAGAAGCTGGTGTTGTTCTCCTTGAACAGAGACGATTGAGAGGAGATTTGATAGAAATGTTCAAACTCATGAGGGGTCTGGACAGAGTAGATAGAGAGAAACTGTTCCCATGGGCGGGAGAGTCGAGAACCAGGGGATACAGATTTAAGGTGATTGGCAAAAGAAGCAAAGGCGATGTAAGAAAAATCTTTTTTACGTAGCGAGTGTTTAGGATCTGGAAATCACTGCCTGAAAGGTGGAGGCAAACTCAATTTTATCTTTCAAAAGGGAGTTGGATAAGTAGCTGAAGGAAATTTTTTTGCAGGGCTATGGAGAAAGGGCAGGGGAATGGGACTGAGAGTTGGCACGGGCCCGACGGGCCGAATGGCCTTCTTCCTTGCTGCAACCATTCTATAATTCTGAGATTCTAGAGCAAAAATAATATTTTTTTAAAACATATAAATATAGGAGGGATAAAACAGAAGAAGAAATAGGAATATAAAAAAGGGAGCTTATAGGAACATAAGGAAGGTTATTAGAAAACATTAAAAAGATTGACATAAAAAGGAAATAGAGTTATTTTAAACATACAAATACAAGACAGGCAATACAAGGATGGAACTACTGAAAGATGAAGCAGGAGGGTGAAGGACTGGCAAGGATGCATAATAAGTACTTTGGGCTTGATTTTCGACTGATTTGCGCCCCGTTTAACGCCTGGGCGGGGTGCAAAAATGATTTTTTTTTGGCGTGAAATGAGGCGCACAAGATTTTGCACCCAGGCGGAATTTTCAGCAATGTTTTGTGGCGGTGCTAAAAACTAGCGCCCGCCCGCTGTAGTCACCATTTGGATGACATAAATCGTCGTGCATCGCTGCGCTGATGCCCCGGGCAGAACTTTCGCCAATATCGCACAATTTAGTGTCCACCTGGGAACCCACCAGCAAAAAGCAGTCGGACCCAGGGCACACCAGGAGCTAACAGCGCTATCTTGGAAACGGAGGAGAAAGTCAAAGTTCTGAGTGAATAAAAGCATTGGGAGAAGAACGCTGTATTACTGTATATTTTTGATTGTAAAGTTTATGTGAGTTTATAGTTTGTTTTAAAGGACATTTTAAAAGATGGGGGCCATACTATGTCAGCCATTAATCCTGGCTGCTATATTTATACGGCGTCGAGCTGGAAGAAGGCTTATTGATGATCATTTTCAACATAATCTAAGAAGTCGCAGGCGTATGGGGAGGAGGCATTATCCCCCATGAGTTTACAGGGAACATCGCTCATACCTGCAGCTCTCTGAGGCACAGTGCGTTAGAAGGTTGCGCTTCTGAAAAGAGGTGGTCACAGAGGTATGCCAGCTCATACAGGCAGATCTACAGCCTACTAGCGGCAACAGGACTGTACTGCTCATCGAGGTGAAGGTGACTGCGGCACTTGCTTTCTATGCCTCTGGCTCCTTTCAGGCATCAGTGGGGGATATATGCTCTATGTCACAGCACGCTACACATTGCTGCATTCGCCAGTTGACTACTGCACTGTATGTACACAGGATGGACTTCATAAACTTCCCAATGACCAAGGAGACCCAAAATGAGAGGGCTATAGGTTTTGGATGATTTGCTGGCTTCCCCAAGGTTCAGAGTGCCCCTGACTGTACGCACATCACCCTGCGAGCACCTTTAGACAATCCAGAGGTTTACCGAAAGGGATTCCACTCCATGAACTTTCAGATTGTCTGCGACCATACTCAGCGCATCAAGGCAGTCAATGCCCAATATCCAGGGAGCGTCCATGATGCTTTCATCTTGTGTGAGAGCAGTGTCTCGCACATGTTCCAGCGTCAACCACAAGGCCAGAGCTGGATGCTGGGGGACAAAGGTTACGGCCTCGCCACCTGGCTCATGAAGCCCCTCCGGAACACTCAGACAGAAGCTGAGCATCGCTATAATGAGAGCCATGCAGCCACACACAACATCATCAAACAGACAATTGGAGTGCTCAAGCAGCACTTCCGATGCCTGGACCACTCTGGAGGCTGCCTGCAATACTCCCCTCAGCAGGTCTCTGAGTTCATTGTGGTGTGTTGCATGTTACACAACTTAGCCATCATGAGGGGACAGGAATTGCCAATGGGGACTACAGGACGACCTCAGGAGAGAGGGGGGGAGGAGGAGGAGAAGGAAGATGAGGAAGAGGAGCCTGGTGAGGAACCCATGCCACCACCACCACAACCACAGGGGAGGCTTCGTGGAAATTTCGCCACTGTAAAAGCCTTACGCCAGCAGCTCATAATTAAATGACCTGCATCCAGCAGTGTGATTATTCAACAACAACAACATTATAAAGAACAGAATGCAGAACATATTGCAGCAACCCCTGCCCCACTACCTTTTACCACCAACTCCTCTCCCTCCCCTTACCCTTATCCCTCTCCCTCGCCTGCTGCTCCTACCTAAAGTGGCACCAAGTTGTTGTACAGAAAGTTGCCAGAGCGCTGCTGTTTTGGGGGGAGAGACATTGGAGACACCATCTGGGAATGCACTAGATCAGCTCATGGCGTGGAAGGCCCGGCTTCTGACTGGCAAGCCTCTTCATCGGCATTGACAGTCACAGATGTGGGTCTGAGTGTGCCAGTGGGGAATGCAGACAGTATGGCGGAAGGGTTTATGGATTGCATCACCTGCCCAAGCTGAAGCAGAGCTTGTGCTTGTGATGCACCATATTTGGCAAGAGTTCATGCCACACTCTCCGGGATTACAGTGTCACTGCTGGAGGCCACGAGCCTCGTGTGGGCACTGATGGTCTCGCAGGTTTTACGGCTCGAACCGACAGTCTGCGACTCTACCTCCGTAATGGTTGCAGTGAGATTTTTGATGGTCGCGGGAATCCTACCCAAGACATCAAGGAGATGACGGGTGAGGTGGATGCTCTCCCTGGTCAGTCGCACCATGTCCAGTTCCACATCTGCCTGACTGTCAGCAGGCCGACTTTGCCGACTCGCCCTCCAGAGAGATGGCATACGGATTTGACACCAGAACTACGTTGCTGCACACCGCTAGTCCCAGGAGCCTCGGAGGTTTCAAACCCCAAGAAAATTACATTATCGTCCTCAGATGAGGTGGTTGCCGGTGGTAAATGAGGGTTAGATTGCATCTGCCCCGGAGTCAGCTGATCTCTGAATTCGTCCTCTTCCTCTTCCTCTTCCTCCTCCTCCTCCACATGATGGCCTGACGTGGAGGCGATGCTGTAATTTTCTTGAGGTTTGAAACCTCCGAGGCTCCTGGGACTCGTGGTGTGCAGCAACGCAGTTCTGGGGTCGAATCCGTATGCCATCTCTCTGGAGGGTGAGTCGGCAAAGTCGGTCTGCTGACAGTCAGGCAGATGTGGAACTGGACATGGTGCGACTGACCAGGGAGAGCATCCACCTCACCTGTCAGCTCCTTGATGTCTTGGGTAGGATTCCCGCGACCATCAAGAATCTCACTGCAACGATTACAGAGGTAGGGTCACAAATTGTCGGTGCGAGCCGTGAAACCGACAAGACCATCAGTGCCCACACGAGGCTCGTGGCCTCCAGCAGTGACACTGTAATCCCGGAGAGTGTGGCATGAAGCCTTGCCAAATATGGTGCATCACAAGCACAAGCTCTGCTTCAGCTTGGGCAAGTGATTTGAGGGATGCTGTGGCTGTGGCTGGTCATCTGGAAGTAGAAAGCAACAGACGAGTGGTTAGCAGCAGGCGAGGGGGCAGAGTGACATGAGGAAGGTCGCATAGAACAAGCTTATTTGAAGGAGCATTATATCTAGTCCAGAGACACTGTATCACATTGCCCCAATCCAGCCCAGAGAGTGTGCAGCACTTACTCTCAGTAACCAAGCAGGGGTCAGTACCCCCATTGGCAGTTGCCCGACCTGAGATGCCGATGAGGCCTGCCACTTGCTCCTTGAGGTTGGTGAGTGGCAGGGTCTGAGGCGGACTGCCACCTGCCTGCACCTGCTCACAGCAGTTATGAGACTTCATTGCCTGTAAAGATGAAAATGGGAATGATTACCAGAGGGTCCGTCTGCTCTTGTGGCACACACAGTTAGCTACCAAAGCACTTACAACTTACTGTCTGAATGTAATAGAGTCCTCTGTTTAATGGTCTTGGAAATTGTACGTGGTTCATCAAGAGGATATCGAAGTGTGGAAACATCTTGTGAGATCTCAGAAAGGAATCTTAATGTGTAAAGATCATTCATGACAAATAGGGTGCCAAACTATACCTACCTATGTGTCATACATTTTAGGAGGCAACTCACAGACTGCTGTGAGACAGCAACAGCATGAGAACACCCATAGAGTGTTGACAAGCACCAACAACACGAGAACAAATAATGTGTCAGATTTATAATTGAAGTAATGAAGGAGTGCATCAATAAAAATTGTACTCACTCTAACAACCCAACAAAGGTCATTGAACTTTTTTTGACACTGTTTCCTATTCCTAGCCACTGTGTCTGAGGCAGAGACCTCCTCAGCGATTTCCCTCCATATTTGATTAAAAATGGCTGGCAGGGGTCTCGATCCACCCCTCTGATATAATTCCTGCCATTTTGTCTCCACAGCCCCCTCACTAGAGCATCGTTAGCCTCTTGGCTAAATCGCCTGGTACTTTGTCGACAATCTTCCTCCTCCATGATCAAAATCGAATTTTAAAATGGCTGATTCAGCCTAGGGTGTACAGTGCATGTGCGCGGTCGTGTCCTGCATTTACGTTTGCGATCGGACAACAGATCAGAAACGCGGAAATAAAATTTGCGCATGTGCAGAACGCCCATTTTTTTTGGCCATGGAACTTTCGGCTCCAGCACACAAATTGTGTGGTGCAATGTCGGAGTTAACACTACCCCTCATGAACTTTCATTTGGCGAAAATTGCACACTCTGGTGTTAACGCAATCCCGGAGCTAACTTTTTGATTTTGCCGCGATTTGTGCCCGAAATTGCGAAAAGCCGAAAATCCAGCCCTTTGTATCAGTTTTTACAGAGGAAAAGTAAATGAAACTGCAGGAATACCTGAGGAGGATTTGGAAGGGCCAGAACTAGAGATAAATATTCAAAACAAAACTATTGTAAAGAAAAACCCTCACTGGACTCAGAGTAGACAGTCATCAGACCGAAAAGGTATGTATCCCACCACACTGGAGGACATTGTGGAAATATTCAACATAATTTTCCAAAAATCTTTGGAAAGGGAAATTTTGCCAAGGAATTGAAGGCAGACAAATGTTACATCCTATTGTGTTCCTAACACAGATGAGACTGCACACAGGGAGGTTAAAGTAACAGTGACCTCAGTCTTTAATAAGACACTCCAGAGTGAGGAACAGACCTTAGGGGCCGGCTTATATACAGTGCTCCCAAGGGATGCTGGGATCCCTTGGGACTTCAGGGGATGAGCTCCCTGGTGGCGGAACATGGCAGTGCATGCTTTACAGATACACAACAGCACTCCCCCACCAAAGTCAAAGTGAAAACTATTTACAAGGTGAGGCGGTCGGGAGCCTTTCTTTCCCTGGTGGACTGCCTCTGTACAAATGTCTGTTCTGGTGTGTTGGCTGTGCTCTCGCTGGGCTGACGTGTTGTTGGCCCTGCAGGGCTGCTAGGTGAGCCTGGCCTTGCTGGGCTGTTGGGTGTGATGGGTTCAATTTCCTGGTCCGGGGTGGTGTCATTGATCATTTGGGTGTGTGTTGTGGGCTCGAAAAAAGTGGTGTCTGCTGTGGGTTGTTCAGGGCAGTCTGTGAACCACAGCCTTGTTTGGTCCAGGTGATTTCTGCAAATTTGTCCATTGTCTAGTTTGACTACAAACACCCTATTCCCTTCTTTAGCTATCACCGTGCCCGCGATCCACTTGGGACCATGTCCATAGTTTAGCACATACACAGGGTCATTCAGATCAATCTCTTGTAACACAGTGGCGTGACCATCATTTACATTTTGTTGCTGCCGCCTGCTCTCTACCTGATCATGCAGGTTGGGGTGAACCAGCGAGAGTCTGGTTTTAAGTGTCCTTTTCATGAGTAGCTCAGCCGGGGGCACCCCTGTGAGTGAATGGGGTCTCGTGCGGTAGCTGAGCAGTACTCGGGACAGGCGGGTTTGGAGTGAGCCTTCTGTGACTCATTTGAGGCTCTGTTTGATGGTTTGTACTGCCCACTCTGACTGCCCATTGGAGGCTGGTTTAAACAGGGCCGAGGTGACATGTTTGATCCCATTGCGGGTCATGAATTCTTTAAATTCGGCACTGGTGAAACATGGCCCGTTGTCACTGACCAGTATGTCAGGCAGGCCGTGGGTGGCAAACATGGCCCTCAGGCTTTCAATGGTGGCAGTGGCAGTGCTTCCCGACATTATTTCACATTCAATCCATTTTGAAAAAACATCCACCACCACCAGGAACATTTTACCGAGAAATGGGCTCACAAAGTCGACATGGATCCTCGACCATGGTCTGGAGGGCCAGGACCACAAACTTAGTGGTGCCTCTCTGGGCGCGTTGCTCAACTGAGCACATATGCTGCATTGCCGTACACAGGACTCTAAGTCAGAGTCGATACCGGGACACCACACGTGGGATCTGGCTATCGCTTTCATCATTCCTATACCCCGGGTGTGTGCTGTGGAGATCCGAGATGAACGTCTCCCTGCCCTTTTTTGGTAGCACTACGCAGTTACCCCACAACAGGCAGTCTGCCTGAATGGACATCTCGTCCTTTCGCCGCTGGAACGGCTTGATTGGCTCTTGCATTTCAACGGGGATGCTGGCCCAGCTCCCATGCAGTACACAGTTTTTTACTAGGGCCAGTAGAGGATCTTGGCTGGTCCAAGTCCTAATCTGGCGGGCAATGACAGGTGATTTATCATTTTCAAACGCTTCCATGACCATCAACAAGTCTGCGGGCATCGCCACCATCAACAAGTTTGCAGGCTGCACCATTTCCACCCCCATGGTGGGCAATGATAGCTGACTGAGAGCATTCGCACAGTTCTCGGTGTTTGGCCCGTGGTGGATGGTATAGTAAAACGCTGATAGCGCGAGTGCCCACCTTTGTATGCGGGCTGAGGCATTAATATTTATCCCCTTGTTTTCAGCGAACAGGGATGTGAGGGGCTTGTGATCGGTTTCCAGCTCAAATTTGAGGCCAAGCAGGTACTGATGCATTTTCTTTACACCGAACACACACGCTAATGTCTCTTTCTCAATCATGCTGTCGGTCCTCTCTGCCTTAGACAAGCTCCTGGAGGCATAGGCGACAGGTTGCAACTTCCCCGCAATGTTAGCTTATTGTAATACATGCCCGACTCCATACGACGATGCTTCACATGCTAGCACAAGTCTTTTACATGGATTATACAACACTAGCAGCTTGTTGGACATAAAATGTTTCTGGCTTTCTCAAAAGCAATTACTTGTTTTTTTCCTCATACCCAGTTCTCACCTTTGCGCAATAACACATGTAGGGGCTCTAAAAAGGTACTTAACCCCGGTAGAAAGTTACCAAAATAGTTGAGGAGTCCCAGGGACGACCACAGCTCCGTGATGTTCTGTGGCCTGGGCGCGTTCCTGGTAGCCTCTGTCTTGGCGTCTGTAGGCCGAATGCCGTCCGCCGCAATCTTTCTCCCCAAAAACTCCACTTCTGTTGCCATGAAGACGCATTTCAACCTCTTCAGCCGCAGCCCTACGCGATCCAGTTGCTGGAGGACCTCCTCCAGGTTTTGTAGGTGCTCGGTGGTGTCCCGACCCGTGACCAATATGTCGTCCTGAAAGACCACCGTGTGTGGTATCGACTTGAGTAGGCTCTCCATGTTTCTCTGGAAGATCGCTGCAGCCGACCGAATTCCAAACGGGCATCTGTTGTAGATGAACAATTCCTTGTGCGTGTTGAGGCAGGTGAGGCCCTTCGAAGACTCCTCCAACTCCTGCGTCATGTAGGCCAAAGTCAGGTCGAGCTTGGTGAACGTCTTGCCTCCTGCTAGCGTCGCAAATAGGTCGTCTGCCTTAGGTAGCAGGTATTGGTCCTGTAGCGAGAAACGATTAATAATTACTTTATAATCGCCGCAAATCCTGACTGTGCCATCATTTTTGAGTACTGGAACAATCAGGCTGGCCCACTCGCTGAATTCCACTGGGGAGATGATGCCCTCGCGTTGCAGCCTGTCCAGCTCGATTTCCACTCTCTCCCTCATCATGTGACGTACCGCTCGCGCCTTGTGGTGAATGGGTCGTGCCTCTGGGACCGAGTGGATCCGCACCTTCGCCCCGGAAAAGTTTCCAATGCCTGGCTCAAAAAGGGAAGGGAATTTGTTAAGAACCCGGGTACATGAGGCCTCATTGACATGTGATAGCGCTCGGATGTCATCCCAGTTCCAGCGGATTTTGCCCAGCCAGCTCCTTCCAAGCAGTGTGGGGCCATCGCCCGGGACAATCCAGAGTGGCAGTTCATGCACTGTGCCCTCGTAGGTGACCTTGACCATGGCGCTCTCCAGGACAGTGATAAGCTCTTTGGTGTACGTTCTCAGTTTCGTGTGGATGGGGCTCAGGGCTGGCCTGAATGCCTTGTTGCACCACAGTCTCTCAAACATCTTTTTACTCATGATGGATTGGCTAGCACCAGTGTCCAGTTCCATGGCTACGGGTAAGCCATTCAGTTTTACGTTTAGCATTATAGGTGGACATTTCGTCGAAAATGTGTGCACCCCATGTACTTCAGCATCTGCCTCCTCTCTCTGAGGTTCGAAATTGCTTTGATCCACCATGGGCCGATCTTCCTCTGCCACATGGTGGTTAGCAGTTCGTTTGCAAGCTCGTTGGAGGTGCCCCATTGTTCCACAGCTCTTGCAAACATACCCTTTGAAGCGGCATGAATAGGCTGAATGGAAGCCTCCACAACGCCAACAAGGTGTGAATTGCCTTGCATTCATCCTTTGTTGGGGACTCTGAGTCATCTGGGTCACCTGAGGCCTGCTGGCAGTTGCAGACTCGTGGGTTCTGCCCTGTACATTTCTGCTCACAAACACAGTTCCAGTTAATTTATGAACATTGCTAGCACTTGTGTGCTGAGAGATTTGTTTGATATTATTGCTGGTGGACAGATACATTTGTTCTATCACAATGGCCTTACTGAGGGTTGGTGTCTCTTAAGTCAAAAGTTTTCATAGGATGGTCTCGTGGCCAATGCCCAGTATAAAAAAGTCTCTGAGCATTTGCTCCAGGTAGCCATCAAACTCACATTGTCCTGCAAGTCGCCTTAGCTCGGCGATGCAGCTCACCACTTCCTGACCTTCAGATTGCTAGCACATGTAGAACCGATACCTCGCCATCAGCACGTTCTCCCTCGGGCTAAGATGTTCCCGAACCAGTGTACACATCTCCTCATACGACTTATCTGTGGGTTTCACCGGAGCCAGAAGATTCTTCATGAGGCTGTAGGTTGGTGCCCCGCAGACCGTGAGGAGGACCGCTCTTCTTTTTGCAGCGCTTCCTTCTCCGTCCAGCTCGTTGGCTACAAAGTACTGGTCTAGCCGTTCGACATAGACTTCCCAGTCCTCACCCTCAGAACTTCTCCAGGATACCCACAGTTTGCTGCATCTTTGCGTTGGATTCGTATTCTCGTCGCCAGTTATTGTGTTCCTAACACAGATGAGGCTGCACAAAGGGAGGTTAAAGTAACAGTGACCTCAGTCTTTAATAAGACACTCCAAAGTGAGGAACAGACCTTTGGGGCCGGATTATATACAGCGCTCCCAAGGGATGCTGGGATCCTTTGGGACTTCAGGGGATGAGCTCCCTGGTGGTGGAACATGATGGTGCATGCTTTACAGATACACAACACATCCATGTTCAAATTTCTATTTTAATTTTTTGAGGAAATCAAAGTGTAAAGGTAAAGGAAATGTGCTAGATGTTTATATAGATGGATTATCAGAAGGCATTTGATAAGATTCATGTTCTGAATTTGGGTTTTCCACAAGTACCTGCTTTAGTCATGTGAATTGCTCCCTTATGTGATCCGGTTGCATTTTTTTTTACTGAAGTTGATTCCCATTGCTTTGTATCTGTTAGCACGATAGTGGAACATGAGCATGCAACAATGAAACACCATTGTGATCTGGACCTAGGGTTACCAACCCTCTCGGATTGTCTCCTGGAATGGAGAACGAATCTCCCGGGCACTACTGCTAACAACCCAGGAGCTTCACTCCTTGGCTTGCGCCTTTGTACATCCTTTCCCAATCTCGCAGTGGAAGTGGATGATCTCGTGAGAGAACTATCCCGCCATTTATACAGTTATAGCAGTGCCAGTAAGTACATACTCAATGGCTGTCTACAACATATGCTATTGATAGCATTGCCATATTTTGCTCCAAACAAACATGACTCTCGGATACAAAAACAGAAAATGCTGGAAATCTCACTGGATCAGGCAGCAGCTGTGGAGAGAAAAACAGAGTTAATGTTTCAGGTCGATGACCCTTCGTCAGAACTCATTGACCTGAAACGTTTTTCTCTCCACAGATGCTGCCTGACCCGCTGAGATTTCCAGCATTTTCTGTTTTTATTTCAGATTCCCGCAGTATTTTGCTTTTGTATGACTCTCAGATGTATCAGCCACTAGTTACACAATGACATTTGCAGTGCTATTTAAGTCGAACAAGGGAGTGGGACCAATTACCAGGAAATTGCTGGCCACAAAAGGCAGAAATTCAGGGTTGGTGAATTCTGATTATAATTGTCACTTGCTGTCTGTAAAATAAAGCAGCTTAACAATTAATAACTAGTCTCGTCTCAACTGTTTTCAGTCTGCACAGTGAAAGATTGGAGGATTGCGCATGAATACACTTGTGAAAGACATGTTATCCAATTCAGATCACATGGGGTTACTATTGTTACATCCCTGGGTTACGTTATTGCATGATTAGATATTGACCAGTATAAGCACACTCCCAAATATAAGTCATTGGGACTACCTACGGGAGTGACCAGCACCCAAGAGAATACCTAAGACAGACCTAAGGCACTCCTATATTAAAATGTCTTTTTCAAATCCCTGATGAATTTGATTCAGCTTTTCTGTCATTCCCTGAAGTTAACCTGTTTAAATTTATATATACCTGTTGGTTGTATCTCTGATGTTGCTGAATACCAGGCCATGTTGAACTTGTCATTCTGTAGTCACAATCACCCCTGAGATACCATATGGGGCTAGACGTTCCATTATTATCTTGGGCGATATTTCCGGTGTTGGTGGTTGTTTTATTTTTCAGGATCACTGGAATATCACCCATTTTAAAAGCCATTAGTTTCGCCTTTTTAATTTGGGCGATAGCCAGAGCGATGTGAAATGGGCGATAGTGATCTATTCAGTCGTGCAAGGCTGACGTCCATAGCAACAGCCATTCTGCGCATGCACGTTTTTTTTATCAGTCAATTAACTTTTCCTGCGATTCGGGAGGTCAGGGGTCATCAGGGAGGGAGAGAGAGAAGGAAGGTTGTGTCGAGGCAATGGAGATGGAACATGAGGAGTGGGGAGAGAGTGTTGCGGAGATTGCAGGGAGAAGGAGGGCAAAAGTCTTTTCTGATGAAGCCAACGAAACTCTGGTCCACAAGGTGGAGACTCGGTGGGGCCAATTAACCCGGGGTGGGTTTGGGAAACTGCCCCCTCCCTGGATATACCAGTGAATATGGGCAGACATTGCCGAAGTGGTAACTTCGGCAGCCCACGACATGAGATAGCCAGCGCTGGAACAGTCTGGAGGCATCTGCATTATTAAATTTATAATTGTAATAATGCACTGACTCATTAATTAGAATGTAAATCTGCCGGATTGTAATTAAGCTGGGTATTCTTGGGTAGCACCCCTGTTAAGATTTGGATTGGGGCCGGAACCTGCGCCTCAAGGACTCTAACCCTGGGAGGGCAGGTGTCCCAGGAACCATTCCGTTCAAATGTGCATTCGTAATCTTGCTGAGATGCCTTAAACTGAATTGACAATATTATTATTTAAACGCTTTGATCGAAAATTGGGGCCAAAGGAATGACTGGAAACAGACAGACCACAAACACTCGGCATTTCTACCACTTTAGTTTAGAAGGAGAATGATTAAATTATATCGCTGCTTGTGTGCTGTGAGCAACTCTTTAACTTGGGGGCACTGTCTCCTTTTTGGTTAGGTTGGTGGATGGGGGCACGACTGAATGCTGAGGGGGCAGCTTAGCTTTGCCCAGACTGTGTGAGTCTCTCCGGCTGCTGTCAGTCACACAGTGACCCAGCCTGGATTGGGGGAGAGCTGCCCTGGCTCACTGGAACATTTGCTCCGGCCACATGTAGGTCTCTGAGTACAGCCCAGGGACACGGTGCCCCCTCAAGATGTGGTTATTGCCGAGCTCACCAGCGGTCCTGATTCCCCGCCCCCCCCAACCTCCCCTGGGACCTCCACCGATTGCAATAACCCGGCTCTTTCCACTCAGGCGGCAAATGGCACGGCCCGTGGATGGGGCCTTTCCTGGGATTGTACATGAGGGGGTTGGTGTCACGCATTAGTTCCTAACCACGATCTGATTAAATTTTTTCTCTGAACGTAGATGTTATAACCATGCATCAGTTGCATACAAACCGTATTAGCATATAACGTTAATGATGAATAACCTGTGTGATGACTAATTGTGGATTACAATATCTATGTTTCCCTAATAGTACCTAGGCAATTAGCTTATGCAATGCTCTTGTCACATTTGCAGAAGAAGATATCTAAGAATCGGTCGTAGCAAAGGTGGACCGGAGGAGGCCCTGCGGATCTTTTTCAGTTAACCGACCTGGAGGAGCAAGTCTCAGCCCTTGTAGGGGCACGTAATCGTTCTACCACCCATGGTGATGCAGATCCCGTTGTTGCACCACGTGAGTAATGTGTAAAACCGTGGTAATTTAAAGTAATTTAATGCCAGTTGATTATAATATACGAATGATGTAATGTTATGCATGCAACTCTCGTTAATTATATATAATGTCTCTCGTTCACATTTATTGCAGTAGTGTTGCGGAGGATCTTTTTGCCACGCTGGCAGGCGGCAAGCTGTTCACCAAGTTGGATCTCACTTCGGCCTACATGACCCAGAAACTGGCTGAAGAATCCAAGCTACTGACCACCATCACCACGCACAAGGGGCTGTTTGTCTACAACAGGTGTCTGTTTGGCATTCGTTCAGCAGCCGCTATCTTTCAGAGGAACATGGAAAGCCTGCTCAAATCCATTCCCGGAACAATCGTATTTCAGGACGACATCCTTATCATGGGTCGGGACATCGAGGAACACCTCCACAACCTGGAGGAGGTGCTACGCCGACTGGACCGGGTAGGCCTGCGACTAAAGAAGTCCAAGTGTGTGTTTTTGGCCCCAGAGGTCGAGTTTTTGGGCAGGAGGGTTGTCGCAGATGGGATCCGGCCTACCGAATCCAAAACGATGGCGACCCGTCGCGCGCCCAGGCCCGGCAACACATCGGAGTTGCGTTCATTTCTGGGACTATTGAACTATTTCGGGAACTTTCTGCCGAACTTAAGTACATTGTTGGAGCCGCTACACGTGCTCCTGCGTAAGGGTTGCGATTGGTTTTGGGGGGACTGTCAGGAAAGGGCTTTCAATCGGGTGCGGAACCTGCTTTGTTCTAATAAGTTTTTGACCCTGTACGACCCCTGTAAGAAATTGGTTTTGACATGCGATGCATCATCCTATGGGGTTGGGTGCGTGTTGCAGCAGAGTAATGATGAGGGCCAACTCCAACCTGTGGCTTATGCCTCCAGGTCACTCTCCCAAGCAGAAAGGGGTTATGGGATGGTTGAAAAGGAGGTACTCGCATGTGTCTACGGGGTGAAAAAGATGCACCAGTACCTTTTTGGCAGAAGTTAGAAATGGTCCATAAGCCGTTAACATCCCTGTTGTCCGACAGCAAAGCAGTCAATGCCAATGCGTCAGCTCGCATACAGTGATGGGCTCTCACGCTGGTTGCTTATGACTAGACCATACGGCACTGGCCAGGCACCAAAAATTGCGCTGACGAGCTCAGCAGGCTTCCAATGGCCACCACTGAGGGGGCAGCGGAGCAAAGCGCGGAGATGGTCATGGCTGTCGATGCCTTTGACAGCGCAGGCTCCCCCATCACAGCCCACCAGATCAAAACCTGGACAAACAGAGATCCCCGCCTATCTCTGATAAAGAATTATGTCCTGACTGGGGATTGGGCGCCTGCACATGGAGCATGCCCTGAAGAGGTCAGACCGTTCCACAGACAGATGGATGAACTCTCCATCCAAGCCGACTGCCTACTATGGGGCAGCCGTGTAGTCATGCCCCAGAAGGGAAGGGAAGCATTCATCAGGGAACTCCACAGCGAGCACCCAGGCATTGTGTTAATGAAGGCCATTGCCCGGTCACATGTACGGTGGCCGGGAATTGATTCAGACCTGGAACACTGTGCTCGCAGGTGCACGACGTGTTCCCAGCTGGGCAATTCCCCCAGGGAGGCCCCACTCAGCCCGTGGCCCTGGCCCACCAAGCCATGGTCACGTATTCACGTAGACTACGCGGGCCCATTCATGGGAAAAATGTTCCTCATTGTTGTTGATGCGTACTCGAAATGGATCGAGTGCATCATATTTAATTCGTGCACGACATCCACCACAGTGGAGAGCCTGCATGCGGTCTTTGCGACCCACGGCTTGCTGGGCATCCTAGTTAGCGACAATGGCCCGTGTTTCACTAGCTATGAATTCCGGGAGTTCATGTCGGGTAATGGCATCAAACATGTCAGGACAGCGCCGTTCAAGCCGGCTTCCAATGGCCAGGCGGAACGTGTAGTCCAAATCATAAAGCAAGGCATGCTCCGGATTCAAGGACCCTCCCTTCAATGCTGCCTATCGCGCCTCCTGCTGGCCTACAGGTCCCGACCGCACTCGCTCACGGGAGTCCCGCCAGCGGAACTACTCATGAAACGTACACTCAAAACTCAGCTGTCCCTCATTCCTCCAGTCTTGTCAGACATTGTTGAGGACAAGCGCCAGTCCCAAAATGAGTGCCACGACCGTAACTCAAAGGGGAGATGGATAGAAATCGATGATCCTGTATTTGTTCTTAATCACGCTGTGGGGCCCTAGTGGCTCGAGGGTACTGTAATTGGTAAAGAGGGGAATAGGGTCATAGTGGTCAGACTCAACAATGGGCAGATATGCCGCAAGCACCTGGACCAAGTAAAAAAAAGGTTCAGCATGGACACTGAGGAACATCATGAGATGTTGCCCATACCACAGCCAGAGAACGAGCAACAAGAACCATCAGCAGCATGCACAGTCCCTGCGGTCAGCCCGGACGAGCCGGAATCACCACAGGTGACAAAGACACATACCAAGGCTCAACAACCAGAGCCCCAACTGCGGCGCTCCACGAGAGAGCGTCGACCGCCTGAAAGACTCAATCTTTGACCCAAAGACGTTGGGGGGAGGTGATGTCATGTTTGTAACCTTCACATAACTGTAACCTTTATGTAACAACACTGTACACTGTATACACCTGAGAAATGCACACCTTGACCATAGGGGGTGAACTTGTGGGAGACACTCCTCACCTAGTCATCCAGGTATATAAAGGGAAGTCCCACGCAGGGTCATCACTTCTTGGTCCTGTGAATAAAGGTACAGGTCACAGAGTGACCTTGTCTCCAGTATGTGACTCGTGTGATTTGCTGTAATGTGTAAGGACACAACACTCCTCACACATTGCTTTTCCTCTCATCTTTGTATCATCAGCAAACTTGGCTACGTCACACTCAGTCCCTTCTTCCAAATCGTTAATATAGATTGTAAATAGTTGGGGTCCCAGCACTGATCCCTGCGGCACCCCACTAGTTACTGATTGCCAACCCGAGAATGAACCCGTTATCCCGACTCTCTGTTCTCTGTTAGTTAGCCAATCCTCCAATGCTGATATATTACCCCCAACCCCGTGAACTTTTATCTTGTGCAGTAACCTTTTATGTGGCACCTTGTCAAATGCCTTTTGGAAGTCCAAATACACCACATCCACTGGTTCCCCTTTATCAACCTTGGAAGTAATAGAACAGGTGGGAAGCCTGGCCCACAAGCATCAGGCACTTTGCCCAGGAAGACATCTCACCCATGCACTATGGCATCGCTTGGGTGACAGCGAAGAGCAGGAGTCTTGCTGCCGTGCTTCCCTTTCCGTGGGCCAGGGGATCATCAGTCCTCTCCTAAATGTAGGGGACCCTCACCATTCCACTGGCTGAAATCAGATACCAGTACCGAGCAGGCACTGACCTGCGGATTTCCTAACATTCATGTCGCAACATCCCACCACATAAGAACATAAGAATTAGGAGCAGGACCCCTAACCCCTTATCCCCATAACCCCTTATCTCTGTCTTAAATTTATTCAATGTCCCAGCTTCCACGGCTCTCTGAGGCAACGAATTCCACAGATTTACAACCCTCTGAGAGAAGAAATTCCTCCTCTCAGTTTTAAATGGGTGGCCCCTTATTCTAAGATTATGGCCTCTAGTTCTAGTCTCCCCTATCAATGGAAACATCCTCTCTGCATCCACCTTGTCAAGCCCCCTCATAATCTTATACATTTCGATAAGATCACCTCTTATTCTTCTGAATTCCAATGAGTAGAGGCCCCACCTACTCAACCTTTCCTCATAAGTCAACCCCCTCATCTCCAGAATCAACCTAGTGAACCTTCTCTGAACTGCCTCCAAAGCAAGTATATACTTTCTTAAATATGGAAACCAAAACTGTTATGTATGCAACACCTTGTAACCAGCATTCTACTGTCACCAGAGTCCCAAGGGATCCCAGCATCACTTGGGAGCACTGCACACAAGCAGGCCTCCCATGCTGTGCCAGCACTCTGGAGTCAGAATAAAGAGACTAAGGTCACACTTACTCAAGTCTACAGTACTCAGTCACGTTGCTTTATTTGAGACATAACAACTGGCGACGGGTAATAGATAACGAACCATCACGCAAAATGTAGAGAACTGTTGGTATCCTGAAGAAATTCTCAGAAGGTGACGATTGGGAAGCCTTCGTGGAGCGACTCGACCAATACTTCGTGGCCAACGAGCTGGAAGGGAATAAGAACGCTGCCAAACGAAGGGCGATCCTCCTCACAGTCTGCGGGGCAACAACCTATGGCCTGATGAAGAATCTTCTTGCTCCGGTGAAACCAACAACCAAATCGTATGAGGCAATTAACACCTTGTTGGCGCTGCGGAGGTGATCATCGAGCCCATCAATGCCGCTTCAAACACTATGCATGCAAAGGTTGTGGAACAATGGGACACCTCCAGTGAATGTGCAGATGAGCTGCAAACCCTGCAAACCACCATGTTGCAGAGGAAGACCGATCCATGGCGGATCAAACTGAACTAGAGACTCAAACCGAGGAGGAAGAAGTGTACGGGGTACATACCTTCACCACGAAATGTCCACCGATCATGTTAAAAGTTGAACTGAACGGAGTTCCAGTATCCATGGAATTGGACACGGGTGCGAGTCAGTCTATCATGAGCAAAAAGGCCTTCAAGAGGCTGTGCTGCAACAAGGCACAAAGGCCCAAGCTGAGCCCTATTCATACCAAGCTGAAAACTTACACTAAAGAGCTGATCCCTGTAATTGACAGTGCAGCAGTAAAAGTCTCCTATGATGGAGCAGTGCACGAACTATCACTATGGATTTTACCAGGAGATGGGACGACATCCGAGCGCTTTTGTCCATCGACGACGCCTCATGTGCCCAGGTTTTGAGCAAGTTCCCGTCGTTGTTTGAGACAGGCATCGGAAATTTCTCTGGGGTGAAGGTGCAAATCCATTTGGTTCCTGGTACATGACCCATCCACCACAAGGCACGTGCGGTGCCATACATGATGCGAGAGAAAGTGGAGATTGAGCTGGACAGGCTGCAACGAGAGGGCATCATCGCGTTGGTTGAGTTCAACGAGTGGGCCAGTCCGATTGTTCCGGTTCTCAAGGGCGATGGCACGGTCAGAATTTGTGGGGACTATAAAGTAACCGTTTTTCGCTGCAGGACCAGCACCTGCTGCCTAAGGCAGATGACCTATTTGTGACGTTAGCAGGAGGGAAGACGTTCACCAAGTTGGACCTGACCTCGGCCTACGTGATGCAGGAGCTGGCGGAATCTTCGAAAGGCCTCACCTGCATCAACACACACAAAGGTCTGTTCATCTACAATAGATGCCCGTTTGGGATTTGATCGGCCGCGGCTATTTTTCAAAGGAACATGGAGAGTCTGCTAAAGTCGGTTCCGCACACCGTGGTTTTCCAGAATGACATACTGATCACAGGTCGGGACACCATCGAACACTTGCAGAACCTGGAAGTGGTTCTAAGTCGGCGAAATCATGTGGGACTCAGGTTGAAACACTCGAAGTTTGTTTTCCTGGCGCCAGAGGTCGAGTTCTTGGGGAGAAGAATCGCGGCAGAATGCATCAGACCCACCGACGCCAAGACGGAGGCCATCAAGAACGCGCCGAGACCACAGAATGGGACGGAGCTGCGGTCGTTCCTGGGACTCCTCAATTATTTTGCTAATTTCCTACCCGAGTTAAGCACCTTACTAGAACCTCTACATGTATTGCTACGCAAGGGGAATGACTGGGTATGGGGGAAATCACAAGAGACTGCTTTTGAGAAAGCCAGAAATCTGTTATGTTCCAACCATCTGCTTGTTCTGTATGACCCATGTAAACGTTTAGTGCTAGCTTGCGATGTGTCTTCGTACAGGGTCGGGTGTGTGTTACAACAAGCAAACTAATCGGGAACATTGCAATTAGTTGCTTATGCATCCAGGAGTTTGTCCAAGGCCGAAAGTGCCTACAGCATGATTGAAAAAGAAGCTCTGGCATGCGTTTACGGGTGAAAAGGATGCACCAGTATCTGTTTGGGCTTAAGTTCGAGTTAGAAACTGACCATAAGCCGCTCATATCGCTATTCTCAGAGAGCAAAGGTATCAATTCCAATGCCTCTACTCGCATCCAAAGATGGGCGCTCATGCTGTCTGCATATAACTATGTAATTCGCCACAGTCGGCTACCATCGCCCACCACCGGGGTGGAAATGGCACAGCCTGCAGATTTGCTCTTGGTGATGGATGCATTTGAACATGAAAAGTCACCCGTTACGGCCCACCAGATCAGGACCTGGACCAACCAGGATCCTTTACTGTCCCTTGTAAAAAATTGTGTCCTCCATGGGAGCTGGTCCAGCATCCCAGCAGAGATGCATGAAGAGATCAAGCTGTTCCAGCGGCGCAAAGACGAAATATCCATAAAGGCGGACTGTCTTTTGTGGGGTAATCGCATGGTTTTGCTTAGAAAGGCAGGGATACGTTCATAGGCGACCTACACAGTACCCACCCAGGCATAGTAATGATGAAAGTTACAGTCAGATCCCATGTGTAGTGGCCCGGCATTGGTTCAGATTTGGAGTCATGCGTGCGCCAATGCAACACTTGCTCTCAACTGAGCAATGCACCGCTAAATTTGCGGTCATGGCCCTCCAAACCATGGTCTAGGATCCACATTGACTTCGCTGGCCCGTTTCTAGGCAAAATATTTTTTGTTATTGTGGATGCTCATTCAAAATGGATTGAGTGTGTAATAATATCTGTAAGCACATCCACTGCCACCATCGAAAGCCTACGAGCCATGTTTGCCACGCACGGCCTGCCTGATGTCCTTGTCAGCGACAATGGGCCATGCTTCACCAACGCTGAATTCAAGGAATTCATGACCCGCAATGGGATCAAGTACGTCACATCTGCCCCGTTCAAGCCCACATCTAATGGCCAGGCAGAACGGGCAGTCCAACCCATCAAGCAAAGCTTGAAACGTGTATCGGAAGGCTCCCTGCAGACCTGTCTGTCCCGAGTCCTGCTCAGCTACCGCACAAGATCCCACTGGCTCACCGGGGTTCCCCCTGCCGAACTGCTCATGAAAAGGGCACTCAAAACAAGGCTCTCTCTAGTCCACCCTGATCTCCATGATCATGTCGAGGGCAGGCAGCATCAACAAAGCATGTACCATGATCGTGCAAATTTGTCACGCGATATTGAAATCAATGACTCTGTATTTGTATTCAACCATGGATATGGTCCCAAATGGCTTGCTGGCACTGTCATAGAAGGGAGTAGGGTGTTTGAAGTTAAACTTGCAAATGGACTAACTTGCAGAAAGCATTTGGACCAAACCAAACTGTGATTCACAGACAGCCACGAGCAACCCGAAGAGGACACCACCAACTTCGACCCTCCAACACACACAAGTGGCAACCGACATCACGGTTGACCATGAGCTGAACTCATCATCCCCAGCAGCCCAGCAAGACCAGTTGCGCAGCAACCAAGCGAAGGCCCAACCAACTCACCTGAACCTGTGTTTGTAACGAGACGATCGACTAGCCCCAGATCGTCTCACCCAGTAAATAAGTGTCTTATTGACTTTGGGGGGGGGGGGGGGGTTGGTGGGGAGATGCTATGTATGCAGCACGTTGTAACCAGCATGCTACCGCCACCAGAGGGCGCATCTGTTGGAGTCCAGGCCTCCCATGCTGTGCCGGCACTCTGGAGTCAGAATAAAGAGACCAAGGCCACGCTTATTCAAGTGCACAGTACTCAGTTGCATTGCTTTATTTGAGTCATAACAAAAACTGTACGCGGTATTCCAGGTGTGGCCTCACCAGTATCCTGTATAACTGTAGCAAGACATCCCTGCCTTTATACACCATCCCCTTTGCAATAAAGGCCAAGTTTCCATTGGCCTTCCTGATCACTTGCTGTACCTGCATACTAACCTTTTGTGTTACATGCACAAGTACCCCCGGGTCCCACTGTACTGCAGCACTTTGCCATTGTAAGAGTTGTAAAACATATAAAAATTAAATTTAAACACTAATTTTTATATTAAAAACCCTGTCCATTAAGGTAAGTTTATTTTCAACACTATTAAAAGACATAGGTCCAGACTTTTGGCTTCATTGTTGGCGATTTTCTTGGCATTACAGCTGCTTTTTCGCCGGGCGAGAGTTTCCACATAAATTTTTGAATGTTATCACCCGCATCTGAAGTTGCCCGCCACGACCAAACCGCCGATATGCAACGCTGTGAACAACTGCCAGGGCGTAAGTTTGGGCTCAACCGCCGACGTCCAGATCGCCGAGAAACCTGCCCTGTAAAGGCTGCTTTTACAGGGCGGTAAGGGGGGACCCTGCAAAGAAAGGTAAGTTAAAGGTTATTTAATTATTTTTTTAAATTTTACTACGGCGATTAGGGTTAAAACTGTCTTGGGAATGCTTTGTATGTTTTTATTTATTTTTAAGAACATTTTTTTCCTAAGTTTTTCCTCCTCCATAGGCCCAACCACAGCCTCGGACTAAATTTTTCTATTTACTGTCCATTCAGGTAACGACTGCCCATTTGTCTAACTTTGCACTTACCCGCCGAGAATGAGTGTGCAACACTCATTTTCTCGCCAGGCGATCAGTTCGACTTACTTTTACCTCCAAATTAAAATTGTCGCCTGCCTTTTTCGCCAAACGTCAGTGGGCAATCGGACGTTGAAGGCCTTTATGGAAAGTATGGCCCACAGACTTTCGCCTTCATTTTCGGCGGTTTTCACGGCGGGACAGCTGTTTTTTGGTGAAAAACTGCCCGCCGAAAGATTCCTCCTTATTTTTTAAAGAGTTCCGCCGACATTTTGAAAATACTGCTGGGGAGCAAACTGCCCACATGCATCTGCGTGCCACGTTGAGAAAACCGGCACGATCTAAGTTTTGTCTCAGCGGGGGCCCATACGCATCAACAAGGAAACCGCCCACGAAAAGCTGCTGGAAACAGGGCGGTAGGTGAATACCCTGCAAAGAAAGATAAGTTAAAGGTTTTTTATAATTATTTTTAAAATTCTATAACAGCAATTACGTTAAAAAGTGTCTTGGGAATGTTTTATAACTTGTTATTTTTTGTTTAATTGAAATTTTTTTTTTTGAGTTTTCCCCCCTCACGAGGCCCAATCGCAGCCTCGGACTAAATTTTAAGTACTTACCGCCATTCCAGGAAGAACTGCCTATTTTATCTAGTTTCGCCTTTAACCGCCGAGAATCTTGGTGTAAGATCCATTTTAGAAACATAGAAAATAGGTGCAGGAGTAGGCCATTCAGCCCTTTGAGCCTGCACCACCATTCAATAAGACCATGGCTGATCGTTCACCTCAGTACCCCTTTCCTGCTTTCTCTCCATACCCCTTGATCCTTTTAGCCGAAGGGCCATATCTAACTCCCTCTTGAATATATCCAATGAACTGGCATCAACAACTCTCTGCAGTAGGGAATTCCACAGGTTAGCAACTCTCTGAGTGAAGAAGTTTCTCCACATCTCAGTCCTAAATGGCTTACCCCGTATCCTTAGACTATGTCCTCTGGTTCTGGACTTCCTCAACATCGGAAACATTAATCCTGCATCTAACCTGTCCAGTCCCATCAGAATTTTATATGTTTCTAAGAGATCCCCTCTCATCCTTCTAAACTCCAATGAATACAGGCCCAGTCGATCCAGTCTCTCCTCATATGTCAGTCCTGCCATCCTGGGAATCAGTCTGGTGAACCTTCGCTGCACTCCCTCAATAGCAAGAATGTCCTTCCTCAGATTAGGAGACCAAAACTGAACACAATATTCCAGGTGAGGCCTCACCAAGGCCCTGTACAACTGCAGTAGGCCTCCCTGTTCCTATACTCAAATCCCCTAGCTATGAAGGCCAACATACCATTAGCCTTCTTCACCGCCTGCTGTACCTGCATGCCAACGTTCAATGACTGATGTACCATGACACCCAGGTCTCGTGCACCTCCCCTTTTCCTAATCTGCCGCCATTCACTGAATATTTTGCCTTCGTGTTTTTGCCACCAAACTGGATAACCTCACATGTATCCACATTATACTGCATCTGCCATGCGTTTGCCCACTCACCTAACCTGTCCAAGTCACCCTACAGCCTCTTAGCGTCTTCCTCACAGCTCACACCACCACCCAGCTTAGTGTCATGTGCAAACTTGGAGATATTACACTCAATTCCTTTATCTAAATCATTGATGTATATTGTACATAGCTGGGGTCCCAGCACTGAGCCCTGCGGCACCCCACTAGTCACTGCCTGCCATTCTGAAAAGGACCCGTTTATCCCGACTCTCTGCTTCCTTTCTGAAAACAGTTCTCTAGCCACGTACATTACCCCCAATACCATGTGCTTTAATTTTGCACACCAATCTCTTGTGTGGGACCTTGTCAAAAGCCTTTTGAAAGTCCAAATACACCACATTCATTGGTTCTCGCTTGTCCACTCTACCAGTTACATCCTCAAAAAATTCTAGAAGATTTGTCAAGCATGATTTCCCTTTCATAAATCCATGCTGACTTAGACCGATCCTGTCACTGCTTTCCAAATGCGCTGCTATTTCATCTTTCATAATTGATTCCAACATTTTCCCCACTACTGATATCAGGCTAACCGGTCTATAATTACCCGTTTTCTCTCTCCCTCCTTTCTTAAAAAGTGGTGTTACATTAGCTACCCTCCAGTCCATAGGAACTGATCCAGAGTCGATAGACTGTTGGAAAATAATCACCAATGCATCCACTATTTCAAGGGCCACTTTCTTAAGTACTATGGGATGCAGACTATCAGGCCCCGGGGATTTATCGACCTTCAATCCCATCAATTTCCCTAACACAATTTCATGCCTAATACGGATTTCCTTCAGTTCCTTCTCACTAGACCCTCGGTCCCCTAGTATGTCCGTAAGGTTATTTGTGTCTTCCTTCGTGAAGACAGAACCAAAGTATTTGTTCAACTGGTCTGTCATTTCTTTGTTCTCCATTATAAATTCAGCAGAATCTGCCTGCAAGAGACCTACGTTTGTCTTCACGAATCTTTTTCTCTTCACATATCTATAGAAGCTTTTGCAGTCAGTTTTTATGTTCCCAGCAAGCTTCCTCTCATACTCTATTTCCCCCCATCCTAATTAAACTCTTTGTCCTCCTCTGCTGAATTATAAAATTCTCCCAGTCCTCAGGTTTGCTGCTTTTTCTGGCCAATTGTAATGCCTCTCCCTTGGATCTAACACTATCCTTAATTTCCCTTGTTAGCCACGGTTGAGCTACCATCCCTGTTTTATTTTTACTCCAGACATGGATGTACAATTGTTGAAGTTCATCCATGTGATCTTTAAATGTTTGCCATTGTCTATGCACCGTCAACCCTTTAAGTATCAGTCGCCAGTCTATTCTAGCCAATTCACGTCTCATAGTATCGAAGTTACCTTTCCTTAAGTTCAGGACCCTAGTCTCTGAATTAACTGTGTCACTCTCCATCTTAATAACGAATTCTACTATATTATGATCACTCTTCCCCAAGGGGCCTCGCACAACAAGATTGCTAATTAGTCCTTTCTCGTTACACATCACCCAATTTAGAATGGTCAGCCCTCTAATTGGTTCCTCGATATATTGGTCTAGAAAACCATCCCTAATACACTCCAGGAAATCCTCCTCCACCGTATTGCTACCAGTTTGCTTAGCTCAATCAACATGTAGATTAAAGTCGCCCATGATAACTGCTGTACCCTTGTTGCATGCATCCCTAATTTCTCATTTGATGCTGTCCCCAACCTCACTACTACTGTTTGGTGGTCTGTACAAAACTCCCACTAGCGTTTTCTGCCCTTTGGTATTCCATAGCTTCACCCATACCGATTCCACATCATCCAAGCTAATGTCCTTCCTTACTATTGCATTAATTTCCTCTTTAACCAGCAACGCCACCCCATCTCCTTTTCCTTTCTGTCTATTCTTTCTGAATGTTGAATACCCCTGGATGTTGAGTTCCCAGCCTTGGTCACCCTGGAGCCATGTCTCCGTGATTCCAATTATATCATATTCATTAATAGCTGCCTGCGCAGTTAATTCTTCCACCTTATTACGAATACTCCTCGTATTGAGTAACAGAGCCTTCAGGCTTGTCTTTTTAACACACTTTGCCCCTTTAGAATTTTGCTGTAATGTGGCCCTTTTTGCTTTTTGCCTTGGGTTTCTCTGCCCTCCACTTTTACTTTTCTTCTTTGTATCTTTTGCTTCTGCCCCCATTCTACTTCCCTCTGTTTCCCTGCATAGGTTCCCATCCCCCTGCCATATTAGTTTAACCCCTTTTCTTGACCGATGGTATTTTTTTAACCTTTTTTACAGAAATTTTCATCTTATTATTTTCAGAATCTTAGCGGTCTTTCTGGGTGGGGGGCTTTATTGAAAGTCTAGCCCATAAAAAAAAATTCCAAAAAATATATTTTTTTCTAAAACATTTAATTACATTTAATTTCAATTAATTTTAAATATGTGAAGTGTTTTATTTACTTATTATGCTGTGTTTTGGTGTTTTATCATTGATAGTAATGGGAGTCCATACAAACAGAGCTTCCATTTTTATCAATTAGAATACTGCATAGTGATTGGTGGTCCAGGTCCATGTGAATCCAGCTTGTACCTATGTTCCTGAAAGGCATCTTCTCATGCACTGCACAGTGAATCTAGGCCTCCGACTGGGATCTTACGTTCCTCCGGGACCACCAGGTACTTTCGTAGATTTTTTTCCGGGTCGGAGGCATTTGTATGAAGGAAGCCTCCGATTGCAATTTTCCCCCAATTGTGTTGAAAAGGGAAGACAAAAGTGAGGAGGGCATAGTTAAGAAATGGACAGAACACTTCATGCAGTGGGCAGGTTTTAAACTTAGGAGACGATCACCTGTATGAAAGCTGCACAAATGTCTCAAGTGCCACTAAACGGTCCTGTTAACTGACTCTTCGCATTGCTCCAGCTCCTCTCCCCTTGTAGTGCCTGGTACTTTTCTTTTCAGCTTCTTCCATGATGATTATTTTCAGGCAAAGTTGTGCAGTATGCTGCAATAGTTCTAGAAACTTTTGTTGAGCTGTATTTTAGGACCTCTCTGGATTGATCCAAGCAGCTGAAGATTTTTTTCAGTCTTCCAACACTGTGCTTGATAACTCCAGGGAGGTATGTATGCACTTCATTATTTTTTAATTCAGCTAGTGTCCCGGGTGCTACAGAAATGTCATAATCCATAGCTGCAGAGCAAAACCCATCTTCATAACTCAGCAGTGCAGACATTCTTTACATTCGATTTCATTTTCCAGGAGTCTTTTCAGAGTCAAATATTGATGGGAAACATGAACTGTAATCAAATGAAGGCACATTACAGCTGCAGGGAAAATAAACATTTAGTTGCATTAAGCAGTGCTGATCATTACAGTGAGCTGAGTGTTGAAAGTGGAATCCTTTGCAATTCATGTAGGTAGTGGCTATGCGTATTGGAGCATATGAGAACATATTGGAGTATATGAGAACATATGGGTGCAATTCAAGGCCAGATTAAGGGCCTGGGGCAAACTGATCCAAATGGGCCTGTAGTTATGTTTGTTCATGTTCATTACATTACTTACATGATACTGATTCTGAAAACATAGGCCAGTATATTCAACAATGAAAGCATATATTCTGTATCAAGTAGGTATATATTCTGGTTCTGGTAACATTGCAATACTAGATTCATATATATACATTTCTCTCAATAACATGTCCTGTATATAGATACATTAGTGTAGAAAGGTCTTGTTTTTTCTCCTATTGTCTATTCTATTCAGCCTTTTTGGGATGCCTTATATATTTTTTCCTACATTTATTTGGTGGGCCTATATTCTTTGGTGGGTGTGGGGCTACAACCCCATCCGCCTAGGGTTAATCTGCCCCTGGTGCAATAATTACCCTTGTGCATTTTTAGGAATCCTGCCACTCTGTAAAATTGCCTTTTCCTGCTTCTGTCCGTTCTCCATGGGGAATTATACAAACGGTGGTGCTCAGTAAAGAATGTCTGCACTGCTGAGTTATGAAGATGGGTTTTGCTCAAAAATTCTAACTGTTTTCATCGACTTGGATGCTGACTGGTCTGCTATATATTTCCAGCATTTTCTGTTTCTGATCTCCAGAAGTTGTAGTTTCTTTGTTTTTACATGCACTGCTGATTGGGTGATCTTTGCAATGTCCCCAGTGGCACCTTGAAATGGCCCCAATGCATAAAAATTGACTGCAGTTATAATTTTTACAGCCACTGGGACGTTATACCCATGGTGGAGTTAGCTGCATGTTTGCTTGCAGCATGTGGCATAAATCTGTGACAGGTTCCCAGGTGGTTGGAAACCTCCATAGGCACTGCTTCTCAGACAAGTGGTGATATGAGTACCGGTAGTATATGCTGATCGTCTCTGGTGCTGCATGATATTACTGTTTTCCTTCTTGCAACAAGCTGAGATATAGGAGAAGACCCATTGGCATGATCGCAGCAGGAACAGAAAATGTGCAGCACCACCACAATAGCTGTAACGCTCCTTAAAAACATCAGCAAAGTAACAACATGGTTGGAAAAAGAGCGTCAATAATGGTCTGACAATGCTGCAATCTTAGTACTAGTGTCTTTTCAGTATTCAGCACCAAGCAACGCTTAGTTTTTATGGGTGGGTTAAGGAAACAGCATGAAATGGGTGGTCAGGCGTATAACATAATCATACTATTATGAAATAATTTACACACACACAGCCACAAAACCTGATTGGACAATCGCAATGGAGGCAAATTCGGCTGAGATCTGGCAAAATGAACTCCACTCAATTTTCCAATTGGGAATACCCACTTCAATCCCAAAATGAAAATACAACCCTTCTTTAGTACTGCACTGAAGTGTCAGCCTAAATTATGTGCTCATGTCCAAATGGGAGCTGGCTATCTGTAACCCTGGCTTTGTTAGTGCGGTCAATTGAGATTGCAGACATGAAGTGTGATACAGAAATTTGCATCAGGAAGTGTGTGATGTTTGGTATGTTTTAAATATTAGCAGATTTCCGATGGCATTGCATGAGTTGGAGAATATACTGTGGGTTAAATGATCACATTGCGAGGCATGTATCATATATCATTGTCAAAGATTGGTTACACATTGAACAAGGGAAAAGGGAAATCCAGCATTTTGTAATTGGATTTTAATTCATAAGTGCCAAATGGATAGAAACATAGAAAATATGTGCAGGAGTAGGCCATTCGGCCCTTCAAGCCTGCACCGCCATTCAATAAGATCATGGCTGATCATTCCTTCAGTACCCCTTTCCTGTTTTCTCTCCATACCCCTTGATCCCCTTAACCATAAGGGCCATATCTAACTCCCTCTTGAATATATCCAGTGAACTGGCATCAACAACTCTCTGCGGCAGGGAATTCCACAGGTTATCAACTCTCTGAGTGAATAAGTTTCTCCTCATCTCATTCCTAAATGGCCTACCCCTTATCCTAAGACTATGTCCCTTGGTTCTGAACTTCCCCAACATCGGGAAGATTCTTCCCGCATCTATCCTGTCCAGACCCTTGATCCATATCGGCTTCCTCCTGAGGTCCCCACTGTTTAGTCAGTTGGTCATACCGCAGGTAAAGACAGATAGGGGATGGGTGACCAACAGGAAGAGCAGTGGAAGGAAGGTAGTGCATCGGTCCCCTGCGGTCATCCCCCTCTAAAACAGATACACTGCTTTGGGTACTGTTGGAGGGGATGACTCATCAGGGAAAGGCAACAGCAGCCAAGTTCATGACACCATGGATGGCTCTGCTGCACAGGAGGGCAGGAAAATGAGTGGGAGAGCTATAGTGGTAAGGGATTCTATTGTAAGGGGAATAGATAGACGTTTCTGCGGCCGCAAACGAGACTCCAGGATGGTATGTTGCCTCCCTGGTGCAAGCGTCAAGGATGTCTCGGAGCAGCTGCAGGACATTTTGGAGGGGGAGGGTGAACAGCCAGTTGTTGTGCTGCATATAGGTACCCAACGATATAGGTAAAAAACAGGATGAGGTCCTACAAACTGAATTTAGGGAGCTACGAGTTAAATTAAAAAGTAGGACCTCAAAGGTAGTAATCTCAGGATTGCTACCAGTGCCACGTGCTAGTCAGAGCAGGAATTGCAGGATAGCTCAGATGAATACGTGGCTTGAAGAGTGGTGCAGAAGGGAGGGTTCAAATTTCTGGGACATTGGAACTGGTTCTGGGGGAGGAGGGACCAATACAAACCGGAAGGTCTGCACCTGGACAGGACCGGAACTAATGTCCTAGGGGGAGTGTTTGCTAGTGCTGTTGGGGAGGGGTTAAACTAATATGGCATGGGGATGGGAACTTATACAGGGAGACAGAGGGAAGTAGATTTGGGGCCGAAGCAAAATATAGAAAGAAGAAAAGTAAAAGCAAAAATCAAAAAGGGCCACATTACAGCAAAATTCTAAAGGGGCAAAGTGTGTTAAAAAGCCATGCCTGAAGGCTCCGTGCCTCAATGCAAGTTGTATTCGTAATAAGGTGGACGAATTAACTGCACAGGCAGCAATTAATAAATATGATGTAATTGGCATCACGGAGACATGGCTCCAGGGTGACCAAGGCAGAGACGCAACATCCAGGAATATTCAACATTCAGGAAGGATAGACAGGAAGGAAAAGGAGGTGGGGTAGCGTTACTGGTTAAAGAGGAAATTAATGCAATAGTAAGGAAAGACATTAGCTTGGATGATGTGGAATCTGTATGAGTGGAGCTGCGGAACACCAAAGGGCAGAAAATGCTAGTGGGAGTTGTGTACAGACCACAAACAGTAGTAGTGAGATTGGGAACAGCATCAAACGAGAAATTAGGGATGCGTGGAACAAGGGTACAGCAGTTATCATGGGCGACTTTAATCGACATATTGATTGGGCTGGTAGCAAACTGGTAGCAATACGGTGGAGGAGGATTTCCTGGAGTGTATTAGAGATGGTTTTCTAGACCAATATGTCGAGGAACCAACTAGGGGGATGGCCATCCAAGACTGGGTGATGTGCAATGAGAAAGGACTAATTAGCAATCTTGTTCTGCGAGGCCCCTTGTGGAAGAGTGACCATATTATGGTAGAATTCTTTATGAAGATGGAGGGTGACACAGTTAATTCAGATACTAGGATCCTGAACTTAAGGAAAGGTAACTTTGATGGTATGAGACGTGATTTGGCTGGAATAGATTGGCAAATGATACTTAAAGGGTTGATGGCGCATAGACAATGGCAAACACTTAAAGATCACATGGATGAACTTCAACAATTGTACATCCCTGTCTGGAGTAAAAGTAAAATGGGGAAGGTGGCTCAACTGTGGTGAACAAGGGAAATTAAGGATAGTGTTAGATCCAAGGAAGAGGCATATAAATTCACCAGAAAAAGCAGCAAACCTGAGGACTGGAAGAAATTTAGAATTCAGAAGAGGAGGATAAAGGGTTTAATTAGGAGGTGGGGGAAAAAGAGTATGAGAGGAAGCTTGCTGTGAACATTAAAACTGACTGCAAAAGCTTCTATAGATATGTGAAGAGAAAAAGATTAGTGAAGACTAACATAGGTCCCTTGCAGTCAGATTCAGGTGAATATATAATGGGGAATAAAGAAATGGTGGACCAGTTGAACAGATACTTTGGTTCTGTCTTCACGAAGGAAGACACAAATATCCTTCCGGAAATACTAGGGGACTGAGGATCTAGTGAGAAGGAGGAACTGAAGGAAATCCTTATTAGGCATGAAATTGTGTTCGGGAAATTGATGGGATTGAAGGTCGATAAATCCCCGGGGCCTGATAGTCTGCATCCCATAGTACTTAAGGAAGTGGCCCTAGAAATAGTGAATGCATTGGTGATCATTTTCCAACAGTCTATCGACTCTGGATCAGTTCCAATGGACTGGAGGGTAGCTAATGTAACCCCACTTTTTAAAAAAGGAGGGAGAGAAAACGGGTAATTAGCTTGACATCAGTAGTGGGGAAAATGTTGGAATCAATTATGAAAGATGAAATAACAGCACATTTGGAAAGCAGTGACAGGATCAGTCCAAGTCAGCATGGATTTATGAAAGGGAAATCATGCTTGACAGATGTTCTAGAATTTTTTAAGGACATAACTAGTAGAGTGGACAAGGGAAAATCAGTGGATGCAGTGAATTTGAACTTTCAAAAGGCTTTTGACAAGGTCCCACACAAGAGATTGGTATGCAAAGTTAAAGCACATGGTATTGGGGGTAATGTATTGACGTGGATAGAGAACTGGTTGGCAGATAGGAAGCAGAGAGTCGGGATAAATGGATCCTTTTCAGAATGGCAGGCAGTGACTAGTGGGGTGCTGCAGGGCTCAGTGCTGGGACCCTAGCTATTTACAATATACATTAATGATTTAGATGAATGAATTGAGGGTAATATCTCGAAGTTTGCAGATGACACTAAGCTGGGTGGTGGTGTGAGCTGTGAGGAGGACGCTAAGAGGCTGCAGGGTGACTTGGACAGGTTAGGTGAATGGGAAAATGCATGGCAGATGCAGTATAATGTGGATAAATGTGAGGTTATCCATTTTGGTGGCAAAAACACTAAGGCAGATTATCTGAATGGCGGCAGATTAGGAAAAGGGGAGGTGCAACGAGACCTGGGTGTCATGGTACATCAGTCATTGAATGTTGGCATGCAGGTACAGCAAGCGGAGAAGAAGGCAAATGGTATGTTGGCCTTCATCGCTAGGGGATTTGAGTATAGGAGCAGGGAGGTCTTACTGCAGTTGTACAGGGCCTTGGTGAGGCCTCACCTGGAATATTGTGTTCAGTTTTGGTCTCCTAATCTGAGGAAGGACGTTCTTACTATTGAGGGAGTGCAGCAAAGATTCACCAGACTGATTCCCGGGATGGCAGGACTGACATATGAGGAGAGATTGGATTGACTGGGCCTGTATTCACTGGAGTTTAGAAGGATGAGGGGGATCTCATAGAAACATATAAAATTCTGACGGGACTGGACAGGTTAGATGCTGGAATAATATTCCCGATGTTGGGAAGTCCAGAACCAGGGGACACAGTCTAATGATAAAGGGTAAGCCATTTAGGACTGAGATGAGGAGAATCTTCTTCACTCAGAGAGTAGTTAACCTGTGGAATTCCCTACCGCAGAGAATTGTTGATGCCAGTTCATTGGATATATTCAAGATGAAGTTAGATATGGCCCTTACGGCTAAAGGGATCAAGGTATATGGAGAGAAAGCAGGAAAGGAGTACTGAGGTGAATGATCAGCCATGATCTTATTGAATGGTGGTGCAGGCTCGAAGGGCCGAATGGCCTACTCCTATTTTCTATGTTTCTATGTTATAAATGTAAACTTGTATTTATTCTGTACAGCCAGCAGAGGGCTCATCCCCTGGAGACCCAAGCCATCCCACAATCCTTTGGGAGCACAGGTATTTATGGAGGCCTCACAGGTTGGAGAGGCACTCTGGAGACCTGCAATAAAAAACTAAGGTCACTTACTTTGAGCTCACAGTGTTCAGTCTAACTCTTTCTCCATACATAACTGGCGACGAGATACAGATAGCGAACCTGAAGATGCAGAGAACAGTGGGCATCCTGGAGAAATTCTCGGGGGGAGATGCTTGGAAATCCTTTGTGGAGCGACTCGACCAATACTTCGTGGCCAATGAGCTAGATGGGGAAGAGAGCGCTGCCAAACAAAGGGCAATCCTCCTCACCGTCTGTGGGGCACCAACATATGGCCTCATGATGAAACTGCTCTCTCCAAAGAAACCCATGGAGAAATCGTATGATGTTTTGTGCACACTGGTCCGAGAGCAGTTGAACCCAAAGGAAAGCATTCTGATGGCGAGGTACCGGTTCTACACCTACAAAAGGTCTGAAGGCCAGGAAGTGGCGAGTTATGTCACCGAGCTAAGATGCCTTGCAGGACATTGTGAATTTGAAGGACATTTGGAGCACATGCTCAGAGACTTTTTCGTATTTGGCATTGGCCACGAAACCATACTTTGCAAACTTTTGGCTGTAGAGACTCCAACCTTGAGTAAGGCCATAGCGATAGCCCAGGCGTTCATTGCCATCAAAGACAAAACTAAGCAAATCTCTCAACACACAAGTGCTGCTACAAGTACTGTGAACAAAGTGATGATGTTTTCGAATCGCAACATACAGGGCAGGTCACACACACCTGCAGCTACACGTCCGCAGATGTCTGAGTCCACCATCAAGGGTGATGAATGCAAAGCCATTAACACCTTGTTGGCGCTGCAGGGGTGATCATCGTTTCCATTCATACCAATTCAAAGGGTATGTTTGCAAAGGCTGTGGAACAATGGGACACCTCCAGCGTATGTGCAGGTGAGCTGCTAATCCTGTTAAACCTGCAAACCAACATGTTGCAGAGGAGGGCAGATCCACGGAGGATCACGACGAACCAGAACCTCAGACCGAAGAGGCAGAGGTACATGGGGTGCATACATTCACCCACGAATTGTCCCCCGATAATGCTGAATGTTGAACAAAATGGACACTCGGTGTCAATGGAACTGGACACGGGCGCGAGCCAGTCCATCATGGGCAAAAGGACTTTCAAAAGATTGTGGTGCAACATGACCTCAAGGCCAGTCTTAACTCCAATTCGTATGAAACTAAGAACTTACATGAAAGAAATTATTCCTGTAATCGGCAGTGCTACTGTAAAAGTCTCCTACGATGGAGCGGTGCACAAGCTACCACTCTGGATGATACTGGGCGATGGTCCCACACTGCTCGGCAGGCGCTGGCTGGGAAAGATATGCTGGAACTGGGATGACGTCTGAGCGCTATCGCCCGCTGATGACATTTTGCATGCCCAGGTCTTAAACAAATTTCCTTCGGGAAATTCCAAGGAGCAAAAGTGCAGATCCACCTAATTCCGGGGGCGCGACCATCCATCAGAAGGCAAGAACAGTTCCGTACATGATGAGAGAAAGGGTAGTGAGCAAGCTAGACCGGCTGCAAAAAGAGGGCATCATTTCACCGATCGAGTTCAACGAGTGCGCCAACCCGATTGTTCTGTCCTCAAGGGAGACGGCACTGTCAGAATCTATGGCGATTACAAAGTAACTATCAATTGTTTCTCCCTGCAGGACCAATACCCACTACCAAAGGCTGACAACCTCTTTGCAAAGCTGGCGGGAGGGAAGATGTTCACGAAGCTGGATCTGACTTCAGCCTACATGACGCTGGAACTGGAGGAATCATCGAAGGGCCTCACCTGCATCAACACGCACAAAGGTTTTTTTATTTATAACAGATGCCCGTTTGGAATTTGATCAGCGGCGGTGATATTCCAGAGAAACATGGAAAGCTTACTGAAGTCAGTCCCACGCACCGTGGTCTTCCAGGACGACATCTTGATCACAGGTCGGGACACCGTCGAGCATCTGCGGAACCTGGAGGAGATTCTTAGTTGACTCAACCGCGTAGGCTCAGGTTAAAACGCTCGAAAGGAATTTTCCTGATGCCTGAAGTGGAGTTCTTGGGAAGGAGGATTGCGGCGGACAGCATCAGACCCACCAACGCGAAGGCTGAGGCAATCGAGAACGCACTGAAGCCACAGAACATGACGGAGCTGCAGTCGTTTCTGGGACTCCTGAACTACTTTGGTAACTTCTTACCGGGTCTCAGCACACTGTTAGAACCACTGCGTGTCTAATTAAGAAAAGGGGATGAATGGGTTTGGGGCAAAAGCCAAGAAAATGCATTTGTAAAAGTGAGAAAATTGTTATGCTCAAACAAATTGCTTGTGTTATATGATCCATGTAAGCATTTGGTACTACCATGTGATGCGTCGTCATATGGCGTCAGCTGTGTATTGCAACAAGCTAATGATTTCGGGAAACTGCAACCGGTTGCTTATGCATCCAGGAATCTGTCTGAGGCTGAAAGAGCATAGCATGATTGAGAAAGAAGCGTTAGCGTGTGTCTATGGGGTAAAGAAAATGCATCAATACCTGTTTGGGCTAAAATTCGAATTGGAAACTGACCATAAGCCATTCATATCCCTGTTTTCCGAAAGTAAAGGGATAAATACCAACACATCAGCCCGCATCCAGTGATAGGCACTCAACTACGCCATCTGCCACAGGCCAGGCACAGAAAACTGCGTCGATGCTCTCAGTAGGCTGTCATTGCCCACCACGGGGATGGAAATGGCACAGCCCGCAGATTTAGCCAGGGTTATGGAAGCATTTTAGAGTGAGCATTCACCCATCACTGCCCAGCAGATCAAAACCTGGATGAGCCAGGACCCCTTATTATCCCTAGTTAAAAGCTGTCTGCTTCACGGGACCTGTTCCAGTGTCCCAGTGGAAATGCAGGAACAGATAAAGCCATTCCAGAGGCGCAAAGATGAAATGTCTATACAGGCAGACTGCCTTCTGTGTGGCAATTGTGTAGTGGTTCCCAAGAAGGTCAGAGACACCTTCATCAATGACCTCCACAGTATCCATGCAGGCATCGTAATGATGAAAGCGATAACCAGATCCCACATGTGGTGGCCCGGTATCAATGCGGACTTAAGAGTCCTGCATTCACAGATGTAATACATGCTCGCAGTTAAGCAATGCACCTAGGGAGGCGCCACTAAGTTTATGGTCCTGGTCCTCCAAACCGTGGTCTTGGAAACACGTCGACTATGCAGGCCCGTTCTTGGGTAAAATATTCCTTGTGGTTGTAGACGTGTATTCCAAGTGGATTGAATGTGAGATAATGTCGGCTAGCATGTCCGCTGCCACTACGGAAAGCCTGCGGGTCATGTTTGCCACACATGGCCTACCCGATGTCCTGGTGAGTGACAATGGGTCATGTTTTACCAGTGCTGAGTTCAAAGAATTCATGACCCGTAATGGGATCAAACATGTCACATCTGCCCCGTTTACACCAGCGTCCAATGGTCAGGCAGAGAAAGCAGTGCAAACCATCAAGTAAGGCTTGAAGAGGGTAACTGAAGGCTCACTGCAGACTCGCCTATCCTGAGTCATGCTGAGTTACTGCACGAGACCCCACTCAGTCACTGGAATCCCACCTGCTGAACTGCTCATGAAAAGAGCACTTAAGACAAGGCTCTCGTTAGTTCACCCTGATCTACATGAACAGGTAGAGAGCAGGCGGCTTCAACAAAGTACATACCATGATAGCGCAAATGTGTCACGCGAGATTGAAATCAATGATCCTATATTTGTATTGAATTATGGACAAGGTCCCAAGTGGCTTCCTGGCACTGTCATTGCCAATGAGGGGAGCAGGGTGTTTCGGGTCAAACTTTCAAATGGACTCATTCACCGTAAACACTTGGACCAAATCAAACTCAGATTCACGGACCATCCTGAGCAACCCACCTTGGACCCTACCTTCTTTGATCCCCCAACGTACACACCAGTGTCAACCGGCACCATGGTTGACCACGAAGCAGAACCCATCATCCAAAGTAGCCCAGCAGGACTCAACACACCAGGCAGCCCAGCAAGGCCAGCTGCACAACAGCGAGGGCCCAATAAATGATCCAACAGTACCAGCTTTCACATCGAGACGATCAACCAGGGCAAGAAGGGCCCCAGATCGACTCAGATTGTAAATAGTTACACTATTGACTTTGTGGGGGAATGTTGTTTTATATATATATCAACTTGTATTTGCTCTGTACAGCCACCAGAGGGCTCATCTCCTGGAGTCCCAAGGGATCCCACAATCCTTTGGGAGCACAGGTATTAAGGAGGCCTCACAGGTTGGAGAGGCACTGTGGAGACCTGCAATAAAAGACTAAGGTCGCACTTTACTTTGAGCTCACAGTGTTCAGTCTGACTCTTTCTCCATACATTACACTCACCATCACACAAGCCAGTGTTCAGCTAGTTTGATTCACTCCGCACCAGAACTAGCTGCGCCTCTAGCCAAGCTGTTCCAGTACAGTAACAACACTGGCATCTGTATCAGTAGCAGGACATTTTGAAAAGCAAAATTCGGTTAGGCAGATTTAGTATGGATTTATGAAGGGGTTATCATGTTTGACAAATTTGCTGGAATTCTTTGAGGATGTAACGAACAGGGTGGATAAAGGGGAACCAGTGGATGTGGTGTATTTGGACTTCCAGAAGGCATTTGACAAGGTGCCACACAAAACGTTACTGCACAAGATAAAAGTTCACAGGGTTGGGGGTAATATATTAGCATGGATAGAGGATTGGCTAACTAACAGAAACAGAGAGTCAGGATAAATGGTTCATTCTCTGGTTGGCAATTGGCAACTAGTGGGGTGCTGCAGGGATCGACTTGGAAGAAGAGACCGAGTGTAACGTAGCCAAGTTTGCTGATGATACAAAGATGGGAGGTATAGCAATATGTGAGGAGGACACAAAAAATCTGCAAAAGGACATAGACAGGCTAAGTGAGTGGGCAAAAATTTGGCAGATGAAGTATAATGTTAGAAAGTGTGAGGTCACTTTGGCAGAAAAAAAATCAAAGAGCAAGTTATTATTTAAATGGAGAAAGGTTGCAAAGTGCCGCAGTACAGCAGTACCTGGGGGTACTTGTGCATGAAACACAAAAGGTTAGTATGCAGGTACAACAAGTGATCAGGAAGGCCAATGGTATCTTGGACTTTATTGCAAAGGGGATGGAGTATAAAAGCAGGGAAGTCTTGTTACAGCTATATAAGGTATTGGTGAGGCCACACCTGGAATACTGCATGCAGTTTTGGTTTCCATATTTATGAAAGGATATACTTGCTTTGGAGGCAGTTCAGAGAAGGGTCACTAGGTTGATTCCAGGAATGAGGGTATTGACTTATGAGGAAAGGTTGAGTAGATTGGGCCTCTACTATTGGAATTCAGAAGAATGAGAGGTGATCTTATCAAAACGTATATTATGATGGGGTTTGATAAGGTGGATGCAGAGAGGATGTTTCCACTGATGGGGGAGACTAGAACTAGAGGGCATGATCTTAGAATAAGGGGCCGCCCATTTAAAACAGAGATGGCGAGAAATTTCTTCTCTCAGATGGTTGTAAATCTGTGGAATTTGCTGCCTCAGAGAGCTGTGGAAGCTGGGACATTGAATAAATTTAAGACAGAAATAGACAGTTTCTTAAACGATAAGGGGTGATAGGGAGTGAGCGGGGAAGTGGAGCTGAGTCCATGATCAGATCAGCCATGATCTTATTGAATGGCAGAGCAGGCTTGAGGGGCAGTATGGCCTACACCTGTTCCTATTTCTTATCTACCCAATAATGTGGAAAACTACCCAGGTATGTCCTGCTCACAAAAAGCAGAACAAATCCAATCTGGCCAATTACTACTCCATCAGTCTACTCTCAATCATCAGCTAAGTAATGGAAGGTGTTGTCAACAGTGCTATCAAGTGGCATTTACTCACCAATAACCTGCTCACCGATGTTCAGTTTGGGTTCCGCCTGGACCACTTGGCTCAAAACCTCATTAAAGCCTTGGTCCAAACATGGCCAAAAAGCTGAATTCCAGAGGTGAGGTGAGAGTGATTGCCCTCACCATCAAGACAGCATTTGACTGAGTGTGGCATCAAGGAGCCCTTGTAAAATTGAGGCCAATGGGAATCGGGGCAATACTCTCCACTGACTGGAGTCATACCTACAACAAAGGAAGATAGTTATCATCTCAGCCCCAGGACGTTGATGCACAAGTTCCTCAGGGCAGTGTCCTAGGCCCAACCATGTTCAACTGCTTCATCAATGAACTTCCCTCCATCAAGTGGAGTGTGGGAAATTGCACTCCGCTTCCATTGAGGGGTGGTAAGGCCAATTCTGCGGCGGGAGCAGGACTTCCACGCTGGGGGCTAAAATTCCCTGCCCCAGAAGGTTACCGCCCCCAAGATGGGAGCCTGTGCGGGGAGGTAGAGGGAAGTTGAGGGGAGACGGGGGCGGGGAATGGAGCGGAGAGTGGTGGAAGTGGGGGGCGGAAAAACCCAAGGCGGTGGACAGGAGGGGCCACATTGCAGTGGAGGTCTGGGGGGGCAAAGTGTGTTGGAGGGGCGGGCCTGGGGGCTCTGTGCCTCAGTGCGGGGAGTATTCAGAGTGGGGTGGACGGGTTGACTGCGCAGATGGTGGTTGGTGGATGTGGTGTGGTTGGTGTCGCGGGGGCGTGGCTCCGGGGTGGCCGGGGTTGGGGGCTCGACATCCGGGGGTGTTCGGCATTTGGGAAGGATTCTGACAGGACGGGTTGGGTGCGGGGGGGCGTGTTCCCAGTGTTGGGTGGGTCCGGAGCCGGGGGGGTGGGGGGTACGCTCTTCGGATGGGGGGTGGGCTGGGATTGGGAGACTTCTTCACTCGGGGAGTTGTTGGCCTGTGGGGTTCCCTGCCATGGAGAGTTGTTGATGCCTGTTCATTGGATGTGTTCGGGAAGGAGTTGGATGTGGTCCTTGCGGCTGGGGGGGTCGTGGGGGTGTGGAGGGTGGCGTGGGGGGGAGGTGCTGGGGTGGGTGATCAGCCATGATCTTGTTGAATGGCGGTGCAGGCTCGAAGAGCCGAATGGCCTATCCTGCATCTATTTTCTATGTTTCTATAAGGTCAGAAGTGGGGATGTTCGCTGATGATTGCAGTGTTAAGTTTTATTCGCAACTCCTCAGATAATGAAGCAGTCCATGCCTGCATGCAGCAAGACCTGGACAACATTCAGGCTTGGGCTGATAAGTGGCAAGTAACATTCGTGCCGCGCAAGTGCCAGACAATGACTATCTTAAATATGTGAGAGTCTAGTCACCACCCCATGACATTCAACGGCATTATCATTGCCAAATCCCCCAATTTCAACATCTCGGGGGGGTTACCATTGACCAGAAACTTAACTGGACCAGCCAAATAAATAACGTGGCAACAAGGGCAGGTCAAAGGCTGGGTATTCTGTGGCGAGTGTCTCACCTCCTGACTCCCCAAAGCCTTTCCACCATCTACAAGGCACAAGTCAGGAGTGTGATGGAATACTCTCCACTTGCCTGGATGAGTGCAGCTCCAACAACACTCAATAAGCTTGACAATCCAGGACAAAGCAGCCCACTTGATTGGCACCCCATCCACCACCTTAAATATTCACTCCCTCCACCACCGGCACAGTGTCTACCATCTACAAGATGCATTGTAGCAACTCACCAAGGCTTCTTCGGCAGCACCTCCCAAACAAGTGACCACTACCGCCTACAAGGACAAGGGCAGCTGGCACAGGGGAACAGCATCACCTGCCAGCTCCCCTCCAAGTTACACACCATCGCCGTTCCTTCATCATCGCTGGGTCAAAATCCTGCAACTCCTTCCCTAATAGCATTATGGGAATACCTTCACTACACAGACTGCAGCAGTTCAAGAAGGCGGCTCACCACCACCTTCTCAACAGCAATTAGGGATGGGCAATAAATGCTGGCCCTGTCAGCGACACCCACATCCCCGGAACAAATTTAAAAAAAAGATTTCCAGCTCTTGGTCCGTAGCCCTGTATGCTACAGCACTTTGTGTGTATCAAAGTAACTTTTGAAATGCAATGAGGATTTCTGCTTCTATCACCCTTTTGGGCAGTGAGTTCCAGACCCCCACCACCCTGTGGGTGATATAAGTTCTTCTCAACTTCCCTCGAATCCTTCAACCAACTACTTTAAATTCGTGCCCCCTAGTTATTGATCTCTGCTAAGGGAAATAGGTCTTTCCTATCCACTCTATCTAGGCCCCTCATAATTTTATAAACCTCAAAGAAGTTTCCCCTCAGCCTCTGTTGCAAAGAAAACAAGCCCAGCCTATCCAGCCTTTCCTCAAACCTAACATTCTCCAGTCCTGGTAACATCCTCGTAAATCTCCTTTGTACCCTCTCCAGTGCAATCACATATTTCCTGTAATGTGGTGACCAGCACTGTATGCCGTACTCAAAGTGTGGCCTAACTATGTTTTATACTGTTCAAGCATAACCTCCCTGCTCCTATATTCGATGCCTCAGCTAATAAAGGAAAATATCCCGTATGCCTTGTTAACCATCTTATCTACCTGTCCTGCTACCTTCAGGGATCTGTGGACATACATTATTAGGGCAGTATATTTTAGCCATTGTAGGTAATAAAGAGAATATTGGCTAGAGTAAAATGAATGTAAATGGATTAAATGTAGATAAATTATATTTAAAAATTGATATAATGGAAATATTTAATGACATTGTATATGGGAAGATTTTATATAACTATAAACTTTTCTGAATAAAAAGGAATGGGAGTAATGTAAAACATGAAATAGTGGCCCAGAAATTGCGGTCGGAAGGCTTCCCATGGATTCCTCCAACCGCAATCATTTCTATGAAAGTACCTGGTGGTCCTGAAGGTTGGGTGACTTGCGATCCTGGGGTTCTATGTGAAGACCAGCGTAGGGGCCCATGTATCCCAAGATCGTACTGGTTTCATACGGATCTCTGGGATCACATGGGTCAGCTCAACCTATCAGAGTAGGGGAATCCCCATTTATACTTTTGGTAATTCCATATGTACGGAGCTGCCGTAAATATGAATGGGAATACCCCCAAAAACACAAAAAATAAATTTTTAAAACACATCACATATTCAAAATTAATTAAGTATTTTATACAAAACATTGTTTTGTATATTTTAACAGGGCTAAAAATAAACTTACCTTAATGGACACGGTTTTTAATATATAAATGAGTGATAACATTTAATTTTTCTATTTTTAAGAACTCTTGCGCTGGTAAAAGCAGGCCTTACGCCTGCTTTTACCAGCATAAAAATTTGAAGGATATTCGCTGGGCATTCAACATTCAGGAAGGATAGAATAAAAGGAAAAGGAGGTGGGGTAGCATTTCTGGTTAAAGAGGAGATTAATACAATAATTAGGAATGACATTAGCTTGAATGATGTGGAATCTATATGGGTAGAGTTGCAGAACACCAAAGGGCAAAAAACATTAGTGGGAGTTGTGTACAGACCTCCAAACAGTAGTAGTGATGTTGGGGAGGGCATCAAACAGGAAATTATGGATGCATGCAATAAGGGTGCAGCAGTTATAATGGGTGACTTTAATATGCACATAGATTGGGCTAACCAAACTGGAAGCAATACGGTGGAAGAGGATTTCCTGGAGTGCATAAGGGATGGTTTTCTAGACCAATATGTCGAGGAACCAACTAGGGGAGAGGCCATCTTAGACTGGGTGTTGTGTAATGAGAGAGGATTAATTAGCAATCTCGTTGTGCGAGGCCTCTTGGGGAAGAGTGACCATAATATGGTGGAATTCTGCATTAGAATGGAGAATGAAACAGTTAATTCAGAGACCATGGTCCAGAACTTAAAGAAGGGTAACTTTGAAGGTATGAGGCGTGAATTGGCTAGGATAGATTGGCGAATGATACTTGAGGGGTTGACTGTGGATGGGCAATGGCAGACATTTAGAGACCGCATGGATGAACTACAACAATTGTACATTCCTGTCTGGCATAAAAATAAAAAAGCGAAGGTGGCTCAACCGTGGCTATCAAGGGAAATCAGGGATAGTATTAAAGCCAAGGAAGAGGCATACAAATTGGCCAGAAATAGCAGTGAACCCGGAGACTGGGAGAAATTTAGAACTCAGCAGAGGAGGACAAAGGGTTTGATTAGGGCAGGGAAAATGGAGTACGAGAAGAAGCTTGCAGGGAACATTAAGACGGATTGCAAAAGTTTCTATAAATATGTAAAGAGAAAAAGGTTGGTAAAGACAAATGTAGGTCCCCTGCAGTCAGAATCAGGGGAAGTCATAACGGGGAACAAAGAAATGGCGGACCAATTGAACAAGTACTTTGGTTCGGTATTCACTAAGGAGGACACTAACAACATTCCGGATATAAGAAGGGTCAGAGGGTCTAGTAAGGAGGAGGAACTGAGGGAAATCCTTATTTGTTGGGAAATTGTGTTGGGGAAATTGATGGGATTGAAGGCCGATAAATCTCCAGGGCCTGATGGACTGCATCCCAGAGTACTTAAGGAGGTGGCCTTGGAAATAGCGGATGCATTGACAGTCATTTTCCAACATTCCATTGATTCTGGATCAGTTCCTATCGAGTGAAGGGTAGCCAATGTAACCCCACTTTTTAAAAAAGGAGGGAGAGAGAAAACAGGGAATTATAGACCGGTCAGCCTGACATCAGTAGTGGGTAAGATGATGGAATCAATTATTAAGGATGTCATAGCAGCGCATTTGGAAAGAGGTGACATGATAGGTCCAAGTCAGCATGGATTTGTGAAAGGGAAATCATGCTTGACAAATCTTCTGGAATTTTTTGAGGATATTTCCAGTAGAGTGGACAAGGGAGAACCATTTGATGTGGTATATTTGGACTTTCAGAAGGCTTTCGACAAGGTTCCACACAAGAGATTAATGTTCAAAGTTAAAGCACATGGGATTGGGGGTAGTGTGCTGACATGGATTGAGAAATGATTGCCAGACAGGAAGCAAAGAGTAGGAGTAAATGGGTACTTTTCAGAATGGCAGGCGGTGACTAGTGGGGTACCGCAAGGTTCTGTGCTGGGGCCCCAGCTGTTTACACTGTATATTAATGATTTAGACGAGGGGATTAAATGTAGTATCTCCAAATTTGCGGATGACACTAAGTTAGGTGACAGTGTGAGCTGCGAGGAGGATGCTATGAGGCTGCAGAGCGACTTGGATAGGTTAGGTGAGTGGGCAAATGCATGGTAGATGAAGTATAATGTGGATAAATGTGTGGTTATCCACTTTGGTGGTAAAAACAGAGAGACAGATTATTATCTGAATGGTGATAGATTAGGAAAAGGGGAGGTGCAACGAGACCTGGGTGTCATGGTACATCAGTCATTGAAGGTTGGCATGCAGGTACAGCAGGCGGTTAAGAAAGCAAATGGCATGTTGGCCTTCATAGCGAGGAGATTTGTGTACAGGGGCAGGGAGGTGTTGCTACAGTTGTACAGGGCCTTGGTGAGGCCACACCTGTAGTATTGTGTACAGGTTTGGTCTCCTAACCTGAGGAAGGACATTCTTGTTATTGAGGGAGTGCAGCGAAGGTTCACCAGACTGATTCCCGGGATGGCGGGACTGACCTATCAAGAAAGACTGAATCAACTGGGCTTGTATTCACTGGAGTTCAGAAGAATGAGAGGGGACCTTCTAGAAACGTTTAAAATTCTGATGGGTTTAGACAGGTTAGATGCAGGAAGAATGTTCACAATGTTGGGGAAGTCCAGAACGAGGGGTCACAGTCTAAGGATAAGGGGTAAGCCATTTAGGACCGAGATGAGGACAAACCTCTTCACCCAGAGAGTGGTGAACCTGTGAATTGAGGCCAATTCACTAAATATATTCAAAAAGGAGTTAGATGTAATCCTTACTACTAAGGGGATCAAGGGGTATGGGAAGAAAGCAGGAATGGGGTACTGAAGTTGCATGTTCAGCCATGAACTCATTGAATGGCGGTGCAGGCTAGAAGGGCCGAATGACCTACTCCTGCACCTATTTTCTATGTTTCTATGAGACTCTCCACCCGCGGAGGCCCTTTTCCTTCGCATGTCTTTGACAGATCGCAAGTGCTGGTTTTAGGTGCATGCGCTTCGCATACCTAAACCCGGAACTTGCATGTTGCCACGGCTGTGTGTACACTTTGTACGTGTCTGTCGGAACCGATTTCAGGCCCAGTAAATTAAAATATATCATGGAATGTGTATATAAAGTGTGTAAGTCTATATCTTAAAAATCTTACATTTGTACGCACTTCCTGTCAACAAAACTGTGCTTCACGTTGTCACTCTTTATGTAATACTTTTCTGTGACATTATTTCCATTATAAGTACTTATTTCAACATTTCTAATGGAAGTCACCCATTTAAACTTGTCATAGTTTAATTGCAAAATCTGACTATTGAGTAGATATATTTTTTATCTTGTTCCCACAATTTGCTCAAAATACATTCTAAAGTTGTTTTAACTGTTATTTTTCTCAGTAACTCAGTATTAATGTCCAAAATAAGGGTTTAAACAAAATTAAAAGTTATACATTTCACAATAACTTGCTCTCCAGAATAATCTTTTGTCTTTTAATGCCTTCATTAAAATTTGTATTTCAAACACTCTCCCAAAAGCATAGGCTTGACCTGATATTTTTACCAAGAGTTTTGACTTTGTGAGCTGAATTTGGATTATGCAGTCTGACCATATGCAGTGTATATAATTTCCTAGGTGCTTCAGTATCATTAAGTCAGTTGTACTATTGAAATGTTTTTCTTTCACTTGAGCAGTTTCTGCTTAGTCATTTGAAAAAAGCTGAAGGACAAATTTCAAAAGCGTTATTCACGTAAAGATTATGATGATGATGATATTGTATTGATTGACTGATGTAGTTTCCAGATCCTGTAGTCATGTTGTATTAGGATTTGTGGAATGGGTGGTACCAGTGGCAGGTACTTTAAAACTAACCAGCATGCATTATAGGATGTGAGACAACTGACATGAGTGCTGCTTTTCTTTCTGGGTCAAGGGACATGGTACCATGTGACACACCAATGACATTCCTTCATTACTGAGCCAGGGATTGTCCATTTGCTTCTCTCTGATTCAGCTAGCTGTTCATCTGCCAAAACTTTTATTAGCCTAGTGAGGTCATAAAACATGTGATACTGCTAAGGGTCCGTGGGGTTATGGAGGTCCCACTTACAGCCACAGCCACCTTCTTCCACATGCTACATGTGATGGTTTCTTGCCTGGAACTCGAGCAATGGTATTCCTCTGTTCTCTAATTTGGGACAGCAGCACATTGACATCAACCTCTGAGAAGTTTGATGCTCACCTTTTCCCTTCAGTTGCAGCGGCCACTTCATTCCCTTTTGCAAAAGCCTGCTGACCCCTTTAACCGCATACTGCACTATAAATGACAGTGCCTTTGCTCTGGCCCCTTCCCAAATTTTCCACCCATCCCCAGTATACCTAGCCTCCTGATGGTGCGATTCATACCCTTGTCTTGCCAGCATTATGGAAATTAGGTGATCCTGCCATTTCTAATGGGATCAGCTTCTTCAGATTTATGCGAATATAAGGTCCCAAGCATTGATTCAGTGACCCAGAGTATCTTATTCCAATTTCCTTCTTTTTAAAATGCTGATTTCTGAAAACACATTTTTTTAGGGAAACAAACAGAAGGGCAAGCGTAGGAAGGGGAGTGAAAGAGGGACACAGATTAAAGGTGAAGGGCCTCTGGCCTTTTGCCATCCCTCCTTGGAGTGTGTAGAGTGGATGGTGGATTACAGGTAAGATGAGTGAGTAAAGAGCAAGTGGGAGGGGAGGTTCAGGGGTTGAACAGATAGTTCAATGGAGAACATGTAATTGGAGTAATAGCGATGAGTAGGAGTAGTGAGGTGGTAAGAAGGGGGTAGTGAGAAAGAAAAACTTGGATTTATATAGTGCTTTTCACGACCACAGTCAAAGAAGTACTTTTGGAGTGCAGTCACTGTTGTAATGTAGGAAACACGGCAGTCAATTTGCGCACAAACAAGCTCCCACAAACAGCAATGTGATAATGACGAAATAATCTGCTTTTTTGATTGAGGGATAAATATTGGCCAGGACACCGGGGATAACTCCCCTGCTCTTCTTCGAAATAGTGCCATGGGATCTTTTATATCCACTTGAGAGAGCAGACAGGGCCTCAATTTAACATCTCATCCGAAAGACAGCACAGTGCTCCCTCAGCACTGCACTGGAGTGTCAGTCTAGTTTTTTTTTGTGCTCAAGTCCCTGGAGTGCAACTTGAACCCACAACCTTCTGACTCAGAGGCAAGAGTGCTACCCACTGAGCCACAGGTGGGAATGAAACACATGTTACAGCATCGCCTAACTTGAGAAGCAAGTAATGTAGGACTCAAAACATAAGACAATACAATAGAAAAACAACAACAAAGCATGTGATTGAAATATTGTGACACAATTGTCACCGTGACATAAAAAAACATGACGGTTACAAGAATTAAATATTAAACAGGAGCTGGATGAAGGCACAAGACATTTGATATATTATATCTATAGAGTGAATTAACGTTAGGTATATGAGGCATGTGTGTGTGGTACAAAAAGGTCTTAATGATACACTCATTCCTTGTGATTTTCCCAACAGGATTGTTTTCTTAACTCATGAATGACAATGAAAGGACAGTGTTTATAATCAAATGTAAAATTGATCCTAAATGAACAGAATATACTTTTCATAAAGATATGTACCAAAACATTAGTATTATTCACATAAAGTTCAACTTAAATGATAGATTTTGTAAAAAAAAAATGCATACAATTTTTTAGTAGTTGCAGACATGCACACACTCAATTCATTATCATCATCATAGGTTACTGTGCTGGTCACGGATGTTGCAAGTCAATTAATTTATTATGTACTACATATTCTAATCTCAAGAGATCCATACTATTTCAGATTTCTTGACAAGTGCATTGACACCATAAACCTGCGGTATCAGGCATATCCACTTTAGCTCCAACATACATCTTAACTGTATGCTTTGAATCAGTCTGCAGTTCATCGATGTGGGAAGTAAGCAGCTTCTCCAACAGTCGGGCTCGTTCTTCTTCTTCTTCAAGGAAATGCTCTGTTACTGAAGAAGTGTCTGACATCTCTGTGGGAGTCTAAACATTATAAAAGTAATATTTCACTTCAATGACACTAACAACACTTTATTATTAAAGATAACATTGAAAGTTTAGATGATCCTACTGAATAATTGTCCTGTTTTCATTATTTTGCAATCCTATTTTTCTTTATCGTTTCAATCTAATTAGCAGTCTAGTTACATTACGTTTTAAATGGTTTTCTCTCCTCAGATACTGTCCCTCACAATTTTACAACTCCCGTCATTATCCCACTCGTGAAAAGACCTACCCTTGACCCCTTTGTCCTTGCAAACGACCACCCCATCTCCAATCTCCCTTTCCTCTCCAAAGTTCTTGATCGAGTTGTCACTTGTCAAATCTGTGCCTTTTTCCCCACCATTCCCTATTTGAATCTCTCAAATCAGGTTTCCAGTTTGGACACAGCACTGAAAGGGCCCTAACTAAAGTCATGAATTATAGCCTCTGTGACTGTGGTGCATTATTCCTCTTCAACCTCTCTGCTACTTTTGACACGATTGACCACACAATCCTCCTCAAACATCTTTCTTCTGTTGTCCAGCTCTGTGCGATTCCCCACACTAGCTTGCACTCTTAACTATCCGATCGTAGCCGGAGCATTTCTGCTCCTGTATCGTTACAATGGAATCCCCAATCATGTATTCTTTGGTCACCTCTTTCATCTACCTGCTACCCCTTGGCGACATTATGTGTAGACATGGGGTCAGTTTCCACTTGTACGCTGATGACACCCAGCTCTATTACTCCACCACCTCAGTCGATCTCTCTACTGCCTCTATGCTGTCAGATTGCTTGTCCAATCTTGGATAAGCCGCAATTTCCTCCAGTTGGCATTGGCATGACATCGGCTCTTGCTGCAAACTGCGCACTCTCACCACCTATTCTTTTTCCCTCCCCAGTCATTGCCTCAGGCTGAACCAGACTGCTCACAATCTTGATAGCCTACTTCGTCACGAGCTGAGCTTCCGACCCTATATACTATCTGTTATGTCTTGCATAAAGAATCTGACCAGATACTGTGAGCTCAAAGTAACGTATGACCATAGTCCTTTATTCATGTCTCCAGAGTGCCTCCCCAGCATGTGAGGCCTCCTTATGTACAGGTGCTCCCAAGGGATTGTGGGATCCCTTGGGACTCCAGGGGATGAGCCCTCTGGTGATTAAACAAGGTATTTACAGGTTTACACATATAACTACACTCCCCGCCCCGCCCCAAGTCAATAGTGTAACTATTTACAATGTGAGTCGATCTGGGGCCTTCCTTTCCCTGGTTGATCAGCAAATGCTGGTTTTGGTGAGTCGCTTGTTGGGCCCTCACTGAGCTGCTGCTGGGCTGTTGCAGGTGATGGGTTCTGCTTCGTGGTCAACCGCTGGGTCGGTTGCCACTTGTGTGTGTGTTGGAGGGTCGAAAAAGGTAGAGACTACTGTGGGTTGTTCTGGATAGTCCGTGAAACTAAGTTTGGTTTGGTCCAAGTGTTTCCTGCAGGTGAGCCCATTTGAGAGTTTGACCTGAAACACCCTACTCCCCTCTTTGGCCACAACAGTGCCAGGAAGCCACTTGGGACCTTGTCCATAGTTTAACACAAATACAGGATAATTAATCTCAATTTTGTGTGACACATTTGTGCGATCATGATATGTATTCTGTTGAAACCGCCTGCTCTCTACCTGTTCGTGTAGATCAGGGTGGACTAACGAGAGCCTTGTCTTAAGTGCCCTTTTCATGAGCAGTTCAGCGGGGGGAACCCCAGTGAGCAAGTGGGGTCTTGTGCGATAACTAAGCAGGACTCGTGATAGGCGAGTCTGCAGTGAGCCTTCAGTTACCCTCTTCAAGCTCTGCTTGATTGTTTGCACTGCTCGCTCTGCCTGACCATTGGACGCTGGTTTGAACAGGGTAGAAGTGACATGTTTGATCCCATTGCGGGCCATGAACTCTTTGAACGCGGCACTGGTGAAGCACAGCCCATTGTCACTCACAAGGACATCAGGCAGGCCGTGCGTGGCAAACATGGCCCGCAGGCTTTCAATAGTGGCAGCGGATGTGCTTGCCGACATTATCTCACATTCAATCCATTTGGAGTACGCAACTACAACCACAAGGAACATTTTTCCCAAGAATGGGCCTGCATAGTCGACATGGACCCTGGGCCACGGTTTGGAGGGCCAGGACCATAAACTTAGTGGCGCCTCCCTGGGTACATTGCTTAACTGAGAACATGTGTTACATTTGTGCACGCAGGACTCTAAGTCTGCATCAATACCGGGCCACCACACGTGGAATCTGGCGAATGCTTTCATCATTACGATGCCTGGGTGGATGCTATGGAGATAACTGATGAAAGTGTCCCTGCCCTTTTTTGGTACCACTACCCGATTATCCCATAGGAGGCAGTCTGCCTGTATAGACATTTCATTTCTGTGCCGCTGGTACGGCTTTATTTTTTCCTGCATCTCTAACGGGACACTAGACCAACTCCCGTGGAGCACACAGATTTTTTACTAAGGACAGTAAGAGGTCCTGGCTCGTCCAGGTTCTAATCTGTCGGGCGATTACAGGTGATTGCTCACTCTCGAATGCTTCCATTACCATAACTAAATCTGCGGGCTGTGCCATCTCCACCCCTGTGGTGGGCAATGGCAGCCTACTGAGAGCATCGGCACAGTTTTCTGTGCCTGGCCTGTGGCGGATGGCGTAGTTGTATGTGGACAACGTGAGTGCCCATCTCTGGATGTGGGCCGATGCATTCGTATTTATCCCCTTACTTTCAGTGGAAAGTGGAATATAAGTGGCTTATGGTCGGTTTCCAATTCAAATTTGAGCCCAAACAGAAATTGATGCATTTTATTTAGCCCATAAACACACGCTAATGCTTCTTTTTCGATCATGCTGTAGGCCCTCTCAGCCTTAGACAGACTTCTGGATGCATAAGCGATTTCCCAGATTCATTAGCTTGTTGCAATACATACCTGACAACATATGACGACGCATCATATGCTAGTACCAAACGCTTACATGGATCATACAACACAAGCAATTTGCTTGAGCATAACAGTTTCCTAGCTTTCTCAAAGGCATTTTCTTGGCTTTTACCTTATATCCATTCATCTCCTTTACACAGTAAAGAGTGCAATGGTTCTAACAGTGTGCTAAGACCCGGTAAGAAGTTACCAAAGTAGTTCAGGAGTCCTAGAAACGGCCGTAGCTCCATCACGTTCTGTGGTCTCGGTGCGTTCTTGATTGCCTCCGTCTTCGAATCGGTGGGCCTGATGCCGTCAGCCGCGATTCTTCTCCCCAGGAACTCTACTTCAGGTGCCAGGAAAACGCACTTCGAGCATTTTAGCATGAGCCCCATGTGATTAAGTCAACTAAGAACCTCCTCCAGGTTCTGTAGGTGCTCGACGGTTCCCCTACCTGTAACCAAGATGTCGTCCTGGAAGATCACGGTGTGCGGGACCGATTTCAGCAAGCTTTCCATGTTCCTCTGGAATATCGCCATGGCCGATCGAATCCCAAACAGGCATCTGTTGTAAATGAAGAGACCTTTGTGTGCATTGATGCAGGTGAGGCCCTTTGATGATTCCTCCAGCTCCTGCATCATGTAGGCCGAGGTCCAGTCCAGCTTCGTGAACATTTTCCTCCCGCCAGCATCGCAAATAGGTCGTCTGCCTTTGGTAGCGGGTATTGATCCTGCAGGGGGAAACGATTGATCGTTACTTTGTAATCACCACAAGTTCTGATGGTGCCGTCTTCCTTGAGGACTGGAACAATCGGACTGGCCCACTCGTTGAATTCAATCGGTGAAATGATGCTCTCTCTTTGTAGCCGGTCCAGCTCAATCTCCACCCTCTCTCTCATCATGTATGGTACCGCTCTTACCTTGTGATGGATGGGTCGCACCCCCGGAATCAAATGGATCTGCAGTTTTGCTCCTTGGAACTTCCCGATGCCCGGTTCGAACAGCGAGGGGAACTTGTTTAAGACCTGGGCACATGAAGTCGATGGATGAGAGCGCTCGGATGTTGTCCCAGTTCCAGCATATCTTTCCCAGCCAGCTCCTGCCGAACAGCATGGGGCCATCGCCCGGTACCATCCAGAGTGGTAATTTGTGCACCGCTCCATTGTAGGAGACCTTTACGGTAGCACTATCAATTATGGGAATCAGTTCCTTTGTGTACATTCTCAGTTTTGTACGAATGGGAGTCAGGACTGGCCTTGAGGCCTTGCGGCAACACAATTTATCGAAAGTTTTTTTGTTCATTATGGACTGGCTCGCGCTCTTGTCCAGCTCCATTGACACCGGGAGTCCATTTAATTCAACCTTCAGCATTATCGGGGGACACTTTGTGGTAAATGTGCGCACCCCATGTACTTCTGCCACCTCAGTCTGAGGCTCTGGTTCATCGTGATCCCCCGTGGATCTGTCCTCCTCTGCAACATGGTGGATTGCAGGATTAGCAGGGTTTGCAGCTCACCTGCACATATGTTGGTGGTGTCCCATTGTTCTACAGCCCTTGCAAACGCATCTTTTGAAGTGGCATGAATGGAAGCGATGATCACCTCCGCAGCGCCAACAAGGTGTTATTGGCCTTGCATTCACCACCATTGATGGTGGACTCTGAGACATCTGCGGACGTGCAGGTGTAGGCATGTGAGTCCTGCCCTGTACATTACGATTCGAAAACAACATTACTTTGTTCACAGTACTTGCAACAGCACTTGCTGAGAGATTTGCTTGGTATTGTCACTGGTGGTGATGAACGCCTGGGCTATCGCCATGGCTTTACTCAAGGTTGGGGTCGCTACAGACAAAAGTTTGCGAAGTATTACTTCATGGCCAATGTCAAGTACAAAGAGGTCCCTGAGCATGTGCTCCAAGTGTTCTTCAAATTGGCAATGTCCTGCAAGGTGTCTTAGCTCAGCGACGTAGCTCGGCACTTCCTGGCCTTCAGACCTCTTGTACGTGTAGAACTGGTACCTCGCCAGAACGTTTTCCTTCGGGTTTAGATGCTCCCGGACCAGTGTGCACAAATCATCGTACGACTTCTGTGAGTTTCGCTGGAGCAAGCATATTTTTCGTGAGGCCATACGTTTGTGCTCCGCAAACGGTGACAAGGATCGCCCTTCGTTTGGTAGCATTCGCTTCTCCTTCCAGCTCGTTGGCCAGGAAGTATTGGTCGAGTCGCTCCATGAAGGTTTCCCAATCATGTCCCTCCGAAAATTTCTCCAGGATGCCCACGGTTCTCTGTATTGTTGCGGTGGGGTTCATTATCTGTATCTCATCGCCAGTTGTTATGTCTTCCATAAAGAATCTGACCAGATACTGTGAGCTCAAAGTAACGTGTGACCGTAGTCCTTTATTCAGGTCTCCAGAGTGCCTCTCCAGCCTGTGAGGCCTCCTTATGTACAGGTGCTCCCAAGGGATTGTGGGATCCCTTGGGACTCCAGGGAATGAGCCCTCTGGTGGTTAAACAAGGTATTTACAGGTTTACACATAACACTATCCATCACAAAGACTAGCCCATCTGCTGCTGAAACCCTTATTTATTGCTTTCTCACCACCAGACTTAACTATCCAATGCTTTGCTGACCGGTTTTCCATTCTCCAGCCTCTGTAAACTTCAGCTGATCCAAAACTTTGCTCCCATATCCTATCCCGCACCAAATCCTTTTCAACAATCACACCTGTTCTCACTGACTTACAAAGACTCAACACCTCAAATTTAAATCTGTTTAAATCCTTTGATGACTTTGCTCCTCCCCATCTCTGAAACCTCCACCAGCCCACAACCTCCCACCTGACTCTGGCCTTTTATTCAACCACCCCCCCCGCACCCCCCTTTGCCTCACCATTGGCGGCTATACCTTCGACAGACGAAGCCCATGGAACAGAATTCCCTCCCTAAAACCTTACTCTCCTTTTTTAAACTCCTCTTTATAACCCAATTCTTTGATCAATTTTTTGGACTCCCCTCTTATTATCTCCTTCTTTATCCTGGTATCCATTTGTGTCTCATACTCTGCTGTGCAGCACTTTGAGACATTGCTTCTACATTATAGGTGCTTTATAAATGCAAGTTGTTTCATTATAACAAGACATGTTATAATGCAACAACTTGCATTTATATCTTCAAACAGTAGATTGTTTAGTGATGCAGTACATTGGTATTCTAACATTGGCATGACATTCCCCCAATCAATTAGGTTTTGATGACTGTTGGCAAGGAGACAATGAGAGAAGGTCAAGCATTTCCACACAGGAAGACAGGAAAGGTCAGATGGCATGTTCTTGTAGATTGATAAGGAAGCACAAGACTACTAGTATGTATCATAATAATAACATTTATTTGCAAGTTACATTACATTAACTTGTCCATTACATTAATTGTTTACATAATATTGCATATATTAACAATAAAATACACAACTACACAAGTGAGCTTGTGTGCCAATAACATCCCATCTGATTTCTTCACACAGTGAGGAGTGGACCACCAGCCATCTCTATATTGCAGCTTCTTTCTTTCGTTTTCTTATTGTATTTCTCATCTTCTGGTTCACTTTTTTTCAGCTGAAGTCAAAGGCGAGACAGAAGGCATCCTAGCCATAGGCTCCTGCTGCAAATCATCAACTAGCCAGTTCAAATCTTCCTGCCATTGTAGAAGTAGTAGGCTAGGACTGAGAGGGTGCCAATCAGAGTGGTTGTAAACATTAGGAAGGTTCTGAGATTTGTTTTCAGTGAAATGTTTTTATAACTGACAGGATATGTGCAACATTAGAGAATGCCTGTGTGAAGGAGTAGGAGAACAATCTCCAAATTGGAGAGTTGGTAGTTGTGGACGAGAGTTACATGTCAGCCAGCAGCTGAGTTGAGTTTGATGTCAAAGGGAGATTGTGATACCAAACAGCGGTCTCAGATATTGGTTAGTTGAATGTCTCCCTTATGAGCTGTGAAAACAGCCCACACAATTCATTTACTATTTCCTGAGAGATCTGCAGCCTTCTCCACCATTTTCAAAGTGTCCTAATGTAGTAACCCTGCATAGATCTGCAGACAGGGAAATGCATCATCATCATAGGCAGTCCCTCGGAATCGAGGAAGACTTGCTTCCACTCTAAAAATGAGTCCTTAGGTGGCTGAACAGTCCAATTCAAGAACCACAGTCCCTGTCACAGGTGGGACAGATAGTCATTGAGGGAAAGGGTGGGTGGGACTGGTTTGCCGCATGCTCTTTCTGCTGCCTACGTTTGATTTTTGCATGCTCTCGGTGATGAGACTCGTGGTGCTCAGCGCCCTTCCGGATGCACTTCCTCCACTTAGGGCAGTCTTTGACCAGGGACTCCCAAGTGTCAGTGGGGATGTTGCACTTTATCAGGGACGCTTTGAGGCTGTCCTTGTAATGTTTCCTCTGCCCACCTTTGGCTCGTTTACCATGAAGAAGTTCCAAGTAGAGCGCTTGCTTTAGGAGTCTTGTGTCTGGCATGTGAACAATGTGGCCTGCCCAGCGGAGCTGATCAAGTGTGGTCAGTGCTTCAATGCTGGGGATGTTGGCCTGGTCGAGGACGCTAACGTTGGTGCGTCTGTCCTCCTAGGGGATTTGTTGGATCTTGCGGAGACATTGTTGGTGGTATTTCTCCAGCGACTTGAGGTGTCTACTGTACATGGTCCATGTCTCTGAGCCATGCAGGAGGGTGGGTATTACTACAGCTCTGTAGACCATGAGCTTGGTGGCAGATTTCAGGGCCTGGTCTTCAAACACTTTTTTCCTCAGGCGGCCGAAGGCTGCACTGGCGCACTGGAGGCGGTGTTGAATCTCATCGTCAATGTCTGCTCTTGTTGATAAGAGGCTCCCGAGGTTTGGAAAATAGTCCACGTTGTGCAGGGCCACACCGTGGATCTTGATGACTGGGGGGCAGTGCTGTGCAGAGAAATGCAGCTACCAGCTGGCAGGGGATGGAGCCAACCAATTGTGCATGTTTCATGTGGCATCTCTATGCTGGTCCTCCTGGTTCTTCTTTTTCTCCAGATAGCACAGTAACAGGGGAAGGCCAAAGCGAAACCTCAGTGGTTCCCAAGTTCCAGGTTACAAGATAAAAGTTAAAAAAGAAAATGAAAAGTTTATATTAAAAAAATGATAAATCATAAATATAGCTCTGAGTGAGGAGCACAGCAGCTCGTGCAGTTTGCTCTGGGTGTTCTATGACCTTCAGCTATGCATCAGTTGTGGCCTGGCATAAGCAGGCCTCAATGTCTCATTCTCCAAGGTGTTCTCCTCAGCAGGCAGAACCCTGGAGGAAAGTTTAGCTCTGAATCTACAACAACAACTTGTATTTATGTAGCACCGTTAACGTAGTAAAAATGTTCCAAAGCACTTCAAAGAAGCGTTATAAACAAAATTTGACACCGAACCACAAAAGGAGATATTGGGCCAAAAATTGTGGTCGGAAGCTTCGCGCGGTGGATACCTCCAACTGGAATTTTTTTTAACGAAAGTGGTCCCAGAGGAATGATCACCATCTCTGAGGCCTAGATGCGCATCCCAGTGCAGAGGCCCAAGCATCCCGGGAATGTACGGGCATCCTGGGATCAAGTGGGCCTGGACCATCAATGTAGTATTCTCACTCATAGTAATGGGAGCTCCAAGCTCCCATTACTATCAATGAGAATATCCCTAAAAACAAAAACAAAAACCGCAACACATAAATAAAAAGAACACTTCACTTTTAAAAAAAGTAATAGAAATTAAATTAAATTCAATGTTTTGCTAAAAAAATTATTTTTTGCAAATTAAAAAAAAATGTTTTAATAGTGTTAAACATAAACTTATCTTCATGGGCAGGTTTTTAATATAAGTATATAAAAATAAGTAATAACATTAATTTTTTCTATCTTTTAAAACTCTTATGCTGTAAAAGCAGGCCTTATGACTTGGCCTCCACAGCCTTCTGTGGTAGAGAATTTCACAGGCTCACCACCCTCTGTGTGAAGAAACTTCTCATCTCGGTCTTAAATTTCCTACCCTGTATCCTGAGACTGTGACCCCTTGTTCTAGACTTCCCAGCCATGGGAAACATCCTCCCTGCATCCAGTCTGTCCAACCCCGTCATAATGTTTTACGTTTCAATGCGATCCCCTCTCATCCTTCTAAACTCTAGTGAATACAGGCCTAGTCGACCCAATCTCTCCTCATACGACAGTCCTGTCATCCCAGGAATCAGTCTGGTGAACCTTCACTGCATTCCCTCCATGGCAAGTATATCCTTTCTTAGGTAAGGAGACGAAAACTGCACACAATACTCCAGGTGTGGTCTCACCAAGGCCCTGTATAACTATCCAGTCGTCTTGGTTAATCCTTGCCACTGGACCAAGACCTAGCTCTGTCAAGCCGTGTGATGGCTGGTGTGCAACGGTCACCACACGGTAAAAAAAATTCACGCTTCTTCCACCCTTCAAGATGTAGTTCGGGACCTGGAATATTAGGTCCTTCATTGAAACATCTGTGAACTCATCCCTTTTTGGCGTGGAAGAAAGTCATCCTCGTTTTGAGGGACTGCCTCTGATGATGATGATGTATAATTGTAGTAAGACATCCTTGCTCCTGTACTCAAATCCTCTTGCAATGAAGGCCAACATACCGTGTGCCTTCCTAACTGCTTGCTGCACCTGCATGTTTGCTTTCAATGACTGGTGTACAAGGACACCCAGGTCCCTTTGTACATCGACATTTCCCAAGCTATCACCATTTAGATATGACTTTGTCTTTATGTTTTTCCTACCAAAGTGGATTACTTCACAATTATCCACATTATACTGCATCTGCCATGTGTTTGCCCATTCACTCAACCTATCTAAATTGCCTTGCAGTGTCTTTGCATCCTCCTCACAATGCACAATCCCACCTAGTTTTGTGTCGTTAGCAAACTTGGAAATATTACATTTGGTTCCCTCATCCAAATCATTTATATATATATTGTGAATAGCTGGGGCCCAAGCACTGATCCCTGTGGTACCTCACTAGTCACTACCCGCTACCCCGAAAAAGACCCGTTTATTCCTACTCTCTGTTTCCTGTCAGTTAACCAATTTTCAATCCATGCCAGTATATTACCCCCAATCCCATGTGCTTTAATTTTGCACAGTAATCTCTTATGTGGGACTTTATCAAAGGCCTTCTGAAAATCCAAAGACACTACATCCACTAGATCTCCAGGGGCAAGGCCATGGAAGGATTTGAAAACAAGGATGAGAATTTTAAAATTGAGACATTGCTTAACTGGGAGCCAATGTAGGTCAGCGAGCACAAGGGTGATGGGTGAACTGGACTTGGTGCAAGTTGGGACATGGACAACAGAGTTTTGGATGACCTCAAGTTTACTGAGAGTCGAATGTGGGAGGCTGGACAGGAGTGCATTGGAATAGTCATATCTAGAGGGAACAAAGGCATGGATAAGGGTTTCAGCAGCAGATGAGCTGAGGCAGGGACAGAGTTGGGCTATGTTACGGACGTGTAAATAGGCGGTCTTAGTGATGGCATAAAAGTTCATCTCGGGGTCAAATATGACAACAAGGTTGCGAACAGTCTGGTTCACCTTCAGAATGAAGTTGATGGCTAGGGAACGGAGTTTGTGGTGGGGACCGAAGACGATGGCTTCGGTCTGCCCAATATTTATTAGAGAAAATTTCTGCTCATTCAGCATTGGATGTCGGACAAACAGTCTGACAATTTAGAGACCATGAAGGGGACGAGAGAGGTGGTGGTGAGGTAGAGCTGGGTGTCGTCAGCATACATGAGGAAACTAACGCTGTGTTTTTGGATGATGTTGCCAAGGGGCAGCATGTAGATGAGAAATAGGAAGGGGCCAAGGACAGATCCTTGGGGGACACTAGAGGTAACGGTGCGCATGCGGGAAGAGAAACCATTGTAGGTGATTCTCTGGCTATGATTAAATAGATAAGAATGGAACCAGATGAGTATGGTCCCACCCAGCTGGACGATGGTGGAATACATTGGAGGAGGGTGATGTGGTCAACCATGTCAAAGGCTGCAGACAAGTTGAGAAGGAGGAAGAGGTATAGCTTCTCTTTATCACATAGGATGTCATTTGTGACTTTGATAAGAGCCGTTTCTGTACTGTGACAGTGGCAGAAACCTGATTGGAGAGATTCAAACATGGTGTTCCAGGAAAGATGGGCATGGATTTGGGAGGTGACGGCATGTTCAGGGACTTTGGAAAGGAAAGGGAGGTTGGAGATGGGGTGGTAATTTGCAAGGATGGAGAGGTCAACAGTTGTTTTTTTGAGGGGGGTGATGATAGCAGATTTGAAGGAGAGGGGGACAGTACCCAGAGGGGGAGAGAGAACAGTTAACAATATCAGCTAATATGGGAGTCAGGAAGGGAAGTTGGGTCAGAAGTTTAGTGGGAATAGGGTCGAGGGAGCAGGAGATGGGTCTCATGGACAAGGTGAGCTCAGGATACTCCTTAACCCTTTTTTCTATTAAACATTTTATTTATCAATAGGTGACCCTTGATAAAAATTACAACCAGATTGGAACAAAGCAAACTGCAGTACTCAGACTGCTGGTAAAATTTTAATTTACTTTGATTTTTTTCTCGACTTTGGGTAATTGCTTACTTCTATGTTAAATTAGTTTTTTCCAATAGCATTAGTATTTAGGCTCTGCATATAATCAATCCTATTGAGATTTACGACCTGGCAATATTACAACATAAAACAATTAAATTGGGATTTTGCAAAAAAATGAATGTGCAGGGCAATTCAATCTATGGAACACAGTTACATACTTAGCTAATTTTACAGACTGGGTTGACATCAATATGCCTGTTCTGTAGCAGAAGTCAATTTGTCCCTTTGTGCTTTCTCTGTAGTTAACCCTGTCAGTCTTTTACATCTCCTCTTCAACCACTTGTTTTGTTAGCAAAACACTGGGCAGAACATTGATACAGATGAATACTGAGAGCTTATTTTTCAGGGGAGCAAGGAAGCAAAATTGATAATTGCTTTTATTCAAAATGCATCACCTTATCTCCAAAATCATGCTCAACAGATTAGTATGGTAGATGATGAATCACAATTAGAAACTATTGGCCAGTGTTTAGGCAATTCATCTTCATGGTTATTGAGGCATTGCTTTTCTGTGTGTTGCAGTCAAAGAATCTACTTCTCCTACAGAACTGAGAAGTTATACCTATCAGGAAAGATTGAACAGGCTAGGGCACTTTTCTCTAGAAAAGAGAAGACTGAGGTCGGGGGGAGGGGTGGTGCTTGCGGGGTGACCTGATAGAGGTCTTTAAAATTGAAAGGGTTTGATAGGGTAGACATAGAGAAGATGTTTCCATTTGCGGGGAGACCAGAACTAGGGGCCATAAATACAAGATAGTCACTAATAAATCCAATAGGGAATTCAGGAGAAATTTCTTTACCCAGAGAGTGGTTGGAATGTGGAACTCGCAATCACAAGGAGTAGTTGAGGTGACTAGCATAGATGAATTTAAGGGGATGCTAGATACATTCATGAGGGAGAAACAAATAGAAGGATATGTTAATGAGTTTGGAGGAAGAAGGATGAGAGGAGGCTTGTGTGGAGTATAACCACCAACATGGACATGTTGAGCTAAATGGCCTGTTTCTCTGCTGTAAATACTATATAATCTTTGATACCTGTAGTAATTCGTGTTTAAGCCTTTTTATGGGTAAAAATGAAAAAAAGATGTTTATTCATAAATAAATTCAGAAAACAATACTGATAGAAGAGCCACAATCTAAAAGTCTCGATCAATATGGTGCTGCCAGAAAGGCCTTCCCAACGCTGCCTATAGTTTGATCTTCATTAGAGTAGAAGGTATCTGGTGAATATAGCATAGAAAATCTGACTCCAATTTAGGAACAATCTGTCCACTTGGCAGCAGTTTGGCTGTGTGATACATGGTCTGGTGCAACATACTGGTGCCTGGAATTTTCTGCCCAAACTAAAAAGGAGAAATTTTCCTGGTTGTGCACCCAGACGCACCCAATTGCTTAGAATGCGGTGAATGTCAGAAAACAATGCAGGACAGAGCACATACTTGTAAAGGAACCTGCCTCAATTGCCTTCCACTTAAATGAATGGAAGACTAATTGTGCAGGATCCTTTACATTTGTGTGCTGATTTTCTGATATTTGCTTCACCCAGGAGATTCTCATCCTCGTGTTTAAACATTTTCATGTCCTCACACCTTCCTATCTCTGTAACCTCCTCCACCTCTTCAAATTCTAGATAACCATTTCTGGTCTCTTGTGCATCGCCACGTCCCTTTGCCCCACCACAGGCAGCAGGTGCCTTCAGCTTTATTGGTCCCAAGTTGTCGAATTCCCTCCCTGAACCCCTCAGCTCTCCACCTCCCTTTTCTCCTTTAGGCACATCCTTAAAACCCACCTAATATCTTTCTTTGGCCCAGAGTCAATTTTTGTTTTATTATGCTTCTGTGAAGCACCTAGAGATGTTTTTTCTACATTATAGACACTATGGGGGAGAAATTCGGTCGTGCCTCATTTGGGGTGGTAACCCAGGTGAAGCAGTAATTTTATTGCCCAGAAATTCATCAGAATCAAGCGATGAGCTGACAGAGGTGCAAAATCAGCCGTTGCACACCAGAGCAGAAGGAAGACGCCAGCTATCTCCCTGCTTCTCGCCCACTGCCCTTGATGCTTTGTTGGAGGCAGTTGAAAGTCGTTGGAATGCCCTCCAGCCTGGTGGGGCATGAAGGCCACCGCCTAGGGTTTTGATGAGGCTGTGGAATGTGGTGGTACACCACATTGCAGCCCGGAACACGGTGGCCACAACAGCGATGCAATGTCACGATAAATTCAACGACCTTACGAGAGTTGTCAGGATCAGTAAGTACCCTTTCCATTCACCTTCCAATGCCTTCATGTGAACCTCACTGTCTCACTGTAAAGACTTTGCAGTGCCTACCCTTTCTATGTCTACCAGGCCATGCTCCTCCTTGTTGAAGCCAGCCTGAGACCTCTCCATCACCTCACCAGACATGCCCTTCCCATCCGAGCCTTTCTCACCTTCTAGCTCCTTACTCAGCCTGAACCCACCTAGCAGCACCTTTCAACTCTTCATTTGCAGTAACACGCCTAAGCCTCATACTGGGAGTTGCATGTGCCCCAGACCCACCGATCATGCATCCACTGTGCGATGCCACGCAGGATGAAATGCAGATATGCACACTTCTTCACATTATTCACGAGTACCCTACTGCAGACACATATGGCACACCAGCATCTACACAACCACCAGCAACTTTTTGTTTTTGTTATTGCAGGTCAAACTTGCGTACAATATGCGTGAGCTGCATCATAGGGGCGGAGGTGAGCCCTACCTCCAGGGCCTCACTGAGGTCGAGGAGCGAGTATGTGCCCTTATGGGCGCTGCAGTTGTGGCGGTGGAGGGCGGGCAGGCAGAGCCCCCGCTCAACAGTGACGGTATGCGAATGAGATGGGCATTTTGTGTGAGTCCCCTTAGCCTTGAGACCACAAGCCTTACAGCATGTTGCAACCAAAATAATGATGCCCCTCTACTTCTTGCCTTCCTGCCCTCTCCCAAGCTGATAACCACACTTCTGTTGCTTTGTGCTTACAGATGATTAGCCGGAAGAGGGGCAGCCTGCCCATGAGCGGATGTCTGAAGACGACGGGCAAGATCAGGAGGAGGTGGAGAGCAGTGTGCCGGGACAGGGCGAAACGCCCTCATTGGGAGCAAGTGGGGAGAGCACCTCAGTGGAAGAGGCCACCTTCTTGGGGTTGCATGAAGCTGAGGCTCCTGGCTCCAGTGGCCTGCAGCAACGCCCAGCGCGAGGGGACGCTCGGGGGCCAGCTCTCCGGAGGATAAGTCGGCCTACAAGTCCTGCTCACAGACATCTTGACTTGGAAGCAATGTCCAGGGAGTCAATGCAGATGCACTGCGAGCTAATGGGTGCATTGGCGAGGATCCCGTCAAGCGTGGATGCACTTACTTTGAGTATGGTGGAGGCCGCCTCAACATTTGCAATTGCATCTCAGCAGCCCATCGAGCCCATCCTTGGTAAATTCCAACAGATGATAGATGGCAGAAGTGACCACTGGGTCCCAGACATGATGACGCGGGCCATGGCTGACATGGCAATCATTGAATGGCAGGCCGAGACCACGCTACACCTGCATTCTGCCATGTCATCAGTGCGTGGTGTTATCAATGCGCTGTGTGCTCTGATGCAGAGTCAAATTGATGCCACACAAGCACTGACTGCTGCCATCAGTCCAACGGGGAGGTAATGGTCCTGAAGTAGGCCAGCAATCTGCGCTCCAACAGATTCACCACTGCCATTCCGCCTTTGCACCTGCTGCGACCTGAACCCCAGCCATCCCACACTGTTGCCGCCCATTCTCAGGTGGTGCTGTCAGCAGCCGGGCTTCCAGGCCCAGAGCTAGTCCACGACGTCATGCTAGGCCATCTGTCCTGCAACCTTGCTGCAGGCACTGAGGACCCATTGAGGAGAAGCAGTAGGTGAGGAAGGGGTTGAGGCAGAGGGGTGGGAAATGTCAGCGGAAGACGCATTGAATAAATGTGTCCCCATGTATGTGTCCCTATGTATATACGTTGGGAAGTTTTAGCATCTGTTGTGGTTTTTTGAAGGGGTAGGTGCTCCATGTTGTTTTATTGGAGTGTGTGAATTTTTTGGGGTTGTTTGAGGCATGTTTGTCAAATAAAATGTTAGTTGAACCGTTTCCTTCAGCGTCTGGTGTGTGACTGTTCAGTTGTGGCAGAGATGTGGCATTATCGAGGCACATTACGTGGTCATTATTAGCTGCATCCCTCAGCTACCTCCATTTAAGCGAAGCACTCGCTTATGTCATGGCACCGCCAACATTGGCAGGCTGCCTCCTCCGTGGCTGTTGCTGGTCCTCGTGGTGTTGCTGGATATTTGGGCATTGCCAGGCTCCAGTTCCTATTCCTCCTCCTCCTTCTCCTGAGGTGGGCCTGCGATCCCCACTGGCAAGGCCTGGACCCTCATGATGGCCAAGTTATGCAGCATGCAGCAAACCACAATGAATAGTGAGACCTGTTGAGGGGAGTATTGAAGGCTGCCTCTGCAGTGGTCCAGGTATCGGAATCACTACATCAGCAGCCCTATTGTCTGCTCTATGATGTTGCGGGTGGCGGCATGGCTCTCATTGCAGCGTTCCTCCGGCTCTGTGGTGGGGTTGCAGAGGGGGTTCATTAGCCAGGTTGCCAGGCCGTATCCCTTGTCCCCGAGCAGCCAGCCTCGGCCTTGCTGTGGTGGCTGAAACAGAGGAGGAACAGTGCTCTCCCGCAGGATAAAGGCATCATGTGTGCTTCCAGGATAGCGAGCATTCAGTGCGAGGATGCGTTGCGTGTGGTTGCACATCTGTTGCACATTTAGGGAGTGGTTTCCTTTACTGTTTCTGAAGACCTCTGCATTCTAGAATGGTGCGTGCAAGGCCACGTGCGTGCAGTCAATTGCTCCTTGAACCCTCGGGAAGCCCGCTATCCTGGCAAACCCACATGCGCGCTCATCCTGTTTCTCCCTGATCATCAGGAAGGTAATGAAGTCTATTCTGCATGTGTAGAGTGCCTGTGTGACATCGCGTATGGAGCTATCTATCTGCTGTGAATTGTGAGACGCTGCATATGTCCCCTGATGCAGCCTGGAAGGAGCCGGAGGCATAGAAGGTGAGTGCCACCGTGACCTTCACTGTGATAGGCAATGCAGTCCTGGTGCCAGTGTGGAACTGCAGGTCTTCCTGCAGGAGATGGCATATCTCTGTAATGACCTCCTTTCAGAAGTGCATTGTTCTGACACACTGCTCCTTGGAGAGGTGCAAGTATGAGTGTTGCCGCTGGTAAAGCCGTAGCAGGCAAGGCCTCCTACACCGATGTTTACGGGCTCTCCTCCTTCGGTCGCCAACATGCGCAACAGCCCTTCTCTGTTGCTGATGCCTTGCTAGAGCATGTAGAATGCGATGCTGGTGAACAAGTAATGCCCCCATTAAAGTATCACAAAGAAGTTTCTCTCAAGCTGAACTGGTATGTCTGTGTGCCGTAGCAAACTTGGAGGCTCACCACCGTGCTGTGTGTAAACATTGCACTGAATGTGACCTCTGAGGGAAGCGCTTCCTCATCCCTTTAAATAGCTGTTAACGACTCTGCAAGCCTGTACCGACTGTTTTTCCAGACTTTGTTCTTGGTGGCCGCAACTAATTTTATGACCAGGACACAAGCGTGGGCGTTGCGCCAGGAACATCGGAGTGATCGTCAGCAGCCAGGTGCTACTAGTTTGCACCCCCAGTGAGCCTCTAATGAATTTTCGGTTGGAGCACTAAATGCTGCGCTCCTGGTCGGTAACCTCTTATGCTCCCATTAATGCCCCCTCTGAGGCGTTGGGCAACTGAAAATCCAGCCCTATATATATGAAAGTTGTTGGTGTTGTTGTGGGAGAAAAAAATCTTTGAGTACAGATCGGTCAGTCTGTCATGATATATTGTGGAAACACTTTTACGAGAGCAGAAATTTTTGGTTCACAGATAACCAGTGGAGGTATCAATAAGAAACTGATCAGATCTGAATGTTGATCTAAAGGGTCACTCAGAAGGGGGAACAAGATAATTAAATGACAACGTGACACTGGATGAGGCACAGAGCACAAGAGTCAGTGAATGAAGTTGTAGAGGTGGAGCCTGGTGTTGCTGAGCAGAAACTTAGGAGATATCAGTTCCTGGCTCTAGAGACTGCGAACATAGATCTCAAGAGTCCTGCTATGGCAGACGCCAGTTGCCCGAGATTGCAGTGGAGTCTAATACCATCTTCTGTGGCATCAAAGAGGGATTCTCATCAATGCAGTGTATCATGAAGAGAGTGGCAGCTCAAAAAAACATCTGTGAATGGCTACCTGTGTGCCAAGGGCTGGGAGAACACATTATTGTCCTTTTTGGGAAACCAATCAACAAGTTGAATTTTTATAGCATCCCAACAGCTTTATATTCACTTTTGCTTTTTATTTCCAAAATGTATTTATTAAAAAAAAATTAATTCAAATTCTCAGTGGGATTTTAACTCACATTCTCTGGATTATTCTTCCAGGCCTCTGGATTACTAGTTCAGTAACGTAACCACTATGCTATGGTACCTCGTGACTATTATCCATTATCCTTTGAAATTTATATTAGCAGGCCTTTCTAGAAGCTGATATTCTAAGGGATAAAACATGCTTTGAGAAATACTGCTTGATGCACACTGTAGAGCACCACCTGACCTATCCTGGCACTTGAGCCTTCCTTTCAACATCCTAATGGCATATTCAATGCAAATTCTGGTCCTAATGTGTGCCTCCTTTGAAACAGTCCTACAAAGTGGTGTCATGAATTATGGGAGAAGAGGTGGTCCTTGTCAGCCACCATCCTCCTTGTTCTTGCCCTTAACTTTGAAATAGAGCAGGCATGCAAGACTCCCGAAGTATAAAAGCATCACGACAGCTCCTAGCATAATGGGTATTCAGATGTATGAATCTATCCCTATGATCGCACCATAATTGCACGTTCAGGGAATGAAAAGCTGCTCAACTGATCAATTCTGAGTTTCACATTTGGGCCGCACATTGTCACGTAAGATCAATGACTCTTAAAACCATTGGAAATCCTATGACACTGTAAAAGCTGGGCGCCCTCTCATTCATCTGCCCAGGAACACTGTTGAACTGTATAAACTGTGCAGTCCTGGCAAGAACGGTATTTGTGATATGCCTGATGCAAATATGAACTATTTATTTGATAATCTGGCAGAAGTCTCCAGTAGCTTGCTGGAATTAACTTGCAGCATAAAAGGTCAATACTGCAGTGACCTTCTCTGCCAGTATAAGAGCAGATGTGCTGCTGATCTCACCTGGAATTCTTGCTGCAGGATCAAACAAAACTCTTCTAACTTTCATGGATGAATTTCAGCATCCTGAGACAACTCCTGAGGGAGATTTAGGTAGTAGGATCCGGAGGAATACATCCTGCTGCCTGGATACCACCAGGTGGGTCTGGCTCTCTTTTGGTGCTGCTCGATAAGCCTGGCTTACCATACATTCTTCTGCTGCGATATCCTCCAACTTGTAAATCACATACAATGGAATGTGCATAGAAAACCTTGTTATGCAGCCTTCAATGATATGCTGCCTAATTCGCCAATGAACAACTCTCTCAACAGGGAAGAGAAATTGAAGCTGAAGTTCTCAGATGTAGAATGCAACAAAAATTGTTGAAATCAATGCAGTCAACACAATTATAGTTAAAATTCAACTCAAACAAAATGACAGCATTTTACCTTCAGAAACCACCATGATCAGCTGGTTTTGGGAAGAACGTCTGCAGATGGGAAAGCGGAAAGGACGGAATTTATGATGATGTCATCACTTCCGAAATCCTTATTCGTCTGGAAATTGTGTTAGGGAAACTGATGGGACTGAAGGCCGATAAAGCCCCAGGGCCTGATAGTCTGCATCCCAGAGTGCTTAAGGAAGTGGCCCGAGAAATAGTAGATGCATTGGTGGTCATTTTCCAAAATTCCATGGACTGGGAACTCAACATCCAGGGGTACTCAATATTCAGGAAGGACAGGCAGGAAAGAAAAGGAGGTGGGGTAGCGTTACTGGTTAAAGAGGAGATTAACGCAATAGTAAGAAAGGACAGTAGCGTGGATGATGTGGAATCTATATGGATAGAGCTGCGAAACACCAAAGGGCAGAAAACATTAGTATGAGTTACGTACAGACCACCAAACAGTAGTAGGGAGGTTGGGGATGGCATCAAACAGGAAATTAGGGACGTGTGCAATAAGGGTACAGCAGTTTTCATGGGTAACTTTAATCTGCGTATTGATTGGGCTAACCAAACTGGTAGCAATACTATGGAGGAGGATTTTCTGGAGCGTTTAAGGGATGGTTTTCTAGACCAATATGTCGAGGAACCAACTAGAGAGCAGGCCATCCTAGATTGGATCTTGTGTAACGAGAGAGGATTAATTAGCAATCTGGTCGTGCAGGGCCCCTTGGGGAAGAGTGACCATAATATGGTAGAATTCTTCATTAAGATGGAGAGTGACACAGTTAATTGAGAGACTAGGGTCCTGAACTTAAAGAAAAGAAACTTCGACGGTATGAGATGTGAATTAGCTAGGATAGACTGGCGAATGATACTTAAAGGGTTGACGGTGGATAGGCAATGGCAGACATTTAAATATCACATGGATGAACTACAACAATTGTACATCCGCGTGTGGCGTAAAAATAAAAAAAGGGAAGATGGCTCAACCGTGGCTAACAAGGGAAATTAGGGAAAGTGTTAAATCCAAGGAAGAGACATATAAATTGGCCAGAAAAAGCAGCAAACCTGAGGACTGGGAGAAATTTAGAATTCAGCAGAGGAGGACAAAGGGTTTAATTAGGAGGGGGAAAATAGAGTATGAGAGTAAGCTTGCAGGGATCATAAAAACTGACTCCAAAAGCTTCTACAGATATGTGAAGAGGAAAAAATTAGTGAAGACTAATGTCAGTCCCTTGCAGTTAGAATCAGGTGAATTCATAATCGGGAACAAGGAAACGGCAGACTAATTGAACAAATACTTTGGTTCTGTCTTAACTAAGGAAGATATGAATAACCTCCCGAAAATACTAGGGGACGGAGGGTCTAGCGAGAAGGGGGAACTGAGGGAAATCCTTATTAGTCAGGAAATGGTGTTAAGGAAATTGAAGGGACTGAATGCCGATAAATCCCCAGGGCCTGATAGTCTGCATCCCAGAGTACTTAAGGAAGTGGCCCTAGAAATAATGGGTGCATTGGTAGTCATTTTTCAACATTCTATAGACGCTGGTTCAGTTCCTATGGATTGGAGGGTAGTTAATGTAACCCCACTTTTTAAAAAAGGAGGGAGAGAAAACAGAACCATAGACCGGTTAACCTGGCATCGGTAGTGGGGAAAATGTTGGAATCAATTATTAAAGATGTAATAGCAGCGCATTTGGAAAGCAGTGACATGATCGGTCCAAGTCAGCATGGATTTATGAAAGGGAAATCATGCTTGACAAATCTAGAATTTTTTGAGGATGTAACTAGTCGAATGGATAAGGGCGAACCAGTGGATGTGGTGTATTTGGACATTCAAAAGGCCTTTGACAAGGTCCCACACAAGAGATTAGTATGCAAAATTAAAGCACATGATATTGGGGGTAATGTACTGACGTGGATAGAGAACTGGTTGGCTGACAGGAAGCAAAGAGTCGGAATAAACGGGTCCTTTTCAGAATGGCAGGCAGTGACAAGTGGGTTCAGTGCTGGGACCCCAGCTATTTACAATACACATTAATGATTTAGACGAAGGAATTGAATGTAATATCTCCAAGTTTGCAGATGACACTAAGCTGGTTGGCAGTGCGAGCTGCGAGGAGGATGCTAGTAGGCTGCAGGGTGGCTTGAACAGTTTAGGCAAATGGGCAAATGCATGGCAGATGCAGTATAATGTGGATAAGTGTGAGGTTATCCACTTTGGTTGCAAAAAACAGGAAGGCAGAATATTATCTGAATGGTGACAGATTAGTAAAAGGGGAGGTGCAACGAGACCTGGGTGTCATGGTACATCAGTCATTCAAGGTAGGCATGCAGGTACAGCAGGCAGTAAAGAAGGCAAATGACATGCTGGCCTTCATAGCGAGGGGATTTGAGTATAGGAGCAGGGAGGTCTTACTACAGTTGTACAGGGCCTTGGTGAGACCACACCTTGAGTATTGTGTGTAGTTTTGGTCTCTAAATCTGAGGAAGGACATTCTTGCTATTGAGGGAGCGCAGCAAAGGTTCACCAGACTGATTCCCGGGATGGCAGGACTGACATATGAAGAAAGACTGGATCGACTAGGCTTATATTCACTGGAATTTAGAAGAATGAGAGGGGATCTCATAGAAACATATACATTTCTGATGGGATTGGACATGTTAGATGCAGGAAGAATGTTTCCAATGTTGGGGAAGTCCAGAACCAGGGGTCACAGTCTAAGGATAAGGGGTAAGCCATATAGGACCGAGATGAGGAGAAACTTTTTCACCCAGAGTGGTGAACCTGTGGAATTCTCTACCACAGAAAATTGTTGAGTCCAGTTGGTTGGATATATTCAAGAGGGAGTTAGATGTGGCCCTTATGGCTAAGGGGATCGGGGGTATGGAGAGAAGGCGGGAGTGGGGTACTGAAGTTGCATGATCAGCCATGATCATATTGAATGACGGTGCAGGCTCGAAGGGTTGAATTACCTACTCTTGCATCTATTTTCTATGTTTATTTGTATGGCTACACTGTTAAGTGAGCAGCTGCTTCTTGAGCCTGCCTCAATTCTGTTGAAATATATGCTGCAGTGCAAATTGGGCAGAAATCCAATTGACATATAGCACGTCCCAAATTCCAGGCCAGACTCCCACATGCACAACTACTGTTTTCCTCTCTCCCCTAACCAGGGATTTCAGTATTTTCGGTTTTGCTCATTTCGGGACGGTAATGGCGGCGTGGCGATAAAGTTTGCGCCGGGAAAAGTTTGCGCCTCAGTCAGCAAAATTTGGCAGCTGGGCACTGAGTGTGAGGCAGAGTGCTAAGGGAGGCGTTGCACAGCTTTCTTAGGGCGTAAGGCCGGCCGGGCAAACAAAATTCCCAAGTTAAACAGCCGGCCTCGGTGCGCTCTAAGAAAGGCCTGGGAAGGAAAAAACCCCCTGAAAAAACCCACCAAAAACATTCCCAATAAATAACTCACGCCACCACAACATAAATTGCAAAATTTTTTTAAAAACTTACCTGAGATCGACATTATTTACCTCACTGCAGCCGCTACAGGTCGGACCACCCGTTTTCACAGGCAGGCCTAGCACGTCATTCTATGGATCGGGCGGGAGCTAAAAATTGAGCGGTGTCGCAACCTCTTCTGGACGGTAATGCTCTGCGCCCCGCTGAAACCGGCACCGAAAATCCCGGCGGGGCGCTGGAAGCTGGCCCCCTGCCCAAATGAGCTTACCGCCAACATTGCCATCCCTTCGGGGTGAAAACAGAGGCGGCAACAAGCCAAAAATCCAACCCTTTGGGTTAGATTTTACACTTTTGTGCAGATCGCCCAAAAATGGGCGATATTTCCAGCTTGGGCGGTAAAAATGGGTTTTCAGATCGCCAGCTTCTCGCCCATTCTCAAAGCACCGAGTCTCCATTTTTGAAATTGGGAGTTAATGCGAGCGATATGAAATGGGCGGTAGCGTTAAATCTCGCTGACCTTCTGCCATAAAGTGTCGCCGTCCTTAGCAACGGCATGGTAATGCTTGATTCCTGCGATTCAGGAGGTCAAGGCTCATCATGACATGTGCAGAAGAGGAGACAGAGAGAGAGGGAGCTGAGAGGGACTGAAGGCGTGTGTGGGTGTGGTGTGGCTGCTTTGGGAGGAAGGAGGGAGCCTTTAGAGCTTTACAGCAAATAGGGAAACAAAAATTAGCTGTTACCAGCCACATATTTGCCCGAATTTGACCTATAATGGAGCAAGAGGAGGAGGCATCACAGCATGCTGTGGAGACTGACGCTGGAGAGAGCAGTGAGGTGGGAGAGGAGCACATTGGAGAGCGCAAAAGAGCGAGGAGGTTCTCAGATGAGACAAATGCCTCTCTCCTGCAGGAGGTCAAGTCACGCTGGGGTGATGTGTCACAGGAAGGGCGTGGGAAGCCCACTCCAATGGTCTACCAGAAGATATGGACCAAAATAGCAGAGGTGGTCTCGTCGGCGACCAATGAGGTGTGTGAAGGCAATCAATGCCGCAAACGATGGAACGACCTCGTGGGATCCGCAAAAGTATTACATTTATTTACATGTACTTATGTATTTATATAATTTGATTTGTAACAGTCATGAGTGACTATCAGCAGATGTGAGGTCTTTCACTTTTACCGGGAATGTTTTACTCAAAGTCTGCGGTCACGGTGCACGTCTTTAGGTAAAGAATGATAATTATCATAATAATCATGATTACATCTGTCAGTTATGTGTTGTATCAGTCTCTGTGACAGTACCTAGCAATGATATCATGCAATTATCTCATGCCATGTCGTCCTGTCATCTTTTACAAAAGAAGCTATTGACAATGAGGTCCGTGCAGAGGTGAACGGGTAGGGGGGCCATCAGTCCCCAGCGACATCACTGATATGGAGGAGCGGGTGCTCGCACTCGTGGGGAAGCACACCCGGACAGCCACGGAAGCATCTGCAGACTCTGAAGTGATGCCATGTGAGTAATGTTTACACCATTGCGTGATGTAAAGTCAACAGATGCCACACCCACTCATATCTGAACAATCATATATGAGAGATGATTTCTACAATTATCATAGAAATAATGCTGGCCTAATGAAAATCATTGCAATGCAAATGTGTTGATGGTCATGAAATGTGATGTCTGTGATGATTTTGAGAGCGGTGGTGCTTTTATCGTGCATATGCTGTGGGTAACGTTGGACTCACCTTGTGATCCGAGCACCCCCTTCTCCTCTAATAACCTCATTTGTGTTTTGCAGCTGAGCCAGCAGCGTGGTCCCAGGCAAGACCACACAGACCAGAAGGTGGGGGCGCGGGGCCCGACTCTCTGAATGATCCTACATCTGGTGCTGAGGAGCTCCGATTCTCGCCCGTCAATCCGTTGGGTCTGTTCTCTACGGATGAGAGCACGGACTTCGAGGAACCTGCATCGCCATGCTCCAGAAGCCATTCCATATGAGTTAGATGTGGCCCTTATGGCTAAAGAGATCAAGGGGTATGGAGAGAAAGCAGGAATGGGGTACTAAAGTTGCATGATCAGCCATGATCATATTGAATGGTGGTGCAGACTCGAAGGGCTGAATGGCCTACTCCTGCACCTATTTTCTATGTTACCCTGACAAGCCCTGTAAGAATTTTTTATGGTCCAATGAGATCACCTCTCATTCTTCTAAACATCAGAGAATATAGGCCAAGTCTTCTCAATCTCTCCGCATAGGACAATCCCCCCATTCCAGGAATCAGTCTGGTGAACCTTTGTTGCACTCCCTCAAAGGCAAGTAAATACTTCCTTAGGTAAGCAGAACAAAACTGTGCACAATACTCCAGGTGCGGTCTCACCAGGGCCCTAGATAATTGCAGTAAGATGTCTTTACTCTTATACTCAAATCCTCTTGTAATAAAGGCGAACATACCATTTGCTTTCTTAATTACTTGCTGTACCTGATTCGTGTACAAGAACACCCAGGTCCCTCTGAACACCAACATTTCCCAATCTCTCACCATTTAAAAAATACTCTGCTTTTGTATGTTTCCTACCAAAGTGGATAAGTTCACATTTCTCCACATTATATTCAATTTGCCATATTCTTGCCCACTCACTTAGCCTGTCTATATCCCCTTGAAGCCTCTTTGCATCCTCCTCACAACTTACATTCCCATCTAGCTTTGTATCATCAGCAAACGTGGATATATTGCATTTGGTCTCCTCATCCAAATCATTGATATATAGTATATTAACCCCAATCCCAGGAGTCCTAATTTTGTTTAATATCCTTATTGAATGCCTTCTGGAAATCCAAATACACCACATCCACTGGTTCCCTCTTTTAAGATAAAAACATAAGAAATAGAAGCAGGAGTAGGCCCTTCGAGCCTGCTACACCATTCAATAAGATCATGGCTCATCATCAACCTCAACTCCACTTTCCCGCCGATCTCCATATCCCTTGATTCCCCTATCTATCTCAGCCTTGAATATACTCAGAGACTCAGCATCCGCAGCCCTCTGGGGCAGAGAATTCCAAAGATTCACATCACTCTGAGTGAAGAAATTCCTCCTCATCTCTGTCTTAAATGGCCTTCCCCTGATCCTGAGACTGTGACCCCTAGTGCTGGACACTCCAACCAGGGGAAACAACCTCTCAGCATCTACCCTGTCAAACCCCTTCAGAATCTTGTATGTTTCAAAGAGATCACCTCTTATCCTTCTAAACTCCAAACAGTATAGGCCCATTCTATACAATCTCTCATCATAAGACAGCTGTCTCATCCCAGGAATCAATCTTGTGAACCTCCATTGTACCGTCTCCAAGGCAAGTATATCCTTCCTTAGATAAGGAGATCAAAACTGTGCACAGTACTCCAGGTGTGGTCTCACTAAGGTCCTGTACAATTGTAGCAAGACTTCCTTACTCTTATATTCCAACCCCCTTCCAATAAAGGCCAACATTTGTTCAGGGAAGATCGTGTTTGACTAACCTGATTGAATTTTTCAAGGAGGTAACCAGGAGGGTCGATGAGGGTAGTGCGTACAATGTAGTGTATATGGACTTTAGCAAAGCTTTTGATAAGGTCCCACATGGCAGACTGGTCACGAAGGTAAAAGCCCATGGGATCCAGGGCAAAGTGTCAAGTTGGATCCAAAATTGGCTTAGAGGTAGAAAGCAAAGGGTAATGGTTGATGGATGTTTTTGTGACCTGAAGGATGTTTCCAGTGGGGTTCCGCAGGGCTCAGTACTGGGTACCTTGTTTTTTTGTGGTATACATCAATGCTCTAGATTTGAACATAGGGGGTATAAATAAAAAGCTTGCAGATGACACTAAAATTGGCTGTGTGGTTGATAATGAAGAGGAAAGTCATGGGCTGCAGGAGGATATCAATTTATTGGTCAGGTGAACAGAACAGTGGCAAATGGAATTTAATTCGGAGAAGTGTGAGGTAATGCACTTTGGGAGGACTAATAAGGAAAGGGTATACGCATTAAACGGTAGGCCACTTAGAAGTGTAGATGAACAAAGGATTTTGGAGTGCTTGCCCACAGATTCCTGAAAGTGGCAGGCCAGGTGGATAAGGTAGTTAAGAAGGCATACGGAATGCTTGCGTTTATTGGCCGAGGCATAGAATATAAGAGCAGGGAGGTTATGCTTAAATTGTATAACACTCTGGTTAGGCCACAGCTGGAATACTGCGTGCAGTTCTGGTCGCCGTATTATAGGAAGGACATGATTGCACTGGAGAGGGTGCAGAGGAGATTTACGAGGATGCTGGCTAGAATGGAGAATCTAAGCTATGATGATAGATTGGATATGCTGGGTTTGTTCTCCTTGGAACAGAGGAGGTTGCGAGGAGACCTCATCGAGGTGTATAAAATTTTGAGGGGCCTGGATATAGTGGTTATATAGTGGGTTTACAGCAAGGGCCTATTTCCTTTGGTGGAGTGGTCAATTACGAGGGCGCATAGTTTTAAAGTGGTTGGTGGAAGGTTTCGAGGTGATTTGAGAAGAAGCTTCTTCACGCAGAGGGTTGTGGGGGTCTGGAACTCACTGCCTGGAAGGGTGGTAGAGGCAGAAACCCTCACCACATTTAAAAGGTGCTTGGATGGGCACTTGAAGTGCCGTAACCTGCAGGGTTATGGACCTAAAGCTGGTAAGCGGGATTAGAGTGGCTAACCTCTTGTTGGCTGGCGCAGATACAATGGTTAAGTACTTCAGGAAATCGAATACGGCCAGAGTGATCTCCTGGACTAATTTCGATTGCATGGATGGTTCGGTGAGGAATTTTCCCAGATTTATTTCCCCAATTGGCCTGGGTTTTTATCTGTTTTTTTGCCTCTCCCAGGAGATCGCATGGCTCCGGTTGGGGTGGAGTGTAAAATGTTGCGATGCATGGGGTATCGCAGTTGTGTGGGGTGGATTGGTTGGGCCGGATGCTCTTTAACTTTCCGCCATTGTTCATAGGTTTATATGTAACTTTCAGGGCAGCTGACCGAGGGGCCATGGTGGCTCTTTGTCGGCGCAGACACGATGGGCTGAAATGACCTCCTTCTGCATTGTAGATTTCTATGTATCTACGTTTCTATGCCATTTGCCTTCCTTATTGCTTGCTATACCTATATGTTAGATTTCTGTGTTTCTTGCATAAGGACACCCAAATCTCGCTCAACACCAACATTTAAAAGTTTCTCACCATTTAAAAAATATTCTGTTTTTCTATTCTTTCCACCAAAGTGAATAACCTCACATTTCCCTACTTTATACTCCATCTGCCACTTTACTGCCCACTCACTTAGTCTATCTATATTCCTTTGCAGACGCTTTGGGCTAGACTTTCCACTTTTGTGCAGATCGCCCAAAAATGGGCATTATTTCCAGCATTGGCGGTAAATATGGATTTTGAGATCGACGGATTATCGTCGGATTTTCAAAACCCCAACTTTCCATTTCATAAAATGGGCGTTACTACGAGCGATCTGAAATGGGCGTTAGCATTAAATTTCTTGACCGTCTGCCGTAAACTGTCGGCGTACATAGCAACGCCATGGCAATGGTCGTTTCCCGCGTTTCAGGAGGTCAGGGGTCAATACATGAGCAGAAGAGGAGAGAGAGAGAGAGGGAGCAGAGAGGAACTGAAAGCGTGTGTGGGTGTGTTGTATGGTTGTTTGGCTGTTGTGGGAGGTAGGAGGGAGATTTATCAGCAGTAAAAAGACGTTGTTCCCACGGAGATTTTGGGGAAAAAAAATATAGTTAAAATGGAAGGGATGGAGGAGGCGACACAGCACACTGTGGAGACTGAGGATGCTGGCGAAAGCAGTGAGGTGGGAGAGGAACTATTGGGAGGACGAAAATGAGCTCGGAGATTCTCCGACGAGGCAAATGCCTCCCTCCTGCAGGAGGTGGAGTCACGCTGGGGTTAATTGACCCGGGGTGTGCGTGGGAAGTGCGCCCCAAAGGTTTACCAGAAGATATGGGCTGATATAGCTGAGGTGGTCTCATCGGCGACGAACGAGGCGCGTGAAGGCAACCAGTGTCGCAAGCGATGGAACGACCTTGTCGGATCCGCCAGAGTAAGTATCACATTTATTTACATTTACTTATATATTTATATAATTTGAATTGTAAGTGTAATGATTGATTAAAATCAGATGTGATGTCTTGCACTTATACCGGGAATGTTGTACTCAAAGCCTGCGTTCACGGTGTACGTCTTTAGGTAAAGAATGATAAGTTTCATAATAATCATGATTACATCTGTCGGTTATGTGTTGTATCAATCTCTGTGACAGTACCTTGCAATGATATCATGCAATGATCTCATGCCATGTCGTCCTGTTGTTCCCTTTTATAGAAGAAGCTTTCGAAGAATAGGGCCTAGCAGAGGCGAACGGGTGGCGGGCCACCCGTCATCATCGAGCTCACCGACATCGAGGAGCGGGTGCTGGCACTAGTGGGGAGCCACCCCTGGTCGGTCACGCATGCAGCAGCAGAACCTGATGTGTGGCCACGTGAGTAAAGTATACACCATTGAGCGATGTAAAGTCACTAGGTGCCACACCCACTGATATCTGACCAATAATATATGATAGATGATTGATAAAAGTGTTATATAAATAATGATGGCCTCATGAGAATCATTGCAATGCAGAATTTGGTCATGGTAATGAAATGTGATATCTGTGATGATTTTGATAGTGGTGGTGCTTTTGTCGTGCATATGCTTTGTGTAACGTGGGAATCACCTTGTGACCCTCACACCCCCTTCTCCTCCAATAACCTCATTTATGTTTTGTAGCTCAGCCAGCAGTGCGGCCCCATGTGACACCACTGAGCCCAGAAGCTGGGGGTGTGGGGCAGGAGTCGCCGGACGATCGTCTATCTGGTGCTCAGGAGTCCTGATTATTGCCCGTGAAGCTGCAGGGTGCCTTCTCCACAGATGACAGTGCAGATTTCGAGGAGCGTGCATCGACAAGCTCCATCATGCATTTGACACTGATTACATCTAGTGCTCCTGTGGCCATGCCCTACTCCACCATGGAGGTAGCGGGCCCAAGCACCTTGATGCAGGGCACCCGAGGTGTCTCCATAATGGCGTCGACCATGGGAGGTTGGTTCGACGCAGCAGGTCTGCTCCACGACCGGCAGATCTGAGCGGGGACATGGTACAGGAGGAGTGTAGACATAGGTCAGCAGATCCTACAAACAATGGGGGGCATATCCCAACAGCTGGCCAGCATGTCCGCCACCATGACCGAGTATGTGCTCGGAGGTGGAGGCCTGGAGGTGATAGCCAGGAACACTGGTGGCAGAGGGCTCCCAATGGTCCTGGAACGCGGTACTGCACCCCAAGGTGCTGCACCCCCATTGCCAACAACACATGAGAGCCAGGAGGAAGATCTTGCTTCTGGCCCGGAGGACGTTCCCACCTCAGGACCGTCCTCTCCTGTATCCGTCCAAGCAGCGGTTCTGCCGTCATGCCCCCCCCCGATGAAGCAGTGCCTGAGAAACTCCTCGGCAAGGTGGCTTGGAGTCAGGAGGGGAAGGGGAAGGGGTAGAGGTGGGGAGGAGAAGTGGAGCGGGGCGGGGGGGGTTGCGGGGGAGAAAGGAAAGTGAGGTGCAAGGCCGGCGGAGTTGTATTGGTCACAGTATTTTTAAATTGTGGTTGCTGTTTTGTTGGGAGGTTTGGGGAAAGGGGGGAGGGGAGTACCTTTTTTTATTTGCATTTGTGTTCTTTGATTAGGAAGTTTTGTTTGAAATGTGAACACTTTTATGAATGATATAAATGTCATCAATATGTTGTGGGGTGGGGTGGGGTGTTTTTTATAGTTATAATTATGATTTTATACAAATGTTCTCATTAAATGTTTTTTATTTCACATAACCTTGTTGTGCATTGTCTCAGGTAAGATTGCTTCTCCCTGTAAGTGTGTGGGGTGTACACTCTCATCCTCCTTCTCAGTGTGCCACCTCTTTGATTGGGCACATAATGCTCTTGAATATACCTTCTGCCATCTCAAGTCTGCAGCATGTGCGTAGTCTTCAAGATAGGCTGAGAAATTACAGGCCCCATTACAATCACAATCAGTATTATACCTATTGTCCACAAACAATAAATTTACCGACTAAAACACCAAAAATAAATTCAAATCATCTACACTATGATAAGATGTTTTTTCAGATGTTCAAATCACCTTAAAAGAACTGCACAGTACATCAAAACTCCCCAGAACTTGAAGCAGCCTTTTATATGAACCGACTTCCGATTTACAACATGGCGTCCATAGCGCTGGGTTTAGTTCAGGTGAGAGCAACTTTTTCTCAGCGGGTTTTTCGGTGAGCGATATTTTCGGCGAAATGTGGCCGGGGTGCCGAAAGTAACACTCGGCAATATTATGGGCGTCAGTTTCGGCCATTCTGACTTTTACGGCAAAAAAATTGGGCGGGCGGTATTATTAATTCTTGGCATTAACCACATGCCGAAGGTAACACTGGGCGTTATAAGTGAGCGATACATGGGCGTTAGTTTCCATTTTGTTGCTAAATGGGCGATATCTGGGCGTTATACCTCAACTCAGTGTTAAAATGGACATTAAGTGGGCGGTATTGATGCAAAAAAAGTGGAAAGTCGAGGCCTTTGTGTTCTCCTCACAGCTTATTGCCCACCTAGCTTTGTATCGTCAGCAAGCTTGGATACATTACACCCGGTCCCTTCACCCAAGTCGTTAATAGATTGTAAATAGCTGAGGCCCCAGCACTATTCCTTGCAGAACCCCACTAGTTACAGCCTACCAACCTGAAAAAGACACGTTTATCCCGACTCTCTGTTTTCTGTATGTTAACCAATCCTCTATCCATGCTAATATATTACCTCCAATCCCATGAGCCTTATCTTGTGTAATAACCTTTTATGTGGCACCGTATCGTATGCCTTTTGGAAATCTAAATATACTACATCCACTGGTTCCCCTTTACCTACCCTGCTAATTAGATCCTCAAACTCTAATAAATTTGTCCAACATGATTTCGCTTTCATAAAAACACTGCCCAATGCTATTATTATTTTCTAAATGCCCTGTTACCACATCCTTAATAATAGATCTCTGGGGAGAGGTGATCGGGAAAACGTAGAAACATATAGAAAATAGCTGCAGGAGTAGGCCATTCGGCCCTTCGAGCCTGCACCGCCATTCAATGAGTTCATGGCTGAACATGCAACTTCAGTACCCCATTCCTGATTTCTCGCCATACCCCTTGATCCCCCTAGTGTTAAGGACTACATCTAACTCCTTTTTGAATATATTTAGTGAATTGGCCTCAACAACTTTCTGTGGTAGAGAATTCCACAGGTTCACCACTCTCTGGGTGAAGAAGTTTCTGCTCATCTCGGTCCTAAATGGCTTACCCCTTATCCTTAGACTGTGACCCCTGGTTCTGGATTTCCCCAACATTGGGAACATTCTTCCTGCATCTAACCTGTCTAAACCCGTCAGAATTTTAAACGTTTCTATGAGATCCCCTCTCATTCTTCTGAACTCCAGTGAATACAAGCCCAGTTGATCCAGTCTTTCTTGATATGTCAGTCCCACCATCCCGGGAATCAGTCTGGTGAATCTTCGCTGCACTCCCTGAATAGCAAGAATGTCCTTCCTCAAGTTAGGAGACCAAAACTGTACACAATATTCCAGGTGTGGCCTCACCAAGGCCCTGTACAACTGTAGTAACACCTCCCTGCCCCTGTACTCAAATCCCCTCGCTATGAAGGCCAACAAGCCATTTGCTTTCTTAACCGCCTGCTGTACCTGCATGCCAACCTTCAATGACTGATGTACCATGACACCCAGGTCTCGTTGCACCTCCCCTTTTCCTAATCTGTCACCATTCAGATAATAGTCTGTCTCTCTGTTTTTACCACCAAAGTGGATAACCTCACATCTATCCACATTATACTTCATCTGCCATGCATTTGCCCACTCACCTAACCTATCCAAGTCACTCTGCAGCCTCATAGCATTCTCCTCCCAGCTCACACTGCCACCCAACTTAGTGTCATCCGCAAATTTGGAGATACTACATTTAATCCCCTCGTCTAAATCATTAATGTACAATGTAAACAGCTGGGGTCCCAGCACAGAACCTTGCGGTACCCTACTAGTCACTGCCTGCCATTCTGAAAAGTACCCATTTACTCTTACTCTTTGCTTCCTGTCTGCCAACCAGTTCTCAATCCACGTCAGCACACTACCCCCAATCCCATGTGCTTTAACTTTGCACATTAATCTCTTGTGTGGGACCTTGTCGAAAGCTTTCTGAAAGTCCAAATACCACATCAACTGGTTCTCCCTTGTCCACTCTACTGGAAACATCCTCAAAAAATTCCAGAAGATTTGTCAAGCATGATTTCCCTTTCACAAATCCATGCTGACTTGGACCTATCATATCACCTCTTTCCAAATGCGCTGCTATGACATCCTTAATAATTGATTCCATCATTTTACCCACTACCGATGTCAGGCTGACCGGTCTATAATTCCCTGTTTTCTCTCTCCCTCCTTTTTAAAAAAGTGGCGTTACATTGGCTACCCTCCACTCCATAGGAACTGATCCAGTCTATGGAATGTTGGAAAATGCCTGTCAATGCATCCGCTATTTCCAAGGCCATCTCCTTAAGTACTCTGGGATGCAGTCCATCAGGCCCTGGGGATTTATCGGCCTTCAATCCCATAAATTTCCCCTACGCAATTTCACGATTAATAAGGATTTCCCTCAGTTCCTCCTTCTTACTCGACCCTCTGACCCCTTTTATATCCGGAAGGTTGTTTGTGTCCTCCTTAGTGAATACCGAACCAAAGTACTTGTTCAATTGGTCTGCTATTTCTTTGTTCCCCATTATGACTTCCACTGATTCTGACTGCAGGGGGCCTACGTTTGCCTTTACTAACCTTTTTCTCTTTACATATCTATGGAAGCTTTTGCAATCCGTTTTAATGTTCCCTGCAAGCTTCCTCTCGTACTCTAGTTTCCCTGCCCTAATCAAACCCTTTGTCCTCCTCTGCTGAGTTCTAAATTTCTCCCAGTCCCCGGATTCACTGCTATTTCTGGCCAATTTGTATGCCACTTCCTTGGCTTTAATACTATCTCTGATTTCCCTAGATAGCCACGGTTGAGCCACCTTCCCTTTTTTATTTATATGTCAGACAGGGATGTACAATTGTTGTAGTTCATCCATGCGGTCTCTAAATGTCTGCCATTACCCATCCACAGTCAACCCCTTAAGTATCATTCGCCAATCTATCCTAAACAATTCACGCCTCATACCTTCAAAGTTACCCTTCTTTAAGTTCTGGGCCATGGTCTCTGAATTAACTGTTTCATTCTCCATCCTAATGTAGAATTCCACCATATTATGGTCACTCTTCCCCAAGGGGCCTCGCACAACGAGATTGCTAATTAATCCTCTCTCATTACACAACATCCAGTCTAAGCTGGCCTCCCCCCCTAGTTGGTTCCTCGACATATTGGTCTAGAAAACCATCCCTTATGCACTCCAGGAACTCCTCCTCCACCGTATTGCTTCCAGTTTGGTTAGCTCAATCTATATGCATATTAAAGTCACCCATAATAACTGCTGCACCTTTATTGCATGCACCACTAATTTCCTGTTTGATGCCCTCCCCAACATCACTACTACTGTTTGGAGGTCTGTACACAACTCTCACTTACATTTTTGCCCTTTGGTGTTCTGCAGCTCTACCCATATAGATTACACATCATCCAAGCTAATATCCTTCCTAACTATTGCATTAATTTCCTCTTTAACCAGCAATGCTACCCACCTCATTTTCCTTTTATTCTATCCTTCCTGAATGTTGAATACCCTTGGATGTTGTGTGGCTCCCTGGAGCCACGTCTCTGTAATCCCAATCACATCATATCTGTTAACATCTATTTGCACAGTTAATTCATCCACCTTATTACGGATACTCCTTGCATTAAGACACAAAGCCTTCACGCTTGTTTTTTTAACACCCTTTGTCCTTTTAGAAATATGATGTAGTGTGGCCCTTTTTGTTTCTTGCCTTTGTTTACTCAGCCTTCCACTATTGCTTTTTACCTTTCTACTCCAACAGTACCTTTCTCCTGACGAAATGCTTAGAACATGGCCTTGTCATAACCAACACCTTGGGCCCAAGTTTCCACATGATTTGCGCCTGATTTTTAGGAGCAACTGGTGGAGAACGGACTATCTTAGAAATCGCAACTCTCCACATTTTTTTTTCTGCAGTTCTCGTCAGGTAGAACAGTTCTACTTTGGAACAGAATTTTTCTTCAAAAGGGGGCGTGTCCGGCCACTGACGCCTGATTTGAAAGTTTCCACAGTGAAAACGTACTCCAAACTAAAGTAGAATGGAGCCAGTGAAGATTTTTGTAGAACTGAAAAAACCTGTTCTACACATTAAAAAATCAGGCGCAGATTACAAATTAGGCGTCCAGAACGAGGTGGGGGGGAGGGGAGGGGGGGGAAGGGAACTCATTAAATTCTACAATAAATCCTTATTTATACTTCTACAAATATTATACAAATAAATCCAACCTGAATAAACATTTATAAGCCAAGAAAAGATTAAATAAACCATCTTCCTACCTGTGTGAAAGTGCTTCAGCCAGGGAGAATTCTGCAGCCGTTCGTGCCGCTGAGGGGGTGGGGGAGAAAGCCGTTCGTGTCGCTGAGCGGGAGGGAGGGGGAGAGAGAGAGGGAGGGAGGGAGAGAGAGAGAGAGAGGGGGAGGGAGGGAGAGAGAGAGAGGGGGAGGGAGGGAGAGAGAGAGAGGGGGAGGGAGAGAGGTGGGGGGGAGCGGGTGTCGGGTCAGGTCGGGTCTGGTCGGCGGGGGGGAGCGGGTGTCGGGTCCGGTCGGGGGCGGGGGGGGGGGAAGCAGGAGCTGGCCGTGGGAGGAGCCTTATTCACGCAGCCCCAGTGAGGCCATTCAGCCAGGGCTAGGGGCTGCGTGCTTCGGGCCCCTCCCACACAGTTCGGCGCCTGGAGCTACTGCACTTGCATGCCGACTGTAGCGCGCATGTGCAGAGGTCCCGGCACTGTTTTCAGCACAGGGACCTGGCTCCGCCCCCCCCACAGCTCGTGCTGGCTGCGCCGAGGGCCAGAGGACCTGCAAATAGGTGGAGAATACCGAGGATTTTTTTAGGCGCCGTTTTTTTTCTTGTGGAAACTTGGGCCCCTTGTTCCGTCAGAGAGACAAGTATAAAGCTTCAAGGCAACACTCTCGCTCTAAGCACTGGCATCTGCTAGACCAAGTCATCGTCCAAGCGAGGGACCACAAAGACGTCAGCATCGCCCACGCCATAACAGGAGCTGACGACTGCTGGACGGATCACCGCCTAATCCACTCTGTCATCTCCATCCATGTCGCCCCAAAATAGCGGCAGCAACAGAAATGATAGAAACATAGGGCTACATTTTCCATTATTTTTGCATGCGTTCTGCACACTTAACGACCATTTTAATGCTGAAATGAGGTGTAACGCCCATATAGTGCCCATTTAGCCACAAAATGGAAAGTAACGCCCATTTCTCGGTCACTTATCGCCGAGCGTTACTTTCGGCATGTACGTAACGGCGATAAAAAATACCGCCCGCCCACTTTTTTTGGGCGGAAAGATCAGAATGGGCGACACCTCGCCCATAATATCGCCGAGTGTTACATTCGGCATGTAATTAATGCCGAGATTTGATAATACCGCCCGCCCACTGTTTTTTGTCATGAAGATCACATTTGCCGATACTAACGCCCAGAAAATCGCCCATCCTTATTTTCGGCACCTCGCACACATCTCGCCGACAATATCGCTTGCCAAAAAAAACGCTGTGAAAAAGTTGAACTAACCTGAACAAATCACAACGGTATGGATACTATTTTCTAAATCGCAGGTCGCATCATTTAAAAGGCTGCTCTGCTTCAACTTCGGGGGAGTTTGGATGTACTCTGGAGGTCTTTTAAGGTGATGTGATGAACAAACTTTTCATACTGTGGACAATTGGAATTTTCTTTAGGTGTCTTAACGGGGACATTTATTGCTTGTGAACAATTGGTATTATACTGATAGTTATTGGAAAGGTGCCTGTCATTTTGTGGATATGTGAAAATGTATAAGCAATAAAGACAGTGAAGTGAACTGGATATTAAATGTATACAGACATTAAAGTCGAGAAGTTGAGAACGTGGGAATTATATATGGACAGTATAAGCTAACAAAGAATTCATGGAGGAATAGCCATGAAAATCTCAGACTCGAGACTGCAAAATGTTACAATACTAACACATATTGAAACAAAATCCACAGCTTGCAGAAAAACCTCAAGGTCTTATTAAATCATGTTATTAACCTGAAACATTAACAGAAGGTCTTTGTTTAAAATCAGACCATACTTAGGTTGGCTTATGAGTGGACAAAGGGAAAGAGGGATCAAAAGGGATAGGCTGAACTAGGATGTCACTCTAGCCCTATCTAGTTATCTTTTGCCAAAAATGTATAACTGTCGTCCCTTTACAATGTAATGTCACTTTGTCCGTAGGAAGTGAGTGCGATCTATCAGAGTTGCATTCCTTCTGTCTGATAAGGTCCCCGATCGGGATTTGCTTTTTAAATAAAAGCTTGCTTTGTTTAAAGCACAATCGGTATTCGACTCAGTGATTTCACTGAACCAGATTGAGGGAAAAGAATCCAGAAATCAACATTTGGTGTCAGAAGTGGGATCTCAACGGACGACTGCCGAAAACTTGCGAATTAAGAGCCAGACTAGCCTTGGACGAGACAAGGGGAAAGTGGCCACTGGAGTAAGTATACTTTCAATACTGCTCCAGTTTCCCCCGGTTTCAAAAGTCTGAGGAAAGTTTAGCCACTCGCTGGTTCTCAGGTAATGTCTGAACGAGATCCAGGACAATCTGGTGAATACCTTTCAAACTTAGAATAGGGATAGAGATAGGGAAATTGCGCGGTGACGCAAACCAAGCGGCGACTCGGAAAGATAGGTTAGAATAAGTAAGTCTGCCTGGGTTCGAGGCCCAGAGCCTGCCTGGGTTCGAGGCCCAGTGTCTGTGTGGGTTCGAGGCCCAAGTAAAACCGCGCGGCAACGCGGAGAGAGAGAGAATCGCGCGAACCGCGTAGGAAAACGCGGAGGTTAGGGAATTACGTAAAATTAAGCCGCAGGACTACGCGGGACTGTGTAAATTTTAAATTGTACTTACGCCAGGTACAGCGTCGATCTTGTATATCACTTGGTCCGCCTAGGCTCTGGGTAAGATAACTGAAACCACCACGGGGCGACGTGGAGACAATCAGGACTAATTAGGACCCTGATCCAACGTGCGGTGACACAGGATGGGTAATTTAGATAAAACTATGAATTCCCTGAAAGGTCATGGATCCAAAAATTAATAGGAAAGAAGAGAGACTCTTGTGAACGTCTGTTTTAAATGAGAAATGCTTGTGTGATTTTTACTGTGAAAAAAAAAGCCGGGGAGTTGTGATTTGTTTTAGCTCCACCCACTTTTTCAAACAGAATGAAAGTTTTTTTTAACCCTTCGTAGTGTTGTTCTATATGTGGGAAGTTTAAGAGTGTGAACCTTATTGAATTACAAAGTTTGAATCGGGATTTTGAGATATTCAGAGAAGGCACAGAAAATACTGAGATGGATTCAAAAGGATTCAAAAAAAAATATTATATTAAATAACACGACCTTGAGGCTGGAACAATTGAGATAACGAAAAGCAGTCCACAGCCTACGTGCCAGACTTCCCTCTAGTTATGGAAAAGACGTAACGTACTAAATAGGTGCTGAAAAAAAAATGTGTTCTGAGATTTTAAATTATGAGAAAAATTCCACTGCAGTCTAAAAAAATCACTCCCTGTCGAGTTGGCAGAAAAACTCCATTAAATTAGGGCTTTCATTGACAGAAGGAGGACATATTAAAAACCGTAGACGTCTTAAAGAAAGAGTGCACGCACGAGAAATGTACTCAGAGTTCCACTGGGATCTCTGAGAAATGTATCGATAGACTACTTAGTTAAAATGGTTGGCTTTGCATTGACCGAGGCTGATGACGAAATTGAATTTCAGTAAACAAATAGCTATTAAAAATTTGTGGTCTCGTTTTAAATCAATGAAAAAAATATCTTTGGCAAGTACTTGAATAAGAAGTTAAAAAATATTGGAGTTTAATCAAATGCTGCCTTTCCTGATGAAAAGATTTTTTTTTCAGATGGTTATGTGAAGTCACGTAATGACAACAGGTCTTCTTACAAACCTGTAAAAGAGTTAACCCTTTCCATTGACAGCCGTTTCATACTGAACATTATCAATTTGGATTTCTTAAGAGAAAAAAGACTCACCTAACAGAGGAATGGTGCGATAGTCAGAATAAAAATAAAAACAGAAGCAGCTTATGTAATAATACTTGCCTGATACAATAAAGAAATAGATACTCAAACAAAACAAATTGAAGAGTTAAAAGGCTAAGATAAATAAGCTGAAAGGGATCCACAAACGCAACTTAACCCTGACCTCCGATTTCACGGAGTGATCTCGACATGCATGGATATAATGCAGAATCAAGGGACCTGTGGGCCCTGGTAAAGCAAACCCTGAGCCCAACTGAGCATGCCCGATTTCTAACTCACCTAGGACGTGCTACTCATGATGCATTGTTGGTTGCTCACCCCAACGATGTCCAGGATCGCCTAAACGCTATCTTTAATGCTCTCACCACGACCCTTCAGAAGCCCATCAGTATGGCCGCAGTATTAGAAACTAAACCCAAACAAGAAGAAACTGCCGATGAATTTATGGAAAGATTTATTGAAATATACGGGAGTCAATCAGGAGATAATGCCTTCAGGGCAGGAGAGGATTCTCCTCAATTCTGCGCTATCGTACTTCAGTGCCTGCCCTATTCGATTGCTCACGCTATCCGAACAAATAATATGAATTGGGCAGATAACAGTAAAGCCCAGATGGAAAGGGCGGTTAAATATTATTGGTAGGAAAAGAAAGGAGAGGGGGGAGTTGCGCCCCCAACCCGGGTCAAGACTGAATACGTGACTAGAAAGGAAGAGCCGCCTCAGGTGGAAGGACCAAATCCCGACCCAAGGGGATACCAGATGGAACCGCAGTATTACGTGCAGGGTTGGGTGGATAAACAGGGATACGGTTATATCAAACACCCAAACGGCCCGGGCCCTGCTAATTACGGACCGCCCTACTGTCCCCGGCCTGGTATGGGAAGAGGTCGGGGCTGGGAAAGATGAGATGGATGCTTTATTTGTGGGCAAGAAGGACATTGGAATAGAAATTGTCTCTCCCGTCAGCACGAAAAAGGAAGAGGAGGAAGAGGAGGGGGGCAAGGGGGGAAGAGGACGGGGATAGAAACATAGAAACATAGAAAATAGGTGCAGGAGTAGGCCATTCGGCCCTTCTAGCCTGCACCGCCATTCAATGAGTTCATGGCTGAACATGCAACTTCAGTACCCCATTCCTGCTTTCTCACCATACCCCTTGATTCCCCTAGTAGTAAGGACTTCATCTAACTCCTTTTTGAATATATTTAGTGAATTGGCCTCAACAACTTTCTGTGGTAGAGAATTCCACAGGTTCACCACTCTCTGGGTGAAGAAATTCCTCCTCATCTCGGTCCTAAATGGCTTCCCCCTTATCCTTAGACTGTGTCCCCTGGTTCTGGACTTCCCCAACATTGGGAACATTCTTCCTGCATCTAACCTGTCTAACCCCGTCAGAATTGTAAACGTTTCTATGAGGTCCCCTCTCATTCTTCTGAACTCCAGTGAATACAAGCCCAGTTGATCCAGTCTTTCTTGATAGGTCAGTCCCGCCATCCCGGGAATCAGTCTGGTGAACCTTCGCTGCACTCCCTCAATAGCAAGAATGTCCTTCCTCAGGTTAGGAGAACAAAACTGTACACAATACTCCAGGTGTGGCCTCACCAAGGCCCTGTACAATTGTAGCAACACCTCCCTGCCCTTGTACTCAAATCCCCTCGCTATGAAGACCAACATGCCATTTGCTTTCTTAACCGCCTGCTGTACCTGCATGCCAACCTTCAATGACTGATGTACAATGACACCCAGGTCTCTTTGCACCTGCCCTTTTCCTAATCTGTCACCATTCAGATAATAGTCTGTCTCTCTGTTTTTACCACCAAAGTGGATAACCTCACATTTATCCACATTATACTTCATCTGCCATGCATTTGCCCACTCACCTAACCTATCCAAGTCGCTCTGCAGCCTCATAGAATCCTCCTTGCAGCTCACACTGCCACCCAACTTAGTGTCATCCGCAAATTTGGAGATACTACATTTAATCCCCTCGTCTAAATCATTAATGTACAGTGTAAACAGCTGGGGCCCCAGCACAGAACCTTGCGGTACCCCACTAGTCACTGCCTGCCATTCTGAAAAGTCCCCATTTACTCCTACTCTTTGCTTCCTGTCTGACAACCAGTTCTCAATCCATGTCAGCACACTACCCCCAATCCCATGTGCTTTAACTTTGCACATTAATCTCTTGTGTGGGACCTTGTCGAAAGCCTTCTGAAAGTCCAAATATACCACATCAACTGGTTCTCCCTTGTCCACTCTACTGGAAACATCCTCAAAACATTCCAGAAGATTTGTCAAGCATGATTTCCCTTTCACAAATCCATGCTGACTTGGACCTATCATGTTACCTCTTTCCAAATGCGCTGCTATGACATCCTTAATAATTGATTCCATCATTTTACCCACTACCGATGTCAGGCTGACCGGTCTGTAATTCCCTGTTTTCTCTCTCCCTCCTTTTTTAAAAAGTGGGGTTACATTGGCTACCCTCCACTCCATAGGAACTGATCCAGAGTCAATGGAATGTTGGAAAATGACTGTCAATGCATCCACTATTTCCAAGGCCACCTCCTTAAGTACTCTGGGATGCAGTCCATCAGGCCCTGGGGATTTATCGGCCTTCAATCCCATCAATTTCCACAACACAATTTCCCGACTAATAAGGATTTCCCTCAGTTCCTCCTCCTTACTAGACCCTCCGACCCCTTTTATATCCGGAAGGTTGTTTGTGTCCTCCTCAGTGAATACCGAACCAAAGTACTTGTTCAATTGGTCCGCCATTTCTTTGTTCCCCGTTATGACTTCCCCTGATTCTGACTGCAGGGGACCTACGTTTGTCTTTACTAACCTTTTTCTCTTTACATATCTATAGAAACTTTTGCAATCCGTCTTAATGTTCCCTGCAAGCTTCTTCTCGTACTCTATTTTCCCTGCCCTAATCAAACCCTTTGTCCTCCTCTGCTGAGTTCTAAATTTCTCCCAGTCCCCGGGTTCTCTGCTATTTCTGGCCAATTTGTATGCCACTTCCTTGGCTTTAATGCTATCCCTGATTTCCCTTGATAGCCACAGTTGAGCCACCTTCCCTTTTTTATTTTTACGACAGACAGGAATGTACAATTGTTGTAGTTCATCCATGCGGTCTCTAAATGTCTGCCATTGCCCATCCACAGTCAACCCCTTCAGTATCATTCGCCAATCTATCCTAGCCAATTCACGCCTCATACCTTCAAAGTTACCCTTCTTTAAGTTCTGGACCATGGTCTCTGAATTAACTGTTTCATTCTCCATCCTAATGCAGAATTCCACCATATTATGGTCACTCTTCCCCAAGGGGCGTCGCACAACGAGATTGCTAATTAATCCTCTCTCATTACACAACACCCAGTCTAAGATGGCCTCCCCCCTAGTTGGTTCCTCGACATATTGGTCTAAAAAACCATCCCTTATGCACTCCAGGAAATCCTCCTCTACCGTATTGCTTCCAGTTTGGTTAACCCAATCTATGTGCATATTAAAGTCACCCATTATAACTGCTGCACCTTTATTGCACGCACCCCTAATTTCATGTTTGATGCCCTCCCCAACATCACTACTACTGTTTGGAGGTCTGTACACAACTCCCACTAACGTTTTTTGTCCTTTGGTATTCTGCAGCTCTACCCATATAGATTCCACATCATCCAAGCTAATGTCCTTCCGAACTATTGCCTTAATTTGCTCCTTAACCAGCAATGCTACCCCACCTCCTTTTCCTTTTATTCTATCTTTCCTGAATGTTGAATACCCCTGGATGTTGAGTTCCCAGCCCTGATCATCCTGGAGCCACGTCTCCGTAATCCCAATCACATCATATTTGTTAACATCTATTTGCACAGTTAATTCATCCACTTTATTGCGGATACTCCTTGCATTAAGACACAAAGCCTTCAGGCTTGTTCTTTTAACACCCTTTGTCCTTTTAGAATTTTGCTGTACAGTGGCCCTTTTTGTTCTTTGCCAAGGGTTTCTCTGCCCTCCACTTTTCCTCATCTCCTTTCTGTCTTTTGCTTTTGCCTCCTTTTTGTTTCCCTCTGTCTCCCTGCATTGGTTCCCATCCCCCTGCCATATCAGTTTAAATCCTCCCCAACAGCACTAGCAAACACTCCCCCTAGGACATTGGTTCCGGTCCTGCCCAGGTGCAGACCGTCCGGTTTGTACTGGTCCCACCTCCCCCAGAACCGGTTCCAATGCCCCAGGAATTTGAATCCCTCCCTGTTGCACCACTGCTCAAGCCACGTATTCATCTGCGCTATCCTGCGATTCCTACTCTGACTATCACGTGGCACTGGTAGCAATCCCGAGATTACTACTTTTGAGGTCCTACTTTTTAATTTAGCTCCTAGCTCCTTAAATTCGTTTCGTAGGACCTCATCCCTATTTTTACCTATGTCGTTGGTACCAATGTGCACCACGACAACTGGCTGTTCTCCCTCCCTTTTTAGAATGTCCTGCACCCACTCCGAGACATCCTTGACCCTTGCACCAGGGAGGCAACATACCATCCTGGAGTCTCGGTTGCAGCCGCAGAAACGCCTATCTATTCCCCTCACCATTGAATCCCCAATCACTATTGCTCTCCCACTCTTTTTCCTGCCCTCCTGTGCAGCAGAGCCAGCCATGGTGCCATGAACTTGGCTGCTGCTGCCCTCCCCTGATGAGTCATCCCCCTCAACAGTACCCAAAGCAGTGTATCTGTTTTGCAGGGGGATAACCACAGGGGACTCCTGCACTACCTTCCTTGCACTGCTCTTCCTGTTGGTCTTCCATTCCCTATCTGGCTGTGGACCCTTTCCCTGCGGTACGACCAACTCGCTACACGTGATACTCACGTCATTCTCAGCATCGTGGATGCTCCAGAGTGAATCCACCCTCAGCTCCAACTCCGCAACGCGGTCTGTCAGGAGCTGGAGGCGGATACACTTCCCACACACGTAGTCGTCAGGGACACCGGAAGTGTCCCTGAGTTCCCACATGGTACAGGAGGAGCATAACACCCGACCGAGCTCTCCTGCCATGACTTAACCCTTAGATACACTTAAATTGGCAACAACAATGTTAAAAGTTACTCACTGATATAGAAGAGAAAAAAGAAAAACTACTCACCAATCACCAGCCAATCACTTACCCTCTTGGCTGTGACGTCACCTTTTGATTTCTTTCTACTTCTTTTTTGCCTTCTCCCTGTAGCTGCACAAGTATGCCTTTTATAGGCCTCTCCACGCACCTTACACTAACTTCTCCCAGAACAACCCCTTTGGCCAACCGTCCCCCAATTCGTATTGACTATGCAGCTTGATTGTGCAGGGACCCTCCCCGGATGACGAACCGATGATATTGTTAAAAATTCGGAATGAGTGGCAACCCTTCTTGATAGATACGGGAGCCTTCATGTCTTCTGTACAATCAAAGCTTAAACTCCCCGCCTTCACTGAAACACAGGGACTGTCAGGATTCCTGGAACAAGTATCTACATTCCCGGTGTCAGAACCAGTTAAAATGAGTAACCAGGAAGAATCGGTGGAACATCGATTTGTTATCACAACCAATCTGGACTGTAACTTGATGGCTAGAGACCTCCTCTGCAAATTCCAGTTGCATTTGGAGTGTGGAGATGATGGGATTATTGTAAAACAGGGAACCCTTAAGCGGCAGTATTATACTCTGGACCTGCCGCAGGCACCCTATCACGTGACCCTCGCATACGATCCCAGTGGAAAGAATCAGGACCTGCAGAACTTTTATCAGGATCACGAAGGGGAAGTGAAGGAAATTCTATTAAGGGCTAGAGTGACTGGACCGGAAGGGAAGGCAGATTTTGTGGAAATGGACAGCCCCCAACGGTGGCACCACATATTACTCGTGAAGTATTACCTCCCCACCACGCTAAAGATTTGGGAGTTATGGTGCGCCAGGCTATAGACGAGGCTGACCCTACCAGCCAGGATGTGCAAATGTGGACTGGCCCTCTATCCGACAGTACCCACTTAAATCACAGGCAATACCGAGTATCCACCGAGCTTTGGAGGCTAGCCGAGTCGAACCAATTTGCCAGTTTCCAGTCCCTAGCACGGCTAAACAAATGCGACAGTGGTTGGGGATGATCAATTACTGCAGATCCTGGATCCCTAATGTTGCCCTGATGACTAAGCACCTCACCCCATATACAAATAAGTAAGGCAGCTTTGAAATAGAAACTGCAGACGTCCAAGCCTTTAAGGAACTAAAGACAGCCCTGCTGCAAGCTCCGGCTTTGGGCCGGCCCCTCTATGACCGGCCCTTTCAACTGTACTGTACAATCGTGAAAGACTGTGCTACTGCTGTCTTAACTCAGAAACACGGGGATAAGCATAGGCCTGTTGCTGACTACTTTTCCAAAATAGACCCCGTTGCCTTGGGGCACCCTGTATGCAGTCAAATATTAACCGCCATCTACAATAGCCTTCAATCTGCTGCCAACCTTACCCTCCAGCAGGATATTGTTGTATACACCTCTCACTCCGTAGCTGCCCTCCTGGGTCAACTGCAGACTCAACACCTTACCATGGCCAGGCAAAGCAGATATGAGATCTACTTACTAAACAATCCTAAGTTGACCTTTCGGCACTGTACTGCAATTAATCCGGCCTGTTTTCTTACTGAGCCGCCCCAAGATGAGGAAGAACCCAGTCATGATTGTTTATCTTTAATTCAAGAGGCCACATCAGTCAGGGAAGATTTAGTTGATGTACCAATGGAAGATCCAGACTGTATTATGTATGTTGACGGAAGTTCTTCTATTAATCCAGAAGGTACACGAATCTCAGGATACGCCATAGTAAAACAGGAGAATCAGGTCTTGGTATCTACCGCCTTTGAAACTGCCTATTCTGCCCAACAAGCTGAACTATTCGCCTTCACCCGAGCCTGTATCTTGGCCAAAGATCTCAAAGTCAATATCTATACCGACTCTAGGTATGCCTTTGGGGTGGCCCATGATTTCGGACAATTATGGAAAAATAGGGGATTCCTAACCTCACAGGGGAATGAGATATCCCATAAGCAACTAGTATCTGATTTGTTGCAAGCCCTCATAAGAACATAAGAACATAAGAATTAGGAACAGGAGTAGGCCATCTAGCCTCTCGAGCCTGCTCCGCCATTCAATAAGATCATGGCTGATCTGGTCGTGGACTCAGCTCCACTTACCCGCCCTCTCCCCGTAACCCTTAATTCCCTTATTGCTTAAAAATCTATCTATCTTTGACTTGAAAACATTCAATGAGCCAGCCTCAACTGCTTCCTTGGGCAGAGAATTCCACAGATTCACAACCCTCTGGGAGAAGAAATTCTTTCTCAACTCGGTTTTAAATTGGCTCCTCCGTATTTTGAGGCTGTGCCCCCTAGTTCTAGTCTCCCCCACCAATGGAAACAACCTCTCTGCCTCTATCTTGTCTATCCCTTTCATGATTTTAAATGTTTCTATAAGATCACCCCTCATCCTTCTGAACTCCAAGGAGTAAAGACCCAGTCTACTCAATCTATCATCATAAGTTAACCCCCTCATTTCTCGAATCAACCTAGTGAATCGTCTCTGTACCCCTTCCAAAGCTAGTATATCCTTCCTTAAGTAAGGTGACCAAAACTGCACGCAGTACTCCAGGTGCGGCCTTACCAATACCTTATACAGTTGCATCAGGACCTCCCTGCTTTTGTACTCCATCCCTTTCGCAATGAAGGCCAACATTCCATTTGCCTTCCTGATTACCTGCTGCACCTGCAAACTAATCTTTTGGGATTCTCTAAGAGAGTTTCATGCACAAGGACCCCCAGCTCTCTCTGTACCACAGCATGTTGTAATTTCTCCCCATTCAAATAATATTCCCTTTTAATGTTTTTTTTCCCAAGGTGGATGACCTCACACTTTCTGACATTGTATTCCATCTGCCAAACCTTAGCCCATTCGCTTAACCTATCCAAATCTCCTGGTAGCCTCTCTGAGTCCTCTACACAACCCGCTTTCCCACTAATCTTAGTGTCATCTGCAAATTTTGTTGCACTACACTCTGTCCCCTCCTCTAGGTCATCTATGTATATTGTAAACAGTTGTGGTCCCAGCACCGATCCCTGTGGCACACCACTAACCACTGATTTCCAACTGGAAAAGGACCCATTTATCCCGACTCTCTGCTTTCTGTTCGCCAGCCAATTCTCTATCCATGCTAATACATTTCCTCTGACTCCGCGTACCTTTATCTTCTGCAGTAACCTTTTGTGTGGCACCTTATCGAATGCCTTTTGGAAATCTAAATACACCACATCCATCGGTACACCTCTATCCACCATGCTCGTTATATCCTCAAAGAATTCCAGTAAGTTAGTTAAACATGATTTCCCTTTCATGAATCCATGCTGCGTCTGCTTGATTGCACTATTCCTAATAAGATGTCCCGCTATTTCTTCCTTAATGATAGTTTCAAGCATTTTCCCCACTACAGATGTTAAACTAACCGGGCTATAGTTACCTGCCTTTTGCCTGCCCCCTTTTTTAAACAGAGGCGTTACATTAGCTGCTCTCCAATCCGCTGGTACCTCCCCCGAGTCCAGAGAATTTTGTAGATTATAACGAATGCATCTGCTATAACTTCCGCCATCTCTTTTAATACCCTGGGATGCATTTCATCAGGACCAGGGGACTTGTCTACCTTCAATCCCATTAGTCTGTCCAGCACTACCTCCCTAGTGATAGTGATCATCTCAAGGTCCTCCCTTCCCACATTCCTATGACCAGCAATTTTTGGCATGGTTTTTGTGTCTTCCACTGTGAAGACGGAAGCAAAATAATTGTTTAAGGTCTCAGCCATTTCCACATTTCCCATTATTAAATCCCCCTTTTCATCTTCTAAGGGACCAACATTTACTTTAGTCACTCTTTTCCGTTTTATATATCTGTAAAAGCTTTTACTATCTGTTTTTATGTTTTGCGCAAGTTTACCTTCGTAATCTATCTTCTCTTTCTTTATTGCTTTTTTAGTCATTCTTTGCTGTTGCTTAAAATCTTCCCAATCTTCTAGTTTCCCACTAATCTTGGCCACCTTATACGCATTGGTCTTTGATTTGATACTTTCCTTTATTTCCTTGGTTATCCACGGCTGGTTATCTCATCTCTTGCCGCCCTTCTTTTTCACTGGAATATATTTTTGTTGCGCATTATGAAAGAGCTCCTTAAAAGTCCTCCACTGTTCCTCAATTGTGCCACCATTTAGTCCTTGTTTTCAGTCTACTTTAGTCAACTCTGCCCTCATCCCACTGTAGTCCCCTTTGTTTAAGCATAGTACTCTCGTTTCTGACACAACTTCCTCATCCTCAATCTGTATTACAAATTCAACCATACTGTGATCACTCATTCCGAGAGGATCTTTTACGAGGAGATCGTTTATTTTTCCTGTCTCGTTACACAGGACCAGATCCAAAATGGCTTGCTCCCTTGTAGGCTCTGTTACATACTGTTCTAAGAAACAATCCCGTATGCATTCTATGAATTCCTCCTCCAGGCTACCCCCTGCGATTTGATTTGACCAATCGATATGTAGGTTAAAATCCCCCATAACTACTGCCATTCCTTTTTCATATGCCTCCATTATTCCCTTGATTATTGCCCGCCCCACCATGAAGTTATTTTATTTGGGGGCCTATAAACTACGCCGACCAGTGACTTTTTCCCCTTACTATCTCTAATCTCAACCCACAATGATTCAACATTTTGTTCAGTGGAGCCAATATCATCCCTCACAACTGCCCTGATATCATCCCTTATTAACAGAGCTACCCCACCTCCCTTCCCTTCCTGCCTATCTTTCCGAATCGTCAGATACCCTTGTACGTTTAATTCCCAGTTCTGGCCACCTTGCAACCATGTCTCTGTAATGGCCACCAAATCATACCCATTTGTAATGATTTGTGCCGTCAACTCATTTACTTTATTTCTAATACTGCGTGCATTTAGGTAGAGTGTTTTCATCCTAGTTTTTAAACCATGATTTTTAGTTTTTACCCCTCCTGCAGCCCTTTTATATTCAGTGGTCCTTTTTGTTTCTTGCCTTTGGTTTCTCTGCCCTCCACTTTTATTCATCTCTTTTCTGTCTTTTGTTTTTGTCTCCCTCTGTCTCCCTGTATTGGTTCCCATCCCCCTGCCATATTAGTTTAACTCCTCACCAACAGCACTAGCAAACACTCCCCCTAGGACATTGGTTCCGTTCCTGCCCAAGTGCAGACCGTCCGGTTTGTACTGGTCCCACCTCCCCCAGAACCTGTTCCAATGCCCCACGAATTTGAATCCCTCCCTGCTGCACCACTGCTCAAGCCACGTATTCATCTGTGCTATCCTGCGATTCCTACTCTGACTAGCACGTGGCACTGGTAGCAATCCCGAGTTTACTACTTTTGAGGTCCTACTTTTTAATTTAACTCCTAGCTCCTTAAATTCGTCTCGTAGGACCTCATCCCTTTTTTTACCTATGTCGTTGGTACCAATGTGCACCACGACAACTGGCTGTTCTCCCTCCCTTTTCAGAATGTCCTGCACTCGCTCGGAGACATCCTTGACCCTTGCACCAGGGAGACAACATACCATCCTGGACTCTCGATTGCGGCCGCAGAAACGCCCATCTATTCCTCTTATGATTGAATCCCCTATCACTATCGCTCTCCCACTCTTTTTTATGCCCTCCTGTACAACAGAGCCAGCCACGTGCCATGAACTTGGCTGCTGTTGCTCTCCCCTAATGAGTCATCTCCCTCAACAGCACTCAAAACAGTGTATCTGTTTTGCAGAGGGATGACCACAGGGGACCCCTGCACTACCTTCTTTGTACTACTCTTCCTGCTGGTCTTCCATTCCCTAGCTGGCTGTGGATCCTTGTCATGCGGTAAGACCAACTCACTGCACGTGCCACTTATGTCATTCTCAGCATCGTGGATGCTCCAGAGTGAATCCACCCTCAGCTCCAATTCCGCAAGCGCATTGCCATTGTTAAATGTACCGCCCACACCACCGGAAAATCCCCGGTTGATATAGGGAACCACTGTGCTGACAAAGAGGCTAAACAGGCCTCTCGTGACCAACAGATGGTAGTGCCCAAAATGATGAGTCAGACTAAAAATCCTGCGACGGATAAGTTAGCCTCGGAAAAACCAATGCCAACCATCCAAGATGTTATTAAAGCACAGGAGGACGCTCCTGAAAAAGAAAAACTGTTGTGGAAAAATTATGGATGTACTTATGACAATGTTTCTAAACTCTGGACCACTCCCGCGGAACAGACTTACATGTCTGACGAGTTGGCTCTATGGGTTATTGAATGTATGCATTTTGCTACTCATTGTGGAGCAAGGACCACGAGTGACACACTTTTGGCTACTTGGTGGCACCCTAGACTCCAGGCGCTCGCCCAGAACATCAGTAGTCGTTGCCTGGTTTGCCAGCAACATAATCCAGTGAAGGGAGTCCCCTGTGATTGGGGTAAAACGCCCCTACCCGAAGGTCCCTTTGAGACATTTCAGTTGGACTACATTGAGTTGCAAAAAAGTTCAGTGTTACAAATATGTGTTAGTAATAGTAGATGTGTTTAGCAGATGGATTGAAGCCTACCCTACCCTGGACAATAAGGCTCAAACTGTTGTTAAGGTGTTAATGAGGGAAATTGTTCCTAGATATGGTATCTCAGCTCGACTGATGACCACCTATGTTCTTTCTCTGACTCAGGCTCTGCGACTAGCTCACAACCAGGTTCGAGAGGCTCACCTCGACCTCCCAGTTTTACCCGAATTGTCCCTCGTGGCACCAGGGAAGTATGGATTCGGAAGGGATTAGAGCCACGATGGGAGGGGCCTTTTCAGGTGTTACTCCCTACCTCCACTGCAGCCAAGGTTGAGGGGAAAAGTGCCTGGGTTCACCTGCACCACTGCAAGCTCACCACCCTCTAACGAACCTATTTTACTGGTTATTCTAATTACTGTTTCTGTTTCAGATTTCCTCTTCTCCATAGCTGAACAAGGCCGTTGACATCCTAATTGTAACATGGACCAGTTTGAACTTTTACCTGTAGTGATAGACAGCCAGCTACACTGACGGTGACCTAAGAAGAGAGACGGGAGAACCGAACTCTTTTAACCAGCAAAATAATTGGACTATTTATCTGAATCCTGAGTCATAAGATGAAATTGTGTCTGTATGCCACAGTCTGTATAATATGACAGTTTCGGCGCATGGGAGGGGAAACAGAGACGAGAGCTCCATGTAAACACCTTTTTGTACATGTCTTATGTTTATGTGCAAAATGGGAACTTTTCTAGATGTTGGGTGTGTTCACATTCCCTATACATTTCCCTATACATTCCAAAGGGGGAATTCCTTTGCGCCCCATTCCACTAACCCTAACTGAGACTGTCAGATGGATTCAGAGCCAAACTATCACGAGAGGAGGGGGGCCAATACAAATACGAGAGAGGAAAGGCGGGTCAAATGAGGGATCACGAAGACCAGGAGGAGTATCATACCATTACCACGTGAACAACCAAGTGGAGGTCACCAAGTGGGAGAGTGCTGGAGACCCCATTAGTCAGACGTTCCAGGGATGGTACCAACCAACCTATAACCGTGAAAAGGAACCCCCATTCTTAGCCCTGACCAATACCTCGGGGATTGGGAGGCCAACCGGGGACATATGTCTAACCCGAAATGACACCAGTAACAAGGGACATATCATAGGGTACAGCAAATGCCCAAACAGTCTCAACATCACCACAGGTGCACGAGTCACCATCCTCTCTCACCTTCCGAATAACACAGGTGGAGGTTTGTGGGCCCAGTCCTGGGACCCGGAAGATGGACAGGGTCCTGTTATCAGGGATATGTGGTGCCGTTTGTGCAGCAAGTGCGTACCCTGGCGGAAGCACATGCCTCCAGCCGATACAAGCGAGCCATCACCCCCGCCGACAAGTTCTTTGGGGTCATGATGTTCCCAATCGGGATAGGACGTCTCATGGATGAAGTACAGAACCTAGAGACGATATTGGAACAGATAGCTAACAATACTGCTGAAGCTCTGGAGGGCATCACAGCTGAAATGGTAGCAATAAGGACCGTAGCATTACAAAACCGAATGGCCCTCGATTATCTGTTAGCTGAGAAAGGGGGAACGTGTGCCCTGATAGGATCTGAATGTTGCACTTACATCCCCGATAATTCAGAAAACCTAACCAATCTCGTTGATCACATAAGAAGGGAGGTAAAGAAGTTATCCACCCCTGCAGGAGGAGTAGGCTGGTTTGATTGGCTGTTAGGTGGATCTTGGGGATCGTATCTAATGCATGGAGCAATTATTCTCATCGTAATAATAATTACCTGTTGCTTGATTATTGGTTGCTTTAACCTTTGTGGTAAAGTCATGATGCCAAGATTAGCAAACCCTCTTGTGGTCAAGGGCTCCCGGGTTATGATCCAACGAACTAAAGAACTATTTGACAATAACAACAATATGATTCAGGAAATAGAGTGTGAACAGATGAATGCGATACTCCTAGAATGATCCTAAGTGTTATCATGGAATGATGAAAGGGGGGAATGTGGATATGTGAAAATGTATCAGCAATAAAGACAGTGAAGTGAACTGGATATTAAATGTATACAGACATTAAAGTCGAGAAGTTGAGAACGTGGGAATTATATATGGACAGTATAAGCTAACAAAGAATTCATGGAGGAATAGCCATGAAAATCTCAGATTCGAGACTGCAAAATGTTACAATACTAACACATATTGAAACAAAACCCACAGCTTGCAGAAAAACCTCAAGGTCTTATTAAATCATGTTATTAACCTGAAACATTAACAGAAGGTCTTTGTTTAAAATCAGACCATACTTAGGTCGGCTTATGAGTGGACAAAGGGAAAGAGGGATCAAAAGGGATAGGCTGAACTAGGATGTCACTCTAGCCCTATCTTGTTATCTTTTGCCGAAAATGTATAACCGTCGTCCCTTTACAATGTAACGTCACTTTGTCTGTAGGAACTGAGTGCGATCTATCAGAGTTGCATTCCTTCTGTCTGATAAGGTCCCCGATCGGGATTTGCTTTTTAAATAAAAGCTTGCTTTGTTTAAAGCACAATCGGTATTCGACTCAGTGATTTCACTGAACCAGATTGAGGGAAAAGAATCCAAAAATCAACAATTTCTCAGCCTCTCTTGATGACCACGCACATGCTGCAGACTCGAGATGGCAGAAGGTACATTCGACAGCATTATGTGCCCAATGTAAGACATGCCAGACTGATGAGGAGGACCAGATGTTACGCCCCCCGCACTTATAGGGAGAAGCAATCTTACCTCAACTTATCCGACACCACCTGCCTTAGGAGACTGCACTTATGGCAGTGAATGCTAAATTTACGGGCAGCATCCATGATGCACAGATCCTGCGTGAGAGCGCTGTATCTGACATGTTTGCCAGTCAGCTACAAGGTCAATGCTGGATGCTTGGTGGCAAAGGATGTGGCCTCGCCACCTGGCTGATGACCCCCCTGCGTGACACCCACACCGAAGCTGAGAAGCGATACACTGAGAGCCATAAATCCACTCGCAATATCGTCGAGTAAACCATTGGAGTGCTTAAGCAGCACTTTAGATGCCTGCACCATTCAGGAGGCGAGCTCCAATACCACCCTATGCAGGTAGCTCAATTCATGGTGGTGAGCTCCATGCTGCACAATTTGGCTATCAGGAGGGGACAAGAATTGCCTGATGAGTCTGACAGTCCACCTCACCAGAGAGAGGACGAGGAGGATGAGGAGGTGGGTGCTGACATCGACCTACACAATCAGGCCGACGCTGAAGCCATGCCCCTGCCCCTCTGTAGACCACATGAAAGGGCTCGTGGTGGCCTGATAGCTGCAAGAACCTTACCTCAGCAGCTCATAAATGAGCGCTTTTCTTGAAAGAATGTTGGTGTTATTTACAAAGCTGCAACACTGCTGGGTGTGCAGGTCATACGTCAATGGTGTGCATCACCTTGGTGACAGTTAAAATTTAAGTTGATTCAAGTTAAGTGTAATTATACCCTTTCATGTTAAGGAATCACCAGTGTGTAATGGTGCAGCTATCTGAGACAATGAGACAATCTGAGGTTATGTTAAATAAAAAACATTTAATGAGAACATTTGTCTGAAATCATAAGTATAACTGTAAAAAACACCCCACCCCACAACAAATTTATCACATTTACATCATTATAATGGTCCCCATTTCCAGCAAAACAGAAGTCAAATGTAAACCAACAAGTAGCCCCCTCGCCCCTTGCCCTGACCCTCCCACCAAAATATAGCACCAGCAACCTAAAAATATGCTTCAGACAACACCTGCGACCATGCACCTCACTTTCTTCCCCCCCGCTTCCCCTCCCCACCTCTACCCCTTCCCCTTCTGACTCCAAGCCATCTGGCCGAGGAGCTCCTCAGGCGCTACTTCATTGGGGGGAATAATGGCAGAACCGCTGCTTGGTCAGATACGGGAGAGGACAGTCCCGAGGTGGAACATGCTGCGAGCCAGAAGCAAGATCTTTCTCCTGGCTCTCATGTGTCATTGGCAATGGGGATGCAGCACCTTGGGGTGCACTGCTGCGCTCCGGGACCACCGGGAGCCCTCTGCCACCAATGTTCCTGGCTAACAGCTCCAGGGCCTCCTCCATCCCTTCCATGTTATATATTACATGGACCAACACTCAGTGCCAACTACCTTCTTGCTGCTTAGTAGGCTTTTGGCTGCTGGTGAATCTCCCACCTGCCTCCCACAACAGCCAACAAGCACACACCACACCCACACATGCTTTCAGTCCCTCTCTGCTCCCCCTCTCTCTGTCTCCTCTTCGGCACATGTAATGATGACCCCTGACCTCCTGAAACGTGGGAAACGAGTGTTGCCATTCCGTTGCTATGGTTGGCTACACATTACGGCAGAAGGACAACATTTTTTAACGCTAACGTCTATTTCAGATCGCTCGCGGTAACGCCCATTTCAAAAAATGGAAACTTAGGGTTTTGGAAATGGTCAATAATCCAGCGATCTCAAAATTCATATTTACCGCCCACGCTGGAAATAACGCCCATTTTTTGTCAAGTTGCAAGAAAGTGGAAAGTCTAGCCTATAGAAATTTACAGCGCAGAAGGAGGCCATTTCAGCCCATCGTGTCCGCGCCGGCCGACAAAGAGCCACACGGCCCTCGGTCAGCAGCCCTGAAGGTTACATATAAACCTATGCACAATGAACAATGGCGGAAAGATAAAGAGTACCGAGCCCAACCAGTCCGCCCCACACACCCCTTACACTGAAACATTCTACACTCTACCCCAACCGGAGCCATGTGATTTCCTGGGAGATGCAAAAACCAGATAAAAACCGAGGCCAATCTAGGGAAAAAAAATCTGGGAAAATTCCTCTCCAACCCATCCAGGCAATAAAAACTAGTCCAGGAGATCACTCTGGCCGTATTCGATTCCCTGCAGTACGTACCATTATATCTGCGCCGGCCAACAAGAGGTTATCCAGTCTAATCCCAATTACCAGCTCTAGGTCTGTAACCCTGCAGGTTACAGCACTTTAATTGCCCATCCAACCATCTCTTAAAAATGGTGAGGGTTTCTGCATCCCCCACTTTTCCAGGCAGTGAGCTCCAGATCCCCACAACCCTCTGCATAAAGAAGCCCCCCCTCAAATCCCCTCTAAGTCTTCCACTAACCACCTTAAAACTATGCCCCCTCATAATAGATCCCTCCACCAATGGAAATAGGTCCTTACTATCCACTATGTCCAGGCCCCTCAATATTTTGTACACCTCAATGATGTCTCCTCTCAACCTCCTCTGTTCCGATGAAAACAAACCCAGCCTATCCAATCTGCCCTCATAACGAAGATTCTCCATTCCGGTCAGTATCCTAGTAAATCTCCTTTGCACCCTCTCTAGTGCAATCATGTCCTTCCTATAATACGACAACCAGAACTGCACGCAGTACTCCAGCTGTGGCCTAACCAAAGTATGATACAATTTAAGTATAACCTCCCTGCTCTTATATTCTATGCCTCGGCCAATAAAGGCAAACATTCCATATGCCTTCTTAACCACCTTATCCATCTGGCCTGCTACTTTCAGGGATCTGTGGACAAGCACTCCAAGGTCCCTTTGTTCATCTACACTATTAAGTGGCCTACCGCTTAATGTGTATACCCTTTCCTTATTAGCCCTCCCAAAGTGCATGACCTCACACTTCTCGGAATTAAATTCCATTTGCCACTGCTCTGCCCACCTGACCAGTAGATTGATATCCCCCTGCAGCCCATGACTTTCCTCTTCATTATTAACCACACAGCCAATTTTAATGTCGTCTGCAAACTTCTTAACCATACTCCCTATATTCAAATCTAAATCATTGATATATACCACAAAAAGCAAGGGACCCAGTACTGAGCCCTGTGGAACCCCACTGGAAACATCCTTCCAGTCACAAAAACATCCATCAATCATTACCCTTTGCTTCCTATCTCTCAGCCAATTTTGAATCCAACTTGCCACTTTGCTCTGGATCCCATGGGTTTTTACCTTCTTGACCCGTCTACCATGTGGGACCTTATCAAAAGCTTTGATAAAGTCCATATACACTACATAGTACGCACTAACCTCATCAACCCTCTTGGTTACCTCCTCAAAAAATTCAACCTGGTTAGTCAAACACGATCTTCCCTTAATAAATCAGTGCTGAGTGTCCCTAATAAATCCTTGCCTTTCAGGATTTTTTCCAATAATTTTTCCACCACTGAGGTTAGGCTGACAAGCCTGTAATTACTCGGCCAATCCCTTTTTCCCTTCTTAAACAAGGGTACTACATTAGCAGTCCACCAATCCTCCGGCACCATGCCCAAGTCCAAAGAGGACTGGAAAATGATGGTCAAGGCCTCTGCTATTTCCTCTTTCACTTCGCTCAACAGCCTGGGATACATTTCATCTGGGCCTGGGGACTTATCTACTTTCAAAGCTGCTAACCCCCTTAATACTTCCTCTCTCACTATATTTCATCCAGAATATCACACTCCTCCTCGATCTACATTGCCCTTTCCTTTATGAAAACAGATGCAAAGTATTTGTAAAGAACCTAACCAACATCTTCCGCCTCCTCACAAAGATTACCCTCATGGTCTCTAATAGGCCCTACCCTTTCTTTAGTTACCCTCTTACTCTTAATATATTTACAGAACATCTTAGGTTTTTGTTTAATTTTACTAGCCAAGATTTTTTCATACTCTCTCTTAGCATTCCTAATATCCTTTTTAATTTTGCCTCTTAACTTTCCATGGGCTAGAGTTTCCTCATTTTTTGCATGCTTAACACCCACTTAACGTCCTTTTTACTGCTGAAATGATGCATAACGCCCATATATCGCCCATTTAGCCACAAAATGGAAACTGACAGGCATTCTTTGAAAACTTATCGGCGAGCGTTACTTTCCCCATGTGCGTAACACCAGGAAAAAATACCGCTCGCCTACTTTTTTTGGGTGGAATCATCAAAATGGGCGAAATCAACACCCTTAATATCGCCCAGCTTTACTTTCCGTAAGGAATTAACGGCGAGATTCAATATACCGCCTGCCCACTTTTTTTTGTTGTAAAGATCATATTTGACAAAACTAGTGGCCAGACTAATGAGGAGGACTAGAGGTTACACCCCCTGCAGGAAGAAGCAGTCTTACCTCGACTTCCCCGACACCACCTGCCTTCGGAGACTGCGTTTCCACAAAGTGGTTATCACTGAGGTATGCCAGCTGATAAGGGGAGATCTGCACCTTGCCAGCACCATCAGTACTGCACTATCTGTCGAGGTCAAAGTCACTGCGGCAATGTCGTTCTAAGCTTTGGATTCTTTTCAGGCCTCAGCTGGTGACAGTTGCGGTCTGTCTCAGCATGCCACACATTGCTGCATTAGACAGGTCACTGAAGTCCTGTATGCATGCAGGAGGGATTTGATCAGCATCCCTATGACCAGGGATGCACAGAGTGAGAGGGCTCCAGGATTCTCCAGAATTGTAAGCTTCCCCACCCAAGGTGCAGGGAGCAATAGACTGTATGCACATCGCGATACAGGCACCTTTTCAGGATGCAGAGATTTTCAGGAACCGCAAGGGATTCCACTCCCTGAATGTCCAACTTGTTGTCGACCACCAGCAATTTATAATGGCAGTGAATACTAAATTTCCGAGCAGCATCCATGATGCTCACATCCTGCGTGAGAGCACTGTATCTGACTTGTTTAACAATCAGCCACAAGGTCAATGCTGGATGCTTGGTGACAAAGGATATGGCTTCGCCACCTGGCTGACCCCCCTGCGTGACACCCACACCGAGACCGTGAGGCAATACAACGAGAGTGACAGAGCCACTCACAATATCGTCGAGAAAACGATTGGAGTGGTTAAGCACTGCTTTAGATGCCTGGACCACTCAGGAGGCGAGCTCCAATACCACCCTGAGCAGGTAGCTCAATTCGTAGTGGTGAGCACCATGCTGCACAACTTGGCTATCAGGAGGGGACAAGAATTGCCTGATGAGTCTGACAGTCCACCTCACCAGAGGACGAGGAGGACGAGGAAATGGGTGCTGACATCGACCCACACAATCAGGCCGACGCTGAAGCCATGCCCCAGCCCCCCTGTAGACCACATGAAAGGGCCTGTGGTGGCCTGATAGCTGCAAGAACGTTACGTCAGGAGCTCATCAATGAGCGCTTTGCCTGAAAGAATGTTGATGTATTTACAAGGCTGACACACTGCTGGGTGTGCAGGTCATACATCAATGGTGGGCATCACATTGGTGACAATTAAAGTTTAAGTTGATTGAAGTTAAGTGTAATTATACCATTTGATGTTAAGGAATCACCATTGTGTAATGGTGCAGCTATCTGAGCCAATGTGCAACAAGGTTTTGTTAAGTAAAAAGCAGTTAAACCAAACAGTTGTCTGAAATCATCAGTATTTCTGTAAAAAACAACCCTTCCACCCCGCTTCTCCTTCCCACCTCTACCCCTTCCCCTCCTGACTCCAAGCTGCCTGGCCAAGGAGCTCCTCAGGCGATGCTTTATTTGGGGGGGCCGAACCACTGATTGGACGGATACGGGAGAGGATGGTCCTGAGGTGGGAACGTGCTCCGAGCCAGAAGCAAGATGTTGCTCCTGCCTCTCATGTGTGGTTGGCAATGGGGGTGCGGTTCCTTGGGGTACAGTGCCGCGCTCCGGGACCACTTGGAGCCCTCTGCCATCAGTGTTCCTGGCTACCAGCTCCAGGGCCTCCACCATCCCTTCCATGTTATATATTATTTGTTAGACAAACACTCGGTGGCAACTATGTTCTTGGTATTTAGTAAGCTTTTTGCTGCTGGCAAATCTCCCTCGTCCTTCCCACAACAGCCAAACAAGCACACACCACAGCCACACACGTCTTCAGTCCCTCTCAGCTCCCTCTCTCTCTGTCTCCTCTTCTGTGCATGTAATGATGACCCTTGAGCTCCTGAATCGGGGGAATCGAGCATTGCCATGTCGTCGCTAAGGACGGCGACACTTTACAGCAGAAGGTCAACGAGATTTAATGCTAACGTCCATTTCATATCGCTCATGGTAACGCCCAATTTCAAAAATGGTGACTAGGTGCTTTGAGAATGGGCGAGAAGCCGGCGATCTGAAAACCCATTTTTACCGCCCACGCCGGAAATAATGCCCATTTTTGGGCGACATGCACAAAAGTGTAAAATCTAACCCCATATTCCTCTAAAGATTCTATAGTATTTAGCCATTGGAATATGACATAAGCGTTCCTTGTTTTCTTTATCTTCCCCTATAAGTCCCTAGACATCCAGGGGGCTCTAGATGCTGCAGGAAAATCAACGCTGGAGCACTCATAGACCCTGCTAAGAAAGCCCTATTCAGCCACCACCTCACAACCAACTTGCCAACTCCCAGTGATCCAGAGACGCAGAGTGTCCACAGCGTCTGGTCTGCTATCAAGGCCTCCATAACTAGCATCTGTGAAGAGACGCTTGGTCACTCGACCTGGAAACATCAAGACTGGTTCGACAAGAATGACTGGGAGATCCAGGAGCTAATAAGCCACAAGCGCAAGGCATTCTTGAACTGGAAATAGCAACACAACTCGGGAGCAAGAAAGCTGCTCTATAGACGTCTGAAGGCTGAGGTCCAACAAAAACCTCATGACCTAAAGAACAGATGGTGGGTGGAGAAAGTGCAGGAGATCCAGCAACTAGCCGACAACCACGACATGTGTTGATTCTTTAGCGCAGTCAAGACCACCTACGGCCCAAGCACCTAAGGTCCTACCCCACTTCGAGCCAGGAATAGGGAGGTACTCATCAAGAACAGAGAGTCAGTCAGTGCCAACTGGAAGGAGCACTTCTAAGATCTCCTTAACCGAGACTCTGTCTTTGACGTGAGTGTCCTTGACTCTATCCCGCAGCATGCTGCCCGCCACCACCTCAGCACAACTCCAGCCCGGCATGAGGTTGAAAAGGCCATCAGACAACTGAAGAACAACAAGGCTTCAGGAGCAGATGGAATCCCCGCCAAAACACTAAAGCATGGCGGAGAAGCATTATTGGTACGAATATGAACTAATTTCTCTTATTTGGAAGGAGGAGAGCATGCCAGGGAATCTCAGTGATGCCGTAATCGTGACCATCTTCAAGAAAAGCGACAAGAGAGATTGCAGTAATTACAGAGGAGTTTCCCTGCTGTCTGCCACAGGGAAAGTCATCGCAAGAATCCTCCTCAATTGCCTTCTCCCAGTGGCTGAAGAGCTCCTCCCAGAGTTGCAATGTGGATTCCGCCCACTAAGGGGCACAATGTACATGATCTTTACCGCGCGTCAAATTCAAGAGAAAAGCAGGAAGCAGCACCAACCTCTGTACATGGCCTTCTTTGACCTCACAAAAGCCTTCAACACTGTCAACCATGAGGGATTATGGAGTGTCCTCCTCAAATTCAGCTGCCCTCAAAAGATTGTCACCATCCTCCGCCTGCTTCACGATGACATGCAAGCCGCAATCCTGACCAACGGATCCACCACAGACCCCATTCACGTTCAAACTGGGGTCAAGCAAACTGCGTCATCGCACCAACGCTCTTTTTGATCTTCCTTGCTGCAATGCTCCATTACACCCTCAGCAAGCTCCGCCCTGGAGTGGAGCTAATCTATAGAACGGGAAATTGTTCAACCTCAGTCACCTCCAGTCCATCCTCTGTCATTAAATTACAGTATGCAGACGTTGCTTGCGTCTGTGAACACTTGGAGGCTAAACTCCAAAACTTCACTGAAGCAAACAAAAGCATGGACCTTACAATAAACATCCGTTAGTCAAAGGTCCTCTGCCAACCTGCCCCCGCCACGCCCCCGATTAGCAAAATCCACAACGAGGTCTTGGACAACGTGGACCATTTTCCATACCTCGGTAGCCTACTGTCAACAAGGGCAGACGTCGATGACGAAGTCCGACACCGCCTTCAGTGTGCCAGTGCAGCCTTCGGTCACCTGAGGAAGAGAGTGTTTGAAGACCAGGACCTCAAACCCGGCACCAAGTTCATGGTCTACAGAGCAGTAGTGATACCCGCCCTCCTATATGCTTCAGAGACATGGACCATGTACAGCAGGCACCTCAAAGCACTGGAGAAATACTACCAACGCTGCCTCCACAAGATCATGCAAATCCATTGGCAGGATCGTCGCACCAACATCAGTGTTCTCGCTCAGGCCAACATCCCCAGCGTCAAAGCATTGACCATGCTCGATAAGCTCCTATGGACGGGCCACATCGTCTGCACGCCCGATACGAGACTCTCAAAACAAGAGCTCAACTCAGAGCTCCAACACGGCAAGCGAGCCCCAGGTGGGCAGAGGAAACGCTTGAAGTATACCCTCAAAGCCTCCTTGAAAAAGTGCAACATCCCCACTGACACCTGGCCCAAGACCGCACAAAGTGGAGAAGCATCCGGGAAGGCGCCGAACACCTTGAGTCGCTTCGCTGGGAGCAAGCAGAAGCCAAGCGCTAACATCGGAAGGAGAGCATGACAACCCAAGCACGCCACCCACCCATCCCTTCAACCATCGTCTGCCCCACCTGTGACAGAGACTGTAGGTCCCGCATTGGATTCATCAGTCATCTGGAACTCATAATATTGTGGAAGCAAGTCACCCTCGACTCCAAGGGACTACCTAAGAAGAATAATAATAGATACTAGCATTTTCCCTACTACTGATGTCAGGCTAACTGGTCTGTAATTCCCTGTTTTCTCTCTCCCTCCTTTCTTAAATAGCGGATTTACATTTGCTACCTTCCAATCAGCAGGAAGGTAGCTAGAATCTATGGAATTTTGGAAGATGACAACCAATGCATTCATTATCTCGATAGCCACCTCTTTCAAAATCCTAGGATGTATGCCATCAGGTCCAGGGGGTTTATCGGCTTTCAGTTTCAGTAATTTCTCCAGTACTATTTTTTTACTAATACTACTTTCTTTCAGTTCCTCATTCTCGCTAGATCTTTGGTTCTCCACTATTTCTGGGAGGTTTTTTGCATCTTCTTCTGTGAAGACAGACACAAAGTATTTCCTTATTCCCTATTTTAATTTCTTCTGTCTCAGCCTGTAAGGAACATTTACTTTTGCTAATCTTTTCCTTTTTGCATACCTATAGAAGCTTTTACAGTCTGTTTTTATGTCTCTTGCTAGTTTACTCTCATATTCTACTTTCCCTTTCTTTATCAATTTCTTGGTCCTCCTTTGCTGAATTCTAAGATCCTCCCAATCCTCAGGTTTACTGCTCTTTTGGCAACATTATAAGCGTCTTCCTTTGATTTAATACTATCTTTAACTTCTCCTGTTAGCCACGGATGGACCACTTTTCCTGTGGGGTTTTTGTGCCTTAAAGGAATGTATGTTTGTTGTAAATTATGCATGAATTCTTTAAATGCTAGCCTTTGCTCGTCTATTGTGATACCTTTTGCCCAATCTATGTTAGCCAACTTGCCCCTCATACCTACATAGTTTGCTTTGTTTAGATTTAAGACCCTAGTTCAAATCACTTTCCAACTTAATATAAAATCTATAATAATAAGTGAGTTTTTGTCTGCTTTTTGTCTGTCCTGGGGCGGGGGCGGGACTGAGTGACAGCTGCACCGACCAATTGGCAATCAGGGCTTGCCCGGCCTCGCAAGCAATCAGGGCGAGGAGCGGTGACGCGAATTTTAAAAGTTTGATTGACGCTGGGTCTGCTCCAATGAAGAGACGGACGTTGCTGCGGAGCCGAGAGGAGCGCTTGGCGGGAGCGGCGGGTGAGAGAGAGAGGGTGGGAGGGAGAGCGAGGGTGGGAGGTAGAGGGAGGGGGAATGTGGGAGGGAGAGTGAGAGAGACGGGGGGAGAGGGAGGTAGAGAGGAAAAGTGAGGGAGAGTGAGAGAGAAAGAGGGAGGGAGAGAGAGAGGGAAGGGAGAGAGGGCATCAGTGTTGATTCTATAGACGAAGAGGATGATAACAGTCTAAACAAGTACTGTTGCAATAAAGATACTAATTTGACCGTAAATGTTTTCAAGGATTTCTGCTAGTTTTATCATATTGTAGCCACTCTTCCCTAATGGCTCCTTTACTACATGATTATTAACAAACCCTTTCTCATTGCACAATACTAGATCGAAAATCGCCTGTTCCCTGGTTGGTTCCTGAACATACTGATCTAGAAAACTATCTTGTATACATTCCATGAATTTGTCCTTCACACTATTATTGCAAAGTTGGTTTGCACAATCTTTACGTAGATTAAAGTCCCCCACGATTACTGCATTACTCTTGTTGCATGCACTTCTAGTTTCCTGATTTATACTCTGCTCTACATTGCAATTACTGTTTAGGGGGCCTATAAAGAACTCCCGCTAATGTTTTCTGCCCTTGCTGTTTCTTAGCTTCACCCAAACTGATTCTACTTCTTGATTTTCCGAGTTAAGATCCTTTGTCTCGAATGTCTTTATTCCATCCTTTATTATCAGGGCTACCCCTCGTCCTTTTCTATTTTGCCTTTCTCTTCTAAAAGTTAAGTATCTGGGAATATTTAGTTCCCAACCTTGGTCACTGTGTAACCAGGTCTCCGTAATGGCTATTAGATCAAACCTATTAATTTCTATCTGCGCTTTTAATTCATCTATTTTGTTGCGAATGCTTCTCACATTCAGATATAGTGCCTTTAGCTTTGACTTTTTTCCGGCTGTCATCTTCGTCACTGATGCCCTAATGCCTTTGTTACTCTCTCCATCCCTTCCTGACCCGCTCTGTTTATTTTATCCAAAACTCTGCTCTGCTCTAGAGCCTTGACATTTCTCTTGTTGCTTTTAAATTTACGTCAGAGAGGTGGGAGTGCGAGCAGCAGAGAGTCCAGGGAATTCGGAGAGGCCTACAAAAGGCCCAACGCATCGGAGAGGCGGGAGTGCAAGCAGCAGGGAGTCCGGGGACGTCGGAGAGGCCTACAAAAGGCCCAATGCGTCGGAGAGGCGGGAGTGCGAGCATCAGGAAGTCCGGGGACGTCGGAGAGGCCTACAAAAGGCCCAATGCGTCGGAGAGGCGGGAGTGCGAGCAGCAGGGAGTCCGTGGACGTCGGAGAGGCCAGCCAGTGCAGCTGCAGCAGGGAGGCAAAAAGAAGTAGAAAGAAATCGAAAGGTGACGTCACAGCCAAGGGGGTAAGTGATTGGCCGGTGTTTGGTAAGTAGTTTTTCTTTTTCTTTTCAAGATCAGTAAGTAACCTTTAGCATTGTTGTTGCCAATTTAAGTTAATCTAAGGGTTAAGACATGGCAGGACAGCTCAGACACGTATTATGCTCCTCCTGTACTATGTGGGAAGTCAGGGACGCTTCCGGTGTCGCTGACGACTATGCGTGTGGGAAGTGTATCCGCCTCCAGCTCCTGACGGATCGCATTGTGGCACTGGAGCTGCGGGTGGATTCACTCTGGAGCATCCACGATGCTGAGAATGACGTGAATAGCACGTTTAGCGAGTTGGTCTCACCGCAGGTAAAGGGTATACAGCCAGATAGTAAATGGGTGACCAACAGGAAGAGCAGTGGAAGGAAGGTAGTGCAGGGGTCCCCTTCGGTCATCCCCCTGCAAAACAGATACACCGCTTTGGGTATTGGGGGGATGACTCATCATCAGGGGAGGGCAGCAGCAGCCAAGTTCATGGCACCGTGGGTGCTTCTGCCGCACAGGAGGGCAGGAAAAAGAGTGGGAGAGCGATAGTGATAGGGGATTCGATTGTAAGGGGAATAGATAGGCGTTTCTGCGACCGCAACCGAGACTTCAAGATGGTGCAAGGGTCAAGGATGTCTCGGAGCGGGTGCAGGACATTCTGAAAAGGGAGGGTGAACAGCCAGTTGTCGTGGTGCACATAGGTACCAAAGATATAGCTAAAAACGGGATGAGGTTCTACGAGACAAATTTAGGGAGCTAGGAGCTAAATTAAAAAGTAGGACCTCAAAAGTAGTAATCTCAGAATTGCTACCAATGCCACGTGCTAGTCAGAGTAGGAATTGCAGGATAGCTCAGATGAATACATGGCTTCAGGAGTGGTGCAAAAGGCAGGGGTTCAAATTCCTGGGACATTGGAACTGGTTCTGGGGGATGTGGGACAGTACAAACCGGACGGTCTGCACCTGGGCAGGACCGGAACCAATGTCCTGGGGGGAGTGTTTGCTGGTGTTGTTGGGGAGGAGTTAAACTAACATGGCAGGGGAATGGGAACCTGTGCAGGGAGACAGAGGGAAATAAAATGGAGGCAGAAGCAAAAGATAGAAAGAAGAATAGTAAAAGTGGAGGGCAGAGAAACCCAAGGCAAAAAACAAAAAGGGCCACATTACAGCAAAATTCTAAAGGGGCAAAGTGTGTTAAAAAGACAAGCCTGAAGGCTCTGTGCCTCAATGCGTGGATGATGTGGAATCGGTATGGGTGGAGCTGCGGAATACCAAAGGGCAGAAAACTCTAGTGGGAGTTGTGTACAGACCACCAAACAGTAGTAGTGAGGTTGGGGGCAGCATCAAACAAGAAATAAGGGATGTGTGCAATAAAGGTACAGCAATTATCATAGGCGACTTTAATCTACATATTGATTGGGCTAACCAAACTGGTAGTAATTTGGTGGAGGAGGATTTCCTGGTGTGTATTAGGGATGGTTTTCTTGACCAATATGGCGAACCAATTAGAGATCTCGCCATCCTAGACTGGTGTCGAATGAAAAGGGACTAATTAGCAATCTTGTTGTGCGAGGCCCCTTGGGGAAGAGTGACCATAATATGGTAGAATTCTTTATTAAGATGGAGAATGACACAGTTATTTCGGAAACTAGTGTCTTGAACTTAAGGAAAGGTAACTTCGACGGCATGAGGCGTGAATTGGCTAGAATAGACTGGCAAAGGATACTTAAAGGGTTGACGGTGGATAAGCAATGGCAAACATTTAAAGATCACATGGATGAACTTCAGCAATTGTACATCCCTGTCTGGAGTAAAAATAAAGCGGGGAAGGTGGCTCAACCGTGGCTAACAAAGGAAATTAAGGATAGTGTTAAAACCAAGGAAGAGGCATATAAATTGGCTAGAAAAAGTAACAAACCTGAGGACTGGGAGAAATTTAGAATTCAATAGAGGAGGACTAAGGGTTTAATTAAGAGGGGAAAAATAGAGTATGAGTGGAAGCTTGCAGGGAACATAAAACTGACTGCAAAAGCTTCTATAAATATGTGAAGAGAAAAAGATTAGTGAAGACAAACGTAGGTCCCTTGCAGTCGGATTCAGATAAATTTATAATGGGGAACAAAGAAATGGCAGACCAATTGAACATATACTTCGGTTCTGTCTTCACGAAGGAAGACACGAATAACCTTCCGAATGCACTAGGGGACAGTGGGTCGAGTGAGAAGGAGGAATTGAAGGATATCCTTTTTAAGTGGGAAATTGTGTTAGGGAAATTGATGGGATTGAAGGCTGATAAATCCCCAGGGCCTGATAGTCTGCATCCCAGAGTACTTAAGGAAGTGGCCCTAGAAATGTGGATGCATTGGTGATCATTTTCCAACAGTCTATCGACTCTGGATCAGTTTCTATGGACTGGAGGGAAGCTAATGTAACCCCACTTTTAAAAAAAGGAGCGAGAGAGAAAACGGGTAATTATAGACCGGTTAGCCTGACATCAGTAGTGGGGAAAATGTTGGAATCAATCATTAAGGATGAAATAGCAGTGCATTTGGAAAGCAGTGACAGGTTCGGTCCAAGTCAGCATGGATTTATGAAAGGGAAATCATGCTTGACGAATCTTCTGGAATTTTTTGAGGATGTAACTAGCAGAGTGGACAAGAGAGAACCAGTGGATGTTGTGTATTTGGACTTTCAAAAGGCTTTTGACAAGGTCCCGCACAAGAGATTGGCGTGCAAAGTCAAAGCGCATGTTATTGGGGGTAATGTACTGACGTGGATAGAGAACTGGTTGGCAGACAGGAAGCAGAGAGTCGGGATAAACGGGTCCTTTTCAGAATGGCAGGCAGTGACTAGTGGAGTGCCGCAGGGCTCAGTGCTGGGACCCCAGCTCTTTACAATATACATTAATGATTTGGATGATTTGGATGAAGGAATTGAGTGTAATATCTCCAAGTTTGCAGATGACACTAAACTGGGTGGCGGTGTAAGCTGTGAGGGGGACACTAAGAGGCTGCAGGGTGACTTGGACAGGTAAGTGGGCAAATGCATGGCAGATGCAGTATAATGTGGATAAATGTGAGGTTATCCATTTTGGGCGCAAAAACACGAAGGCAGAATATTATCTGAATGGCGGCAGATTAGGAAAAGGGGAGATGCAACGAGACCTGGATGTCATGGTTCATCAGTCATTGAAGGTTGGCATGCAGGTACAACAGGCGGTGAAGAAGGCAAATGGTATGTTGGCCTTCATAGCTAGGGGAGTATAGGAGTAGGGAGGTCTTACTGCAGTTGTACAGGGCCTTAGTGAGGCCTCACCTGGAATACTGTGTTCAGTTTTGGTCTCCTAATCTGAGGAAGGACGTTTTTGTTATTGAGGGAGTGCAGCGAAGGTTCACCAGACTAATTCCAGGGATGGCTGGACCGTCATATGAGGAGAGACTGGATCAACTGGGCCTTTATTCATTGGAGTTTAGAAGGATGAGAGGGGATCTCATAGAAACGTATAAGATTCTGACGGGACTGGGCAGGTTAGATGCGGGAAGAATGTTCCTGATGTTGGGGAAGTCCAGAACCAGGGGACATAGTCTTAGGATAAGGGGTAGGCCATTTAGGACTGAGATGAGGAGAAACTTCTTCACTCAGAGAGCTGTTAACCTGTGGAATTCCCTGCTGCAGAGAGTTGTTGATGCCAGTTCATTGGATATATTCAAGAGGGAGTTAGATATGGCCCTTACTGCTAAGGGGATGAAGGGAAAACAGGATAGGGGTACTGAGGGAATGATCAGCCATGATCTTACTGAATGGCGCTGCAGGCTCGAACGGCCGAATGGCTTATTCCTGCACCTATTTTCTATGTTTCTATGTTTCTACTCTTTCCTGAATTCCCCCACCCGGCCCCCCCAAACCCCACACACGCCTTCATTAGTTTAAAGCCCTGTCTACTGCCCTAGTTATTCGATTCGCAAGGAACATAGACATAAACATAGAAAATAGGAGCAGTAGTAGGCCATTCGGTCTTTCGTGTCTGCACCGCCATTAAATATGATCATGGCTGATCCTCTATCTCAACACCATATTCCCGCTTTTCCCCCATACCCCTTGATGTTTTTTTTAAATCTAGAAATCTATCTCTCTCCCTCTTAAATATATTCAGTGACTTAGCCTCCACAGCCTTCTGTGGTACATAATTCTACAGGTTCACCACCCTCTGAGTGAAAACATTTCTCCTCATCTCGGTCCTAAATTTCATATCCCGTATCGTGAGACTGTGACCCCTTGTTCTGGACATCCCAGCCAGGGAAAACATCCTCCCCGCATCCAATCTATCCAACCCCATCAGAATTTTATACGTTTTATACGATAATGTTAGATTCAAGGAAGAGGCATATAAATTGGCCAGAAAAAGCAGCAAACCTGAGGACTGGGAGAAATTTAGAATTCAGCAGAGGAGGTCAAAGGGTTTAATTAGGAGGGGTGAAATAGAGTATGAGAGGAAGTTTGCTGGAAACATAAAAACTGACTGCAAAAGCTTCTATCGATATGCGAAGAGAAAAAGATTAGTGAAGACAAACGTAGGTCCCTTGCAGTCAGATTCAGGAGAATTTATAATGAGGAACAAAGAAATGGCAGGCCAGTTGAACAACTACTTTGGTTCTGTCTTCACGAAGGAAGACACAAATAACCTTGTGGAAATACTAGGAGACAGAGGGTCGAGTGAGAAGGAGGAACTGAAGGAAATCCTTATTAGGCGTGAAATTGTGTTATGGAAATTGATGGGACTGAAGGCCGATAAATCCCCGGAGTACTTAAGGAATTGGCCCTAGAAATGTGGATGAATTGGTGATCATTTTCCAACAGTCTATTGACTCTGGATCAGTTCCTATGCATTGGAGAGTAGCTAATGCAACACCACTTTTTAAAAAAGGAGGGAGAGAGAAAACTGGTAATTATAGACCGGTTAGCCTGACATCAGTAGTGGGGAAAATGTTGGAATCAATTATTAAAGATGAAATAGCAGCACATTTGGAAAGCAGTGACAGGATCGGTCCAAGTCAGCATGGATTTATGAAAGGGAAATCATGCTTGACAAATCTTCTAGAATTTTTTGAGGATGTAACGAGTAGAGTGGACAAGGGAGAACCAGTGGATGTGGTGTATTTGGACTTTGAAAAGACTTTTGACAAGGTCCCACACAAGAGATTGGTGTGCAAAATTAAAGCACATGGTATTGGGGGTAATGTACTGACATGGATAGAGAACTGGTTGGCAGACAGGAAGCAGAGAGTCGGGATAAATGGGTCCTTTCAGAATGGCAGGCAGCGACTAGTGGGGTGCCGCAGGGCTCAGTGTTGGGACCCCAGCTCTTTACAATATACATTAATGATTTAGATGAAGGAATTGAGTGTAATATCTCCAAGTTTGTGGATGACAATAAGCTGGGTGGTGTTGTGAGCTGTGAGGAGGATGCTAAGAGGCTGCAGGGTGACTTGGACAGGTTAGTGAGTGGGCAAATGCATGGCAGATGCAGCATAATGTGGATAAATGTGAGGTTATCCACTTTGGTGGCAAAAACAGGAATGCAGAATATTATCTGAATGGCAGCAGATTAGGAAAAGGCGAGGTGCAATGAGACCTGAGTGTCATGGTACATCAGTCATTGAAAGTTGGCATGCAGGTACAGCAGGCGGTGAAGAAGGGAAATGGTTTGTTGGCCTTCATTGCTAAGGGATTTAAGTAGAGGAGCAGGGAGGTCTTACTACAGTTGTACAGGGCCTTGATGAGGTCTCACCTGGAATATTGTGTTCAGTTTTGGTCTCCCAATCTGAGGAAGGACATTCTTGCTATTGAGGGAGTGCAGCGAAGGCTCACCAGACTGATTCCCAGGATGGCAGGACTGACATATGAAGAGAGACTGGATCGACTGGGCCTGCATTCACTGGAGTTTAGAAGGATGAGAGGGTCAGAGAAACATATAAAATTCTGACGGGACTGGACAGCTTAGATGCGGGTAGAATGTTCCCGATGTTGTGGAAGTCCAGAACCAGGGGACACAGTTTAAGGATAAGGGGTAAGCCATTTCGGACTGAGATGAGGAGAAACTACTTCACTCAGAGAGTTGTTAACCTGTGAAATTCCCTACCGCAGAGAGTTGATAGAAACATAGAAACATAGAAAATAGGTGCAGGAGTAGGCCATTCGGCCCTTCTAGCCTGCACCGACATTCAATGAGTTCATGGCTGAACATGCAACTTCAGTACCCCATTCCTGCTTTCTCACCATACCCCTTGATTCCCCTAGTAGTAAGGACTTCATCTAACTCCTTTTTGAATATATTTAGTGAATTGGCCTCAACAACTTTCTGTGGTAGAGAATTGCACAGGTTCACCACTCTCTGGGTGAAGAAATTCCTCCTCATCTCGGTCCTAAATGGCTTCCCCCTTATCCTTAGACTGTGTCCCCTGGTTCTGGACTTCCCCAACATTGGGAACATTCTTCTTGCATCTAACCTGTCTAACCCTGTCAGAATTGTAAACGTTTCTATGAGGTCCCCTCTCATTCTTCTGAACTCCAGTGAATACAAGCCCAGTTGATCCAGTCTTTCTTGATAGGTCAGTCCCGCCATCCCGGGAATCAGTCTGGTGAACCTTCGCTGCACTCCCTCAATAGCAAGAATGTCCTTCCTCAGGTTAGGAGAACAAAACTGTACACAATACTCCAGGTGTGGCCTCACCAAGGCCCTGTACAATTGTAGCAACACCTCCCTGCCCTTGTACTCAAATCCCCTCGCTATGAAGGCCAACATGCCATTTGCTTTCTTAACCGCCTGCTGTACCTGCATGCCAACCTTCAATGACTGATGTACCATGACACCCAGGTCTCTTTGCACCTCCCCTTTTCCTAATCTGTCACCATTCAGATAATAGTCTGTCTCTCTGTTTTTACCACCAAAGTGGATAACCTCACATTTATCCACATTATACTTCATCTGCCATGCATTTGCCCACTCACCTAACCTATCCAAGTCGCTCTGCAGCCTCATAGAATCCTCCTTGCAGCTCACACTGCCACCCAACTTAGTGTCATCCGCAAATTTGGAGATACTACATTTAATCCCCTCGTCTAAATCATTAATGTACAGTGTAAACAGCTGGGGCCCCAGCACAGAACCTTGCGGTACCCCACTAGTCACTGCCTGCCATTCTGAAAAGTCCCCATTTACTCCTACTCTTTGCTTCCTGTCTGACAACCAGTTCTCAATCCATGTCAGCACACTACCCCCAATCCCATGTGCTTTAACTTTGCACATTAATCTCTTGTGTGGGACCTTGTCGAAAGCCTTCTGAAAGTCCAAATATACCACATCAACTGGTTCTCCCTTGTCCACTCTACTGGAAACATCCTCAAAACATTCCAGAAGATTTGTCAAGCATGATTTCCCTTTCACAAATCCATGCTGACTTGGACCTATCATATTACCTCTTTCCAAATGCACTGCTATGACATCCTTAATAATTGATTCCATCATTTTACCCACTACCGATGTAATTCCCTGTTTTCTCTCTCCCTCCTTTTTTAAAAAGTGGGGTTACATTGGCTACCCTCCACTCCATAGGAACTGATCCAGAGTCAATGGAATGTTGGAAAATGACTGTCAATGCATCCACTATTTCCAAGGCCACCTCCTTAAGTACTCTGGGATGCAGTCCATCAGGCCCTGGGGATTTATCGGCCTTCAATCCCATCAATTTCCCCAACACAATTTCCCGACTAATAAGGATTTCCCTCAGTTCCTCCTCCTTACTAGACCCTCCGACCCCTTTTATATCCGGAAGGTTGTTTGTGTCCTCCTCAGTGAATACCGAACCAAAGTACTTGTTCAATTGGTCCGCCATTTCTTTGTTCCCCGTTATGACTTCCCCTGATTCTGACTGCAGGGGACCTACGTTTGTCTTTACTAACCTTTTTCTCTTTACATATCTATAGAAACTTTTGCAATCCGTCTTAATGTTCCCTGCAAGTTTCTTCTCGTACTCCATTTTCCCTGCCCTAATCAAACCCTTTGTCCTCCTCTGCTGAGTTCTAAATTTCTCCCAGTCCCCGGGTTCGCTGCTATTTCTGGCCAATTTGTATGCCACTTCCTTGGCTTAAATGCTATCCCTGATTTCCCTTGATAGCCACGGTTGAGCCACCTTCCCTTTTTTATTTTTACGACAGACAGGAATGTACAATTGTTGTAGTTCATCCATGCGGTCTCTAAATGTCTGCCATTGCCCATCCACAGTCAACCCCTTCAGTATCATTCGCCAATCTATCCTAGCCAATTCACGCCTCATACCTTCAAAGTTACCCTTCTTTAAGTTCTGGACCATGGTCTCTGAATTAACTGTTTCATTCTCCATCCTAATGCAGAATTCCACCATATTATGGTCACTCTTCCCCAAGGGGCCTCGCACAACGAGATTGCTAATTAATCCTCTCTCATTACACAACACCCAGTCTAAGATGGCCTCCCCCCTAGTTGGTTCCTCGACATATTGGTCTAAAAAACCATCCCTTATGCACTCCAGGAAATCCTCCTCTACAGTATTGCTTCCACTTTGGTTCACCCAATCTATGTGCATATTAAAGTCACCCATTATAACTGCTGCACCTTTATTGCACGCACCCCTAATTTCATGTTTGATGCCCTCCCCAACATCACTACTACTGTTTGGAGGTCTGTACACAACTCCCACTAACGTTTTTTGTCCTTTGGTATTCTGCAGCTCTACCCATATAGATTCCACATCATCCAAGCTAATGTCCTTCCGAACTATTGCCTTAATTTGCTCCTTAACCAGCAATGCTACCCCACCTCCTTTTCCTTTTATTCTATCTTTCCTGAATGTTGAATACCCCTGGATGTTGAGTTCCCAGCCCTGATCGTCCTGGAGCCACGTCTCCATAATCCCAATCACATCATATTTGTTAACATTTATTTGCACAGTTAATTCATCCACTTTATTGCGGATACTCCTTGCATTAAGACACAAAGCCTTCAGGCTTGTTCTTTTAACACCCTTTGTCCTTTTAGAATTTTGCTGTACAGTGGCCCTTTTTGTTCTTTGCCTTGGGTTTCTCTGCCCTCCACTTTTCCTCATCTCCTTTCTGTCTTTTGCTTTTGCCTCCTTTTTGTTTCCCTCTGTCTCCCTGCATTGGTTCCCATCCCCCTGCCATATCAGTTTAAATCCTCCCCAACAGCACTAGCAAACACTCCCCCTAGGACATTGGTTCCGGTCCTGCCCTGGTGCAGACCGTCCGGTTTGTACTGGTCCCACCTCCCCCAGAACCGGTTCCAATGCCCCAGGAATTTGAATCCCTCCCTGTTGCACCACTGCTCAAGCCACGTATTCATCTGCGCTATCCTGCGATTCCTACTCTGACTATCACGTGGCACTGGTAGCAATCCCGAGATTACTACTTTTGAGGTCCTACTTTTTAATTTAGCTCCTCGCTCCTTAAATTCGTTTCGTAGGACCTCATCCCTTTTTTTATCTATGTCGTTGGTACCAATGTGCACCACGACAACTGGCTGTTCTCCCTCCCTTTTTAGAATGTCCTGCACCCGCTCCGAGACATCCTTGACCCTTGCACCAGGGAGGCAACATACCATCCTGGAGTCTCGGTTGCGGCCGCAGAAACGTCTATCTATTCCCCTCACCATTGAATCCCCAATCACTATTGCTCTCCCACTCTTTTTCCTGCCCTCCTGTGCAGCAGAGCCAGCCATGGTGCCATGAACTTGGCTGCTGCTGCCCTCCCCTGATGAGTCATCCCCCTCAACAGTACCCAAAGCAGTGTATCTGTTTTGCAGGGGGATGACCACAGGGGACTCCTGCACTACCTTCGTTGCACTGCTCTTCCTGTTGGTCTTCCATTCCCTATCTGGCTGTGGACCCTTTCCCTGCGGTACGACCAACTCGCTACACGTGATACTCAAGTCATTCTCAGCATCGTGGATGCTCCAGAGTGAATCCACCCTCAGCTCCAACTCTGCAACGCGGACCGTCAGGAGCTTGAGGTGGATACACTTCCCGCAGATGTAGTCGTCAGGGACACTGGTGTCGTCCCCGAGTTCCCACATGGTACAGGAGGAGCATAACACCCGACCGAGCTCTCCTGCCATGACTTAACCCTTAGATACACTTAAATTGGCAACAACAATGTTAAAAGTTACTCACTGATATAGAAGAGAAAAAAGAAAAACTACTCACCAATCACCAGCCAATCACTTACCCTCTTGGCTGTGACGTCACCTTTTCATTTCTTTCTACTTCTTTTTTGCCTTCTCCCTGTAGCTGCACAAGTCACGCTTTTTATAGGCCTCACCAACGCACCTCCTCGACGCTGCTCCCGACTGCCGCCGACGCTAGCCCCGGACTCCCTGCTGTGCCATTTATAGGCCTCTCCACGCACCTCCTCGACGCTGCTCCCGACTGCCGCCGACGCTAGCCCCGGACTCCCTGCTGTGCCTTTTATAGGCCTCTCCACGCACCTCCTCGACGCTGCTCCCGACTGCCGCCGATGATGCCAGTTCATTGGATATATTCAAGAGGGAGTTAGATATGGCCCTTACGGCTAAAGGGAGTAAGGGGTATGGAGCGAAAGCAGGAAAGGGGTACTGAGGTGAATGATCAGCCATGATCTTATTGAATGGTGGTGCAGGCTCGAGGGGCAGAATGGCCTACTCCTGCACCTATTTTCTATGTTTCAACGAGATCTCCTCTCATTCTCTAAACTCTAGTGAATACAGGCCTACTCGACCAAATCTCTCCTCATATGACAGCCCTGCCATCCCAGGAATCAGTCCTCTTCCATGAAGACAGAACCAAAGTATTTATTTAATTGTTCTGCCATTTCCTTTCCAACGGATCCATCACAGATCCAATCCATGTCTGAACCGGGGTCAAACAGGGCTGCGTCATTGCCCCAACCCTCTTCTCAATCTTTCTCACCGCCATGCTCCACCTCACAGTCAACAAGCTCCCCGCTGGAGTGAAACTAAACTACAGAACCAGTGGGAACCTGTTCAACCTGCGCCGTCTCTAGGCCAGATCCAAGACCACCCCAAACTCTGTCGTCGAGCTACAGTACGCGGACGATGTCTGCGTCTGCGCACATACAGAGGCTGCAATACGGGACCTAGTCGACGTATTTATTGAGGCCTACGAAAGCATGGGACTTACGCTAAACATCCGTAAGACAATGGTCCTCCACCAGCCTGTCCTCACCGCACAGCAATGCTGCCCCGTCATCAAGATTTACGGAGCGGCCCTGGACACCGTGGACCACTTCCCATACCTCGGGAGCCTCCTATCAACAAGAGCAGGCATCGACGACGAGATCCAACACCGCCTCCAATGCGCCAGTGCAGCCTTCCGTCGCCTGAAGAAAAGAGTGTTTGAAGACCAGGCCCTCAAAACTGCCACCAAGCTCATGGTCTACAGGGCTGTAGTAATACCTGCCCTCCTGTATGGCTCAGAGACATGGACCATGTACAGTAGACATCTCAAGTTGCTGGAGAAATATCACCAACGATGTCTCCGCAAGATCCTATAAATCCCCTGGGAGGATAGGCGCACCAACATCAGCGTCCTCATTCAGGTTAACATCCCCAGCATTAAAGCACTGACCACACCTGATCAGCTCCGCTGGGCAGGCCACATAGTCCAAATGCCAGACACGAGACTCCCAAAGCAAGTGCTCTACTCGAAGCTCCTTCATGGCAAACAAGCCAAAGGTGGGCAGCGGAAACGCTACAAGGACACCCTCAAAGCCTCCCTGATGAAGTGCAACATGCCCACTGACACCTTGGAGCCCCTGGCCCAAGACCGCCCTAAGTGGAGCAAGTGCATCCGAGAGGACGCTGAGCACCTCGAGTCTCAACATCGAGAGCATGCAGAAATCAAGCGCAGACAGCGGAAAAAGCGTGCGGCAAATCAGTCCCACCCATTCCTTCCCTCAACGACTATCTGTCCCACCTGTGACAGAGTCTGTGGCTCTTGTATTGGACCGCTCAGCCATCAAAGAACTCACTTCAGGAGTGGAAGCAAGTCTTCCTCGATTCCGTGGGACTGCCTATGATGATGATTATAAATTCTGCCGTTTCTGTCTGTAAAAGACCTACATTTGCCTTCACTAATCTTTTTCTTTTTACATACTTGTAGAAACTTTTGCAGTGGGTTTTATGTTCCTTGCAAGTTTACTCTCATACTCTATTTTTCCCCTCATAATCAATCTCTTCGTCCTTTTTTGCTGAATTCTAAACTGCTCCCAATCCTCAGGCTTGCTACTTTTTATGGCAACTCTGTATAACTCCTCTTTGAATCTAATACTCTCCTTAATTTATTTTGTTAGCCATGGTTGGGCCTCTATTCCTTTTGTGTTTTTACGCCAGAAAGGAATGTCTAAATGTTGCAATTCATGCTTCGTTCCTTAAATGTTAGCCATTGCCTATCCACTGTCATGCCTTTTAATGAACCTTCCCAATCTATCATAGCCAATTCATTCCTCATAGCTTCGTAGTTTCCTTTGTTTAGATTTAGGACCCTAGTTTCAGATTGGACTACTTCACTTTCCATCTTAATAAAGAATTCAATCATGTTATGGTCACTCTTCCCTAAAGAACCCCGCACAACAAGACTGTTAATTTATCCCTTCTCATTACACAATACTCAATCTAGGATAGCCTGCTCCCTAGTAGGCTCCTCAACATACTGGTCTAAAAAACCATCTCGTACACACTCTAAGAACAGATCCCTCTTTCCTCAGTACTGGCGCCAGTGCCCCATGAAGCAAAACCCCTGCCTCACACACCACTCTTTTTGAGCCACGCATTTAATCTTCCAATCTGCTTATACCTATGCCAATTGGCGCGTGGCTCAGGTAACAATCCGGAGATTATTACATTTGAGTTTGTGCTTTTTAATTTGGACCCCAACTCCTGAAACTCTCTCAGCAAAACCTCATTCCTAGTTCTACCTCTGTCGTTGGTTCCTACATGGACCATGACAACTGGATCCTCCCCATCCCACTCAAAGTTCTCCAGGAGATGTCTTTAACCTTGGCACCAGGCAGGCAACATAACCTTTGGAACTCCCGGTCACAGCTGCAGAGAATAGTATCTATCCCTTTGACTATACTACATTTCCTTTCACTCCCCACACTTGAATGGCCTCCCGCACCATGGTCAGCTTGTTCATCCATCCTGCAGACTTTTCCCTCATCCACACAGGCAGCAACATCCTCATATCTGTTGCATAAGGACAAATGCCAAGGCTCCTCCAGCATTGCACCTGAGGTCCCCCTACCTGCCCGAGTTGCAGTCATACCCTCCTGTCCCTGACCACTAACCAGACCTGTACCACTGCCTAACCTAAGGGGTGTGACTGCCTTCTGGATCAAAGTGTCCAGGTAACTCTCCCCCTCCCTGATGCCCCGCAATGTCTGCACCTCAAACTCCTCAAGTTCCTCAAGATGCAGCCACTTACTACAAACATGGTTGTCCAGGATGACAATGCTCTCCACTAACTCCCACATGCTGCTGTTGCGGCACACCACCTGCACTGCCATCCCTAGATGACCTTGTTCTATTTAATTAAATTTGTATTTAAGTAACATAGTTTACAGTTTAGTTTCTTGACTACTTATTTGATCTAGATTAAGTTATGTGCAATGAAATTAAATATCTAGGTAACACAAAGCACTACAAGTAGTGTAGGTAAAAAGCAGCAACTCCTTCCCCTCTTCTCCAAATTTCCACTCTTTCCAAATTCCCAAATAAAACACTCTGTTTAAGTGCACTGCATTTAATCCCACTCTGTGCAGAACGTTCTCCACCATTCAAAGCCTCTCCACCATCTACAAGGTGTTAGGAATGTGATGGAATACTCACCATTTGCCTGGATAGGTGCAGATGAAAAAACAACACCAAACAGCACAGAGCAGTCCGCTTGCTCGGTGCCCTTGCCTTTGACCTCAATTTAGAATCCCTACGCTACTGGGGCACTATATATTTATAGAATCTCCGAATGGTTACAGCACGGAAGATGGCCATTCGACCCGTCGAGCCTGTACTGATATTTAGCTAGTCTCACTCCCCCTGCCCTTTTCCCGTAGCCCTGCAAATATTTTTCCTTCAGATACTTATCCAACTCCCTTTTGAGATAAGATTGAGCCTGCCTTCACCTTTCAGGCAGTGCATTCCAGATCCCAACCACTCTCTGCGTAAAACGTTTTTTCTTACGTTGCCTTTGGTTCTTTTGCCAATCACTTAAATCTGTGTCCTCTGGTTCTCGACCCTTCTGCCAATTGGAACAGTTTCTCTCTATCTACTCTGTCCAGACCCCTCATGATTTTGAACACAACTATAAAATCTCCTCTCAATCTTCGTTGCTCCAAGGAGAACAATCCCAGCTTCTGCAGTCTATCAATGTAACTGAAGTCCCTCATTCTTGGAATCATTCTCGTAAATCTTTTCTGCACCTTCGCTAAGGTCTTCACATCCTTCCTAAAGTGTGGTGCCCAGAATTGGGCACAATACTCCAGTTGGGACCAAACCAGTGCTTTATACAGGTTCATCATAATTTCCACTTTTGTACTCTGTACCTTTATTTACAAAGCCCAAGATCCCGAAAGCCTTCTCAACCTGCCCTGCCACCTTCAATGATTTGTGCACACATACCCCCAGATTTCTCTGTTCGTGAACCCCCTTTAGGATTGTACCATTAAAAGTTTATATGTCCTCTCCTCATTCTTTCATTTCACACTTTTCTGTGTTAAATTCCATCTGCCACATGTCCACCCATTTCACCAGCCTGTGTATATCTTCCTGAAGTCTATCACTCTCCTCCTCACTGTTCACTATACTTCCAAGTTCATATTGTCTACAGTTTGGACTGTAGCAACTCACCAAGCTTACTTTGCCACAACTTCCCAGCCATGCAACACCGAACACCAAGACAGATGAGAGCAGCAATGTCATGGGAACATTATCACCTCCAAGTCACCTACCATCTTGACTTGATCATACATTGCCATTCCTTCTTTGTTGCTGGGTCAATATCCTGGAATTCCCTACTTAACACCATGGCAGAAGCACTTTCACCACAAGCAGTACAGCAATTCAAAAAGGTCCAACGACTTTACTCAATAATAAATGTATCCTTGCCAGTGTTGCCCACATCCCGGGAACAAGTTCAAAAAAATTTGGGCCTAGAAATTCGATGCTTAAATGCAGGCCGTTAAGGCTGGTTTTGTAGAAAAAAATAAATCGCTTCAGACATGGGATAAGGTGGCCACCATTTTGGTAAGGGCCAGGGTGCTGCTGCTTATAGCGCTGGCTTCACAAATTTAAATAAAGCAGATTGTGACATCAATTCCTTATTTAACGCTACAACTGCTAATTTAGACGTTCTCACTCTCCATTATGCTGTGTCCTAAATTCGCATAGAAAAGTGCACGTGAAGCAGCCCTGCAGAGACGCCATTAACACTTCTTAAAGGGACACAAACATCTTTCGGATAATTTTGGATTTCAGCTTTTGGACTTTTTTTTTTAATAGTTTATTGAAGTGGAGTGCAGGGAGCGCTGCTGGACGCTTGCAAGGCTTCAGATGATACAGGGAAGTCTCCGAGAAGTCAGACATTTTGGAAATACTCAGCAGGTTAGGCAGCATCGGTGGAGGCAGATGCAGCCTGACCTGCTGATTATTTTCAGCAATTTCTGCTTTTATTTAAGATTTCCAGCATCTGTAGTATTTAGCCTCCGAGAAGACCACTTGTTCACAGTCCTGGGGGTCACATGGAGATGGAATAGAGGCAGCAAAGGGGCCAAGCTGCTCGCAGAGGGAAGAGGAAGAAGCAGAAGAGGAGGACGCAGAAGAGAAGAATGCAACCTCGATGGCCTCTTTCTGGCCGGGTTGGCCCGACAATTATGTCCCTGGGTTCGGCTGGGCTGCTAATCCCTCTTAGGTGGCAGGTCGCCGGCCCGGCCAAAACCCTCCTTAGTGGCCCAGTGGACCTAACTAAAATAATCGCAGCGGTCGCAGTGGCTCTCCCGTTTAAGTGAAGGGGAGAGACGTGGTGACGTGCCAGCATGATGATGTCATCAGCGCTACGTTGATGACTGACTGTGCCGGACACTCCTCCCGCTCCCCCTTCCACCCCTCTTATGGCGGACACTCCGCTCCCGCCGCCACTATGACCGACTTCCGTCCTGCTCAAAAAAAAAGACAAAGAGCTGAATTTTGTGCAAAAGGCCACTGCATCCGCCGCGGCGGTGAAAACACCGGAAAAATGGTAGGTGTGACCTGTTTCTGGCGGGGGTGAATTTCGGCACCGTATTCTTTGTGAATGTGGAATACTTATTGAACCAGTTATCATGCTGTTACTTATGCCTAAGTTTGTCAGCTTTGAAAAACATTGGTTCAGAATTAATATCTTCCTCAACACTTAGAATTATAGAACAAAACAGCACAGAAGGAGGCCATTCAGCTCATCATGCCTGTGCTGGTTCTTTGAAAGAGCGATCCAATTAGTCCCACTCATTCCCTGCTCTTTCCCCATAGCTCTGGAAAATTTCTCCTTTTCAAGTATATGTCCAATTCCCTTTTGATAGTTACTACTGAATCTGGTTCCACCGCTCTTTCAGGCAATGCATTCCAGATGCAGGAGGATCAGTAACTAGAGAACACATGTTGGCAAAAGAACCAGTGGCTCTCCTATTTCTAATTATGTGGACTTGCATAATTAATAATATACTTTGGTTATGTAAGAAAGACAGACTTGCATTTCGATAGCACTTTTGATGTTCTCAGCTTGTCCCAAAGCGCTTCACAGCCAATACATTTGAAGTGGAGTCACTGTTGTTATGTTGACAAATGCAGCAGTGACCCTTTGCACAGCAAGGTTTCGCATACAGCAAATAAGATTAACAATTAGTTAAACTGTTTTTCCTGGTGTAGTTTGAGAGAAAAATGTTAACCAGGATGCCAGGAGAACTCACCTACTCTACTTTAAATAGTTTATGGGGTCCACCTGAGCAGCCTGACAGGACCTCCATAATGTCTTATCCGACAGGCAGCACTCTGACAATGCAGCATTCCCTCAATACTGTACCAAAATGCCTGTCTAGATAGTGGTACTTGAACTCTTCCAATTTAGAGGTGAGAATGCTACTAACAAACTAAGCCAGAAATACTCATTTTCTGAGAGTTATATTATAAATTCTTAAAAACATAAACACTCACCAGTGGCAGGAAACTCTCCTGAGTATAAATGGAGGTTAGAGAAATGCCAGGCCTATTTATATCAGCAAACGGTTCACTTGCAATATCACTGCAATGGCAAAAGGAGTGGCCGTTATCTGCAGACAGTTCTGTAAGTGTTGGCTTTCTTTCCAGTGAGAACTCCCTACTTTTTGTGCTTGTAAATTGAGGTGCAGAAATCCTGAAGTTGTTTTGAATGCTGCAGTCCTTCTGAAGATTCCTAATTTTATCCTCGTAATGTTGTATAGTTTCATCCTGTTTGGTTTTCATGGTCCTCATTTGATGCTCATTTTCCTGTTGCAGTTTTTTAACTCTCCTAAAATTCCAAAATAATCGTAGACATTTCATAGAAATTAATAGAATTTCTGACCTATCAAACACAGTTTACCCAACTATGCAAGTGAACATGAATATCTCATGTCATCACAGAGCTGTTATTATTTATGATTATTCCCCATCTCTCCTAAAAAAGCTGACTTCTTCTGAGAAATGATTCCAGAGGCGCTGACTGCTCTCCTATACCTCAACCAAATGGTCACATGTAAGCACAGCAGGTTATTCAAACATATAGGGCAAGGGTTATCATAGCCAAGCCCATCCCGTCCTCACCTGACATCGACACAGGTGCACTTCCCAGAATAAATCACTGAGCAGTGAATGAACAACTTGCATTTATATGGCATCTTCAATATAGTAAAATGTCCCAACACCAATGAAAGCTGATTTCCTCCCTTTTTCCCCAGGAGTGTCAAGGCCTTATAGCTCTAGCTGAGATCAGCTAACTTCAGAACAGACAGGAGGTTGAATCTGGGATCTTCCTGGCCTCCATGGCTCAACATCACAATAACTAGTGCACCAACCAACTAAGCCATCAATGAAGCTTGCTCAGGTCAAAATGGTCGGCCCGCTCTGATCATGCACCTGTTTACGTGGGTTCGGGGATTGCACTAAATTGCTTCCATGTTGGCTTAACATGAAATACGTGAGCTGCTAGTGCTGACGGGGGCGGGTTGAAATCGAACGTCACTGGCACCAATTAAAAGCAGCCAACACCTCTTAAAAGGGAGGTGCACGGTGGCTGCAATCAGCTTCATTCTGAGCAGCACTGAAATGGCAGGCATAATAGATGCTGGAAGGACGCTTTAATTTTCAGATACAATTTTGGAGATGCTGGTGGAGGAGATACCTTATCTTGGCACTCAATGGCAAAAAGGTACCCTGGCTCGCTTTGCCACAACAGTGGGCAGAGGTATCAGAGTACGTAGTACCAGAAGCCTTACTCCAAGCATCTGCCTGCAAGAAAAAAAAGTTCAATGACCTGACAAGGTTTCTTACAGTAAGACTCTTAACTCACATCGATAAATTGTTTCTGCTTAGCCCTGCAGTACATGTAGCACCAGCATTCATAACCCTTCCCTCACCACTTCCCACCACTCCATTCACTGCAGCATACTTTACCCCACCTTCTTCTAACTGCTCCTAACCCACTCTGCACCTGCTGCTGTCCTCCTCACACCTGTGCCATCTTTCACATACCAGAAACACTATTCTATCCTTATAGGAACATCCTCAAAACATCTCATTAGCCTAACACTAGCACACTCCATTCTTTCTGGCAGTTGAAGCTGGCTCCCAAATAAAAAGGGAACAGCCAAAGGAGGTAGCCCAGTAACCATACACATCCTGTCCCCTCTGGAAGTGACTGTCATGGATATTATGGGCAGGGGAGGCGTCAGGAATGTGGTGTTGGGAGAGGCTGGAGGACAAATTTCATAGTGTTTATGGTCATCTCATCTTTCCATTTTCCATGACATTTTACCCTCACACACTATGCAGGACAAAGAGCTGCTGTATTGTTTCCCTCCATCTGTCTCTGCTCACTGTGACTAACTGCTAACCCTTGTCCTTCTCTTCTCTTTCAGATCCTGAAACTCTAAAGGGCACAGCAGGACCGGAGAAAGAGGGACTGGTGCAACTCTCATTGTATGCGTGTTGTGCATCTGTGCCCAGGTTCCTGACAGGAGCCATGAGCTAGGAATTCAGGAGACAGCTCTTGTCCTCAAGCAGTCAGCCTCAGTGGAAGGCGCAAGATGAAGATATCATGACCACTGTCAGGATACCGGGCACAGACCTGCATAACTCGTTGCTTATGGTCGCAGACAGGTTGCACACTTAAGGAATAGAAGCCCTTCCTGTTGTTATACAGGGCTTGGTCTTGAAATTCCCCAGTGCCCTGATTGGGGACCGAAGTCCCGCCCCAGCCACAAAATTGCGGTTACCGCCACTCACAGAAGTGGAGCGCAATCTTGCGCACGCCACTTCCTGTTACGGCGGGATCCGGGACGCTACATGTGCACGTTCGACAGCGCTATGCGGCTGCTCCACATAGTGTTGATGCGTTTCAATGCTCCTCCCCTTTGGTTGAAGGGGAGGGCCGCTGCGCACTCTGCCGGGTCTCTGATGCCTTCCACTGGGCCACCAGGGCGGCGTGCTGCTGAGGCCGTAATGCCGGGTTGCACAATGGCGGCCTGGACCATGCCAAAGAAACAAAGAAGGGGCCTACTGGTGAGTCAGCCGGAAAAGAAATGGCGGTGCGCGGCGCTACCGACCTCCCCTTTAACTTCCACTCCGCGAGCGGATGTCGGCCCGGTCCGTGACCCATGTGGCTTGTGCTGACACTGCTTGTGGCAGCCCCACGGGCGTTGGCAAATTTCTGCCGCCAGGCGGAAAGGGGTCGGTGCACGGCATTAAAGGGTCACCGCGCATGCGATGATATTATTGCCGATTGCGCGGCGTCCCGGGGTGCTACCGGCAGGGTGCGGCTCAACCATAGCAGCGCCTCCGCTAACTCCCACGCAATTTCGCGGGAGCCGGTAGTGCCACTCTCGGCGAAAACAGTTTTGTGTCCCGTTAGTGCCCCCTGAATGCGTTAACGGGAGTCGCAAAACAGGGCAATTTCGACCCCTAATTTTTAATCTTCAATCAGTTAGGGGTTCAGGGTCCCACTTGCAGAGTAGCTTTGAGCCACTCTGCTCTCCACCAATTAATCGGATGCACCCTTGCAGGCACAGGCCACCCACTTCGAATATGTAATAGATCTTATCCTCACAATTTGGTATAGGTCTGAGTCACCCAATATCAGCAGACGTATGGCCCACCATGTCACATTTCCACCTTTTGCTGAAGAATGATGTCAAGATGTGAATACAGCAGAGAGCGAAAAATCATGAGGGGAAAAAGTTGAATTAAAAAGTTTCTTATCTGAATCAGTACTGTAGATGTCACAAGACTGATATTATGTAACAGGCGCCACATATATCATTCTGGCACTGCTACACTGCATCATGAGATGGGGGTACTGTTGCAGACTCCAATGAAGCTACCATGCATTAAATTGATGCCTTCAACAAGAAAAAAGCTCCCTTGTTACTGCGAATAAGGGATCTTAAAGTGGAAGAAGGGGTTTTAACTTCTGAATGCAAGTGCTGTTAGGGGAAATGGCGGCACATATAGTAAGATCCCAAGTGTTCGTACCTCCCTTAACCAGTAGTGTGTAGGGTTAGTTGTACAGCTCATAGAGGCCAAGTTTCGGCCTGAGTTGCTCCTGTTTTTTTGGAGCAACTGGTTTCGAATGGAGTACCTTAGAAATTGCAATTCTCTGCATTGAGTTTGCTCCAGTTCTAGTCAGTTAGAACAGTTTCAGTTTGGAACAGATTTTTTTTTTCAAAAGGGGGCGTGTCCGGCCACTTACGCCCGTTTTGAAAGTTTAGGCAGTGAAAACTTACTCCAAACTAACTTAGAATGGCGTAAGTGTAGATTTTTGTACGCTCAGAAAAACCTTGTCTACACTTAGAAAATCTGGCGTATGTTACAAATCAGGCATAGGGAATGGGGGGGGGGGTTTAAAGGGACGTTTACAAACATTAAACACTTCAGTTTTACAAATAAAGAGCCATCATCAATAATAAATGATAAATACATCAATAAATCAACCAATAAATCAATCAAAAAATTAATAAAAAATAAAAAAAATAAAAAAATCAATAAATAAAACATTTTCTACTTACCGACTGCAGCACCGGGAGTCCTCCAACAGTCCTCCTTCTCCCACCCCCACCCTCACCCCTCTCCTCCTTCTCCCCCCCATCTCCTCCTTCTCCCCCCCCCCCCCCCAGTGTGTCTCTATCTCTCTGTCTGTCTGTTTGTGTGTCTCTCTCTCACTGTCTGTCAGTGTCTGTGTTTCTGACAGCAAGGGGAGGGGGGAGGGGAGGGGGAGAAGGAGGAGGGGGGGAGAAGGAGAGGGAGGGAAGAAGAGGGGAGGGGAGGGAATGAGAGGGGAGGGGAGGGAATGAGAGGGCAGGAAGGGAGGGAGGGAAGGAGCGGGGAGGGAAGGAGAGGGGAGGGAGGGAAGGAGGAGGGAGGGAAGGAGAGCGAAGGGAGAATGAGGCTGAACGGGCCGGGCCCAAGACTTCGGGCTAAATTTACAAGGCGTCGGGTCTCGGGTCCGGTGGGGGGGGGTCGCGGAGGTCGGGGGTGGGAAGCGGAGGTCGGGTCGCCGGGGGAGCGGAGGTCGGGGGCGGGGGGGTGGGTCGCGGAGGTCGGGTCACCGGGGGCGGAGCGGAGGTCGGGTCGCGGGGCGGTGGGGGAACGGAGGACGGGTCGCTGGGGTGGGGGGGGGGGAGCGGAGGTCGGGTCGGGTCGGGGGGGGAGGGAGGTCGGGTCGGGGGGGGGGGGAGGGTCCGGTCGGGGGGGGCGGGTCTGGGGAAGCAGGGGTCCGGTGTGGGGGGGCAGGGGTCCGGTCCGGGGGGGGGGGGCTGGGGGGGAGCGGGAGTCAAGTCAGGTCGGGTCGGGAGGAAGCAGGAGCTGGGCGTGGGAGGCAGCCTTATCCACGCAGCCCCAGTGAGGCCATTCGGCCAGGGCTAGGGGCTGTGTGCTTCGGGCCCCTCCCACACAGTTTTGGGCGCCTGGAGCTACTGCACATGCGCGCCCACTGTAGCGCGCATGTGCAGAGGTCCCGGCACTGTTTTCAGTGCAGGGACCTGGCTCCGCCCCCCACAGCTCGTGCTGCGCCGCGCCCAGCTCCAGAGGACCTGCAGGGAGCCAGAGAATAGGTAAGTTTTTTTTAGGCGCACTTTGTGGCGCGAAAACGGGCATCCAGGTCCGGGTTGCGCTGTTCTAGGCGCGCCCGAAACTTGGGCCCTTAATGTTAGAGAATGAAGTGTCTGCTGGTTCCCATGAAAGAAAAGTGGCTGGTCTGTTATCTTGACTGCACAGGTAATTGAACTTTTTCCAGACATTGGCCAGCAGTTCGGGAGGGGGTCGGTAAGAGGTCAATGCCACTGCCATCTCCCACCACGTAGCTCTCAACACAATTTTCTGAGGTTTTCTTCCTTGCACATCCTTCAATTTTAATCCTCTGCTCATTTCACCCAGGAGTGTCGGAAGGGGGAGCTCACTAAAATGTATTTTCTGCCTCCTTCGAGTTCCTCTGCCTGCTCCTCCAGTCAAAGGCCTTCTTCAAAAGTGTGAGAAAATCTCATATGAGCATCTATTGCAACTACCTGATTGTCACTTAAGTCCTGCACAAGGTTCACTAATGACCCACTGCTGAAATCATGCCATTGTTTTCCTTTTTTAAAGCTGCACTGTTATTTCCAAACTCCCCCAGTGCAGTGGTCCCATGTTATATGCGAGCTGTGCTGAAGAAATGGCAGAGTATTTGAGTGAGCTGACTTTGTGTTTTACTGTGGGTCAATGCTGGAATGGATTGGTGGGCAGAAGTCCCACCCTTGGAGGGCATCATCAGGATAAATATATTGCTCTCTGATCCTTTAAGGTGAATGAAATAGATTTATTAAATCTTTCTGTGAACTACAGATGTACCCCTACACTTAAAATAAAAACAATGTGAAAATGTTTCTGCATTTCCCAAATAATATCACTAACAAGGAATCACTCTGTAGCTAGGTACATTTCTGAAACAGTTAGCATTGCAAAAAGTTACACCTAATTTCACAGATGGAGAGAAAACATGTAAACCTTGAGGTCAAAAAGGAAAATGAGTTTTCAAAGATTTAACATTCTCCTTCACAATAACTGCAACAAAACCTTAAAAACATCCACATTACCTGTCTTCATGTTCTTTCATCTCTGCTACAGCCTGCTGTGTATGGCAAAGAGCTGCCTCATACTTTTCCTGGCTAGTCTTAGAAGACATTGCCAGCTCTGCCCGTAATTTGACCAAGTCCTTCTGTAACTGTTTATTATCATACCCCAGTTTATAGATAGAGGTTGCATAAGCATTCTGCAACTCCTTCATTTGATTATCTTCTATCTGCAAAGAGAGCAATAAATGCACTGAAATACCATCAATCTTATTCTGGAAGAATGCTCAGTTAATAATGGGCAGCAGCATTTTATTGATCTTTCTCTGCATGACAAATGGCAATTTTTCATAAAACATATGAAGAAAATAACTACTTATCACTATTACTAAATTACTAAATTACAGATTACTAAAACAAACCACAAACTAGTGTATTCATAAAATCAATTACCTAAATTTAGACAATGGAAAAGTTATGAATCACTAAATGATATGAGACAAGGAGCAGTACATAGACTCGAAGCAGAGAGTCACTGAACAATGATATAGCACCTCAGATTAGCAATCTATCGATCCATTATTCAAGCAGTTTCAGAGATATAGGGCTCAATTTTCCCCAGTCATATCCGCCGTTTTTTTGGCGTGCGCCTTTTTTTCTAGTGTATTTATTTTTTTCCAAGTTTCCCCCTGCGATTTGAGCCGGTGTAACTGACTTAGTTACAATTTTTCTAGGCCAATTTTTTTTTACGTTATAGTCTCATGTCTGCGCCGTTTTTTCAATTGTTTGCAGTTTGGCCAACATTTTTTTCTCTTAGGTTGGCGTATCTGGCCACTCCCGAAAAACCTTCTGGTGAGTTAAGAAACCAGCGCATGTTCACAACTCTGCGCTGAAAGACGCCATTGTTTTTAAATCGAAGATTTTGGAGGGAGTCAAGAACACTGTCAAAATCAAGAATAAAGTTCAACTTATTTTTACCTGTCAATGTAGAAGTGTAAATATGTTGGATTTCAGACGTTTTCTCATTTTTTTACTCACTCACACGCCATCACCGAACATCTTGAAGCAGGGCTGGAGGGTCGTAGCTTTGGCCGGCAGAATCGGCCTCATGCCTGGACACAGCGGCTCGGGGTTTGGCTACAAAACAGCCGTGGGGGAGAGGAGGTGGAGGAGAGAGAGCGAGGTGCCAATTGGAAGGCTTGGAGCCTGGGGAGGGGGAGGGGGAGAGATAAGTCACAAGACTCCAATTAGTAAAGGCTGGGAGGTGGGGGTGAGGGGAGGGGAGGAGAGAGAGAGGTGCCGATCGGAAGGCTTGGAGCCCGGGGAGGGAGAGAGAGAAGTCACAAGACTGGGGTGGAGCGGGGAGGGGGGAGGCCGATGAGAAAATAAATCACAAGACCTTTGGGTATGGTCGATCCATACAGACCTGGAGAGATACAACTGCGAATCTGTGCTGCCTGCTTTCCTGCCATTTTGAGCTTCTTTCAAAGGTTACATTTAAGTATGGGGGCAATACTGACAATGCCATACCTTGTGCGAGCCTTCTGCATCATGGTGCTACATAGGAGACAATTGATTCGACTTCATTGCATCAGGAACATCAGAGCCTGTAGGGTGCTGGGCAGGAGGCCTTACCCACCTCAGGTATATCGAGACAGATGTTCGTACCTCCATCTGAGTGATGCAGACTGTGTCAGAAGGCTGCATTTTCGCAAAGAAGTTGTAAGTGAGATCTGTGAGTTGGTCAAAGCAGACCTGCAACCTAGAAGTATCAGGAGGACTGCTTTGTCAGTTGAAGTGACGGTTACAGCTGCACTTTCATGCTATGCCTCCAGATCGTTTCAAGCTACAACTGGGGATGCGTGCGCTCTCTCTCAACATGCATCACATGTCTCCATTCGCTAAGTCATGGCTGCACTGTATGCGCGTTGGAATTACTTCATAAAGTTCCCCATGACCGCCCAAGCAATTTATGACAGGGCTATGGGGTTCTCCAGGATTGCTGGCTTCCCAAAGGTACAGGGCTGCATTGATTGTACCCACATCGCCTTGCGAGCACCGTTGAAGGATTCCTAGATGTACAGGAACAGAAAAGGCTTCCATTCCATTAATGTGCAGCTCGTGTGTGACAACATGCATCATATCATGTCAGTTGTTGAAAGATACCCTGGCAGCACCCATGATGCATTCATCCTACGCGCCAGCGTTATATCTGCCATGTTTCAGCAGCAGTCAGAAGGGCAGAGCTGGCTACTGGGAGACAAAGGGTATGGCCTCGCCACCTGGCTCATGACGTCCCTACACGTAAACCGGACGGAAGCTGACCGTCAATACAACATGTCACACATTGCGACGCGCAGCATCATTGAGAGGACTATTGGCATGTTGAAACAGCATTTCTGATGCCTGGAACATTCTGGAGGCTACTTGCTGTACTCCACTGAGATTGTCGGTCAGTTCACTGTTGTGTGCTGAATGCTGCATAACTTAGCCATCATGAGGTAGCAGCACCTGATAATAGAAGACCCACCTGCGGTGAGAGTGGCTGATGATAATGATGTGGAAAATGCAGATGACGAGCAGGAGGACGAGGAGGAGGACGACGAGGATGAGGAAGCCATGCAAGTGCCTGAGGCTGGAGCATGATGGCGGAGTAGGGCGGGCCATGGTGCTTCTTTAATGATTGCTCGAGCTTTGGCGCTAGCAGCTCATCTATGAACGCTTTACTGATGTCTGAGGGATCAGCGACAACTATTCCACATGGACATGTTTACTGTTTGGAGCTGTTCCGTAATGTGTTGTGTTAATGGAACATGATTCAGTTTTAATGTAAAATATATTTAATTCAAACGTTTACAATGTACTTAACTTAACTTTAATAAAATTATTCTTGTATCAAACCTTACTTTAATATCACTCTTTAAGATCACTTAAAAACTTGTAAATTTACATAACCTACAAAAAACGTTTAATTTGAGAACAGTTACAACCGCAACAATAATAACAACAACAACAGCAGCAGCAAAGAAAGGCTGCACCCATCTCTCATCCCCTTTATTCTAAGACCGCCCGTTGCGCTTGATCTTGGACACGCCACCATCCCTGCCCACAGGCGGTGGCGCAGTGTTTCTGGGCTTGATACAAAGCTCATTCTTCTTAACATCTCGGGTACTGCGCACCTCTTGAGGGTGGGGGACGTCGGCGTCAGGCGGCAAGTTGGAGGGCCCAGGTGGCAAGTTGGAGGGCCCGGCTTTGGGCTCTTCAGAGACTGGTGTGGGGATTGGAGTGGGAGTGACAGTTGTTTCTGTCAATGGACGCGGGGTCTGGGCGTGTTCCCTTTTTGCAGCAGCTAATTCCAACATGCCGTCCCTTATGCGCCGTGACAGTGTCTCAACGACCTGCAACATTCCCTCCCTCATGTTGAGCAAAACTGTCTGAACTACCTGCAATACTCCCTCCCTCATGGTCAGTGACGTGGTTTGCACTACCTCTGACATTCCCTCCCTCATGGCCACTATTCCCTCACTGATGGTCCCGGATATTGTTCTCATTTCTCGTGTCATTGCTGTTACTTCTCCCGACAGTCCCGCTATCTCATCAATCACCCCACTGATGGCGTCCAGGAGTGATCGGGTAAGGTCAATCCTCTCTGCACTCAATGACATCATCTGAACCACATCTATTAGATCCTGCACCTCAGGAGAGCGCGGTCGAGTTCTCCTACCCCTTCTCCCCATGGGTGTAGCTCGCACTTGAACACTGGGACCCGCAGCCTGGGACGGTGGGGCCCTGGGTGTGCCTTGCTGCACCACACCACTGGGACCCGCAGCATGGGATGGTGGGGCCCTGGGTATGCCTCGCTGCACCACACCACTGGGACCTGCAACCTCGGAAGGTAGGGCCCTGCGTGTGCCTCGCTGCACTCCACCACTGAGACCTGCAACTTCAGAAGGTGTGAAACCATGGAATGTCCCACCAACACTCAAACCACTAGTCACAGAAGGGGCTGTCACCTCCATGAATGGCACCTCCTCAAAAGTCAGTACAACAGTGGGAGCTTCATCCAGCTCCATCCCCTCCCTCTCCCCTTCACCCCCATGTTCTTGATCTGGAGGGTTAGATTGGAAGATGTTCTCCTCTTCAGGCTCATCCTCGTCTGAATCTTTTTCTGCATTGTCAGGGTTGGCCTCAAGTTCTGCAAAATATAACAGAACAGTCAAATGGTTAGCAGCAGAGGAGGGGGCAGGGTAGGTGGCATGAGTAGCTCACACATTACAGGATTTGAAGGGCCACGTTGAATTTGCAGGACTTACCCTCTCCCTAGAGTATGGGCCCAGCTTGTGCAGTACTGATTGTTTTTTTTCCAGGCAGGACCCATCAAAACAGCGACACTTTCTTCCAAGGGTGTCAGTGGGTGCAGATTTTCCGGGCCTCTTCCTGTTCGAGTTCTTTCCCTTTTATTATGTGCCACCTTCCTCAGCAAAGATGAAAATGCAACTTTTTAGAGAGGGTGTCTTTCTGCTGGATGGGACATATACAGCTGGTCACATTTACAATTACAATTGAAATTTCATTGAATAAATGAAAATATTACTTACACTAACTACTTGACCAAGTCCTGCCACTTCTTCTTACACTGGCCTCCAGATCTCATGGTGGTCACCACTGCGCAGTAATCTTCTGCAACTTGGTTCCAGCTTTTCTTCATTTCTTTTGGTGGAACTTTTATGTGACCTCTGCTGGTGTCCAGTTCCTGCCATCTGTTCTCAATCACAGTAACTAGTGCCTCCACTTCATCCTGTAAGAAATTCTTGGTCCTTGCACCGCGTTGCATCTTGTTTTGCTGCAGTTGCAATCTTTCCGATGCTCTCACACAGCACTCAACGTTCTCACACACAACTGGCTCTTTAAAAATGGCTGATTGCCAAATCCGAGCTGTACTGAACATGCGCGTCCATTGGAACGACGTCAAAAATGTAACTTTTTTTTCTGCGCATGCGCAGAAGGTGCGGCTTCGTTTTTCGGTGCAGACAGCAGGCTCCACCCCCCGAGGCGATTGGGCACATTGTGCGGCGCCAAATTCAAATTATACATCGGGGAAACTTTGGCAAAATATTTCCGCCGCATTTTTGGCCTAGAAAAACAGGTGTAACTCTGGCAATACGCCAGAAAACGGGCTTGGGGAAAATTGAGCCCATAGGGTTAGACTTTGCTATGCTACTCCATTCTAGTGATTTTTCACCAGATCAGGGATAGGCAGTGATGAAATGCAACATAGGTATACACTGCTCCACATTCCCATCTTTCTGCAATTTTCCAGGGATGGGTCCCATCAGGAAAATGTATGCCTATGCACATATGGGTGAACGGCATTTATTCTACGTCAATGAGGGAAACATAGCCTCTACTGCTATTTGCACTGCACGAACACTAGATGCTTCCTGTTAGGCCCAAATGGTGCAAATCAGTAGTCACTGGAAGGGGGCAAAAAAGTCAATGCACAGCCAAAGCCTAGCTAACATTCAGGAAAGTTTACCTTGAACAGGCCCAAAATGAGGATGAGGGAGTGCTGTGGGGGATGGGGAAGGGAGTAAAAACTTAAGAAACGCCATTTTGCACAGATGCTGCATGCATCCCAAACATGTGCCAGAACTGCCCCCCCCCCACCCCCCACATCAAATCTTTGCTCTCTTTTTGGTGAGACTCTAAATGGAGGAAATATCATAATGGTCCTGAGGATGGAAATCAGCCAAGGTAAATGAGGCACGACTGTGATGGATGGCAGTCTTTCTGACCCCTTCCTTCCAAGGATTTGTGGGCCAATCAGTGGAAGGGAGGGAAGGGTGTTAAAAGCAATGGCTTTTATATCAATTACCAAGACTGCATCCCATTTTTGGTCAATGTAGTGGCAAAAGGTAATGATACTGCAAAATGATGCGTTATGCAATGGCAGGATATGTGTTTACAATTGATAACTTGGAAGTTACTAATTTTACATGTGCTGTCATGACAGGTTACAGAGTAGCTGGTGCTTCATCACATGGTGAATTGAAAAATTGAACCCCTAATCCAACACCAGTAGTCAGATCCACAGTGGCATTTATCTACCCTTTTAGCTGAAATATACTGCACAATACCCAAAGAGAGGGAGCAAAAATTACATTTTAAAAACAGAAAAAGGGTATTATATTTTATTCTCACAGCCAAGCAGATTCTAGTTGCTTTTTTAAAAAAGCATTGTAATCTATAATATTGTTATTTTATTTTCCACATTTCATTTCCATTTACCATAGATCTTTTACCCTCCAAAGTTTGCAAAATTTCCTTCAAGTGTTTGTTCTCCGCTTTAAGAGTTTCGAGCTGGTCCATGACCACCTGTAAATTCAGACAAAACCATGAGCTGCACAAAGCTTTATTACATAAGTATGGCAATCTAATTTGGGAATTTTTAAAATTGTGTTTGCTGAAATGAGGAATGGATAATTATCCCATTTCAGAGCATTTGTGTCAGCTTCAGAGACAGTGCAAAGGAAAATCTCCCTTATCTTGTATTTTATCACTTCTTTCCCCCATATTAAGACACCATCCTCCAACATTAAAATGATGGATGTCTGCCAATCATATTTATAAAAACACCCATATATGCAAAAATTATTGTATTTTTAAAATGACTAACACCTTCACATTAGCATCCAAGTTCAAAACGGATGATGCTGATTCATGTTAACAACTGTTTGCTGACAGATCTGCTACGGACATCAGTTAAGCTGCTCTCCCCTAGTTTTCAGAACCAATAATCTTGTTATTCAGAATGTTATCAGCAACAAGATGACAACCAATATCTTATCATAGGTAGAAGAGATTTTAAACAATGTTTCTCAGTAACTGCAAGGGAGAAATTATAAATTGGAAATATTCTTAATCACAGTAATGTTTCCCTTTCAACAAAGTTTCACATTTGATGTAGAGACCAAACAGAGTCAGGTGATTTTTTTTCACTCCACCGTTCTACATTACCTATTTCAAATTATGTTAATCTTTAGTTTCATTGCCATTATGCAGAGCAAATGAAGGCAAAATGGAGAAACATCTGATAAAAACAGCAACCAATGTAGATGATGTAAATTCATGGCCTCATAAAAATGCAGTAAAATGTGTAATTAGAAAATGATCGTGATAGTATATGAGCACTTATTCCTGAAACTGTACTTATAAATGATGAAGATACAACCTTTTATAGAAAGTAGAAAACCTATCTGGGCCGAAATTCAGGTGCATCAGAAAGCTGGCGCACCTATGAGTTTTTGACTGGTACTTAATGCTGGAACTCCTGGTATGGTAAGTAGATCCATTTTCAGGACTTTGAAATTTTTTCAAAGTCCTACAGGAAATAAGAACATAAGAAATAGGAACAGGAGTAGGCTATAAGGCCTCTCGAGCCTGCTCCGCCATTCAGTAAGATCATGGCTGCTCTGATCATGGACTCAGCTCCACTTTCCCGCCCGCACCCCATAGCGCCTTATCCCCTTATTGTTTAAAAAACTCTCTATTTCTGTCTTAAATTTACTCAATGTCCCAGCTTCCACAGCTCTCTGAGGCAGCGAATTCCACAGATTTACAACCCTCTGAGGATCATAATGCGGTGGGCCTTAGATTCAAAGCCAGGCTGACTGGCTGAAAATGGGTCGCTCGGGGCCTCCACCGCTGTCAATCAGCGGTGAAGTCGTGGTGACGTTACGGTGTGTGTGCGTCACCACGCTCTCTCCCCTCCGTTAAAGGGAAGAGAATCTATCATTTTTTAAACTTTGGCCACTGGGCCACTAGGGAGGGTTTCGGCCGGGCCAAAAGGGTGCCAAGCTGCCCTTTGCCAGCCCAGCCGAAACCGGGGGGCAGTATTTTGCCAGCCGATCGGCAAGTTAGCCGGCAAAATTTTTTCCATTCTGGCTGCGGCAGTGGGCTCTCCCCTTTAAGGGTGGCCATGCTGCTGGGCCACACTCAGTATGGAGATAGTGCACCGGCAGAAAAAACGGTCAGGTGCACCGTGTGGCGGGGGATCGATGGATGGAGCTGAAAATCGCTGGTAGGCATTTTTTTATTGCTTTAAATTGGCAGTGCAACTACTTGGGCGGAATAGGGTCCAGGGCGAAAAATCCCCGACCTGAATTTAGGTTGGGTCAGTCTGTTAACCCCCAAAGCGGTGGCCATTCGATTTTTAGGAATGGCTGCCGCAAACGGGCATTAATGGGTCTCTTTGAGATCCTGAATTTCGGCCCCATCATCTCTTTTAGCACAACGTATTTCAAAAGTTAATTTAATTGCAGAAAAAGTTCTCAGATACCCTAGCCCTCTTAATTTCATATGTAATAAGTTTATTTTTAAGGTTAGTTGTTAAACTGTCCATTCAGATATGACTTGTGAATGTAGTTTCACACACCCAATATTCAGCCAATATTTCTTCTCTTTTTTCCAACTCAGTTTTGAGTTGCTTTTCCAGATGAACAGTTTTCTCTGTGACAGTTGCTATGGTGATTTCTTTTTGAATGAGCTCTGTAGTCAGGTTGGCGACCTCTGTTCTAATTCCTACTATCTCAGAGCTATGTGACTGCTCCTTCCGACACAGACAATCCCTCAGCTGCAAGAAAATAACACACAATAAAATAACTATTCAAAATATTTTTTGAGATCAAATGGCATGGTTATATGATTTTTACAATTTATAGCTAAAGTATTCAAACAGCTATATTTAATTTCCCTTTCTGATGGAATATAATGGCAAAGGATAATGCTACAATTATTAAAATAAGATTTTGGATTAAAAGGTCCATTAGAGCATAATTTCTCATTTGGTATCTCTGTTCACATCCGCCGAAGAGGAATTAAGATTTTCTCTGTCCAATGCAGTAAAAAAGGTCCAAATGAAATATATTATGGCAGTCAATCTATTTTGTAGCAGGCATGAGCCTCCATCATGCAAAAGCCCCAAATTCAGAACAAAAAAGTGTTTGGACAATAAAACAAAATGTTGGAGGAAAGAAAATGCCATTCTAGTGCAATTTGACAGAATTTATCTAAATTTGAGGTTAAAACAAATTGTTGGGACAGAGTTCTAAATTTTACCAAAAGATTCACGTAAGGAAAAGCTGCTTCCAAGTGAAAGTGACACAGTTTTTCAAGCTTGTTTTGGTTCCTGACCAGAGAGATACAGGGACAGACATGACATGCTCCTGTCTGTCTTTTTACCTGATCCTGATCTGCTGCAAGGGCCAGTGCAACCCACAAAACTGAGAATGCATCACAGCAAAACATGTAAAAAATATGGAGACCTGCAGAGAAATGAGCTGAAGTTGTTATGTCTTTAGATGCTCTGATAATGACTCCATGGGGCAATGTGTTGTACTTGAACTGCAGTGACTGTAGTCTTTATTGATAACTCCAGAGTGAGGATCACACCTGGAGGCCTGCCTTTTATACTAGGCCTGGTACACCTGTACAGGTAACCTACAAGTCTCCCACTGCGGTGCCCTCTGGTGGCACACCTTGTAATAGTACAAGCAGTAACCATGTAGAATACATGACATCACCCTCCCCCAAGCTTTTAGTGCAAATCGCCTCTGCATTGACTGTGCTCTGAGCTTAGCTCTATCTGGTTGACCCTTGGTGGGTCGTTTCCATCTTGGGTGAGTGGGTGGTTTCATTGGCAGTGGCGTGCTGGTGGTTTCTGTTTGTGTGTCCATGACCACTCCATTCTCTCCCCCCCCCCCACATACAGATGGTGCCATTGGCTCATTACATTCATATACATTCAAGTCCAAAAAAAATTTGCATTTACAGTATTACATTCGTGGTACATGCTTGGAATATTCTTGGAGTCAGTGCTGGGGTCAGCGCCGGTGCGTGAGGACAAACTTGTGCCAGGACTGCTGGATGGTGTCCAGGTAGTCTGGTGTCGGCGCGGTGCCCAGTGCTGGCAGTGGGAACCTAGTTGGCTCAAGTTGCCTGCTCTCAGGGCTTTTGCCATTGCTCCTAGCGTCGGGCAGGTTCACAGATCCCTGTCCTCTCTTTGTGCCCCGGGTCGCTGCTGCTCCCTGAGGAGCAGTTGTCTGGCAGTGCACAGGGAACTGCTGACTCGCTTGCCTGGGCGTTGTTTGGTTTGGGATCCTGGCTAGTCCCGGTCCCATTTGGGAGAACTGGTGCGGGTGACCCTTCGTTCCTGGGTATGGCCTTGGTGGCGATAAGGTCTGGGGGCTGCGCCTTAGCACAGTTTGCTCTTTCAGGCTCGTGGCGATTGGTGCCATCGGGTGCCTGAGAGTGGAGCCGATCATGGGCAGGGTATCGATACTGGTGCTGTTGCCCTCCTGAGATCGCTTGCTCTGCAGCTTGTATGTATTGGCTGCTTGTGGCCACACTCCATGGTGCATAAGCCTGGTCCCAGGGACGCAGGCTACTATATTGGGTAGCTCGCTGGACCTGTGTGCTCCCGATGGGTGTCTGCCCACTGCATTGACTGAATGCAGTTGAAATCCTACATCGCACAACGTTTCATTACTCATTGTAAATAACCAGTAGCTTCGATCGCGATCACGTGACTTTTCTTTGTTTATTGCATGTACCCAACTCTGATCATCAATTACACATTTTACATCTAACTCACAATTGCTATTACATTGACACTTTTCTTTGCTTATTGCATGTACACAACTCTGATCATCAATTGCACATTTTACATCTAACTCACAGTTGCTCTCACATTGATTGAGAATGTGGAACTGTCCCTTTAAGTGTGGTGGGTTGCAGGCCTCCTTTAAGAAAGCCTTGCTATCTTTACCCCAATCCTCTTCTCCGTTTGGTGCCACGTGTTGCTCCATCAGTGCTGCACCTTGTGGTCTGGCCACAGCTATCTTTTTCTTCAGCGCATCACCTCGTGGTTTGGGTGCCATCTTTCCTCCATCCACGATGTCGACTGCGGTGATCCTCTTCTCCCCGGGTTCTGCCACCGAAGCTGGGAAGTCGCCTTTGGATCCGATTTTCTTCCTCTGGAGTCTTGTCACTGGAGCCTGGAAGGTGCGTTTGGGTTGTCTCAGCTGGATCATTTCCACGCAGTCGTGCTGGGCAGTCTGTGCCTTGGGTGCTGTGCTGGTCTGCTCTCTGGTGCCGGGTCCACCCTCAGGTGAGGGCTTGCTTTGCCTCTGAGTGCGGAGGATGTCGATCGCTGGAGGGATGAAATCTTCCCAACTCCAATGGATCTTCTCCATCCACCTTCTTCCAAGTAGCTTTGGTCCATTACCTGCAACAATCCACAGAGATAACTTGTGCACCATGTCATCATGGAGTACCTTTACATCCGCACTACCAATGACTGGGATAAGTTCATTGGTGTAGGTGCGCAGCTTTGCCTGAACCGGGACCAACTTGGGTCATTCAGTTTAATTGTCCCATAGCCTCTCAAAGGCTTCTTGATTCATTACTGACTGGCTCGCCCCCGTGTCCACTTCCATGAAGACTGGAATGCCACTTATTTCGACTTCCATCCTCAAACGGGGAACACTTGGTGGTGCAGGTAAACATGCCATATACCTCATCGTGGGGCTGAGCTGCCTCTTTGACTATCGTTTCATAATCCGTGCTGGATTTATAGCCATCTGCAGACTCTTCATCAACACAGTGAATCATATTTCTTTTACACATTTGCTGGAGGTGGCCCTTTGTGCTGCAGCCTTTACACACACAGTCTTTAAAGCGGCACTGGTGAGCCCTGTGATTCCTTTCGCAACGCCAACATGGAGCTACTCGGTTAGCCCATCGGCGGACTCTGAGTTAAGTGACTCGGGGGCCTGTTCTCTCTTCCCTGAGAAGGTTCACGTTCTACAGTCCAGCCTCTAAAAGGCACCACTCTGTGCACAGTACTAGCCAGGTTTGAGGATGAGTCATCTGTCTAGAGCCGCAGGTCGAGGTCATGAATGCCTGGCTCACAGAGATGGCCTTCTGCAGTGTGACTGTGGTATCCGTAGACAGTAGCTTATGAAGAAGGCCCTCATGGCCGATTCCAATGACAAAGTTATCCCGCAGCGCTTTGGTGAGGTGGTCGCCGAAATCACACGGTGCCGTCAGCCTCCTGAGGTCTGCAGCATATTTCGCGATTTCCTGGCCTTCGGGCTGTCGGTGGGTGTAAAACCGGTGTCTGGCTGTGAGGATGTACTCTTTGGGCTTGAGTTGTCCTTGGATTAGCGTTACAAGCTCCTCATACGTCTTGGTCGTTGTTTTCGCTGGTGCCAGCAAGTACCTGACGAGGCCATAGACAGTGGGGCCACAATTGGTTAGCAGGATTGCTCTGCGCTTATCAGACAGTGTGGCCGGATTGTCGCCTGCCAGGTCGTTTGCTGTGAAGAAATGATCAAGCCTCTCCACAAAGGCGTCCCAATAATCACCATCGGCGAACTGCTGCAACGTACCAAGGGTAGCCATTTTCGCGTGAAGATCTGTAATTTCGTCGCCAATTGTTATGTCTTTAGATGCTGTGATAATGACTCCACGAGGCAATGTGTTGTACTTGAACTGTAGTGACTTTAGTCCTTTATTGATAACTCCAGAGTGAGGATCACACCTGGTGGCCTGCCTTTTATACTAGGCCTGGCACACCTGTACAGGTAACCTACAAGTCTCCAACTATGGTGCCCTCTGGTGGCACACCTTGTAATAGTACAAGCAGTAACCATGTAGGATACATGACAGAAGTGATATACTTTTTGCCTCTCCTCGGAGACTGTGTGGTTGGTGGGTGGGAGGGAAGTAGTGGATGGGGTGTGGTGTGCAAAGGTTACACCACAACAGTATAGGACAGGCATGATGGACCAGCTGGTCATTTCCTGTCCTTAGTTTTCCTACGTTTGCATCGTCTTTATTTTTTAAACTTTCAATTTAGTATAACATGAGTCTTCATACTAGCTATAATAAAGCAATTAATTATAGCAATCAGTAGAATAGGTTCACGAATGTAGAAACTAATATTTTTTTTATCAAAGCTATTAATTTTGTTCATTATGTCTCTGTGAATGTAGAGTCACATTTGACTCATAGTTGCTGGATCTTTCTTATTATTAATGCATGCCAGTGCTAGGAAAACAAATAACCACCGTAGGTGATTTTGCAGTTTCTATTTTTGACTTCGAGCCATTGTAGATCCACCTAAAAAAAACTGACACTGATCAAATATGTGCAATGAGAAAAGGTAGTACAACATTGTAACTTCATGGCTATGATAAAACAGACTGAATAATGCAACATCTAATAAAGTTTTAAACTTATGCTACAGCAGACACACTGCGACTGACATACGTTATTGATTTCCTTGTTCCCTTCCAGGTACTCATTCTGCAATCTCTCTAATGCTTCCTCCTTTCTGCTGAGCTCATTGTTCTGCTGCATGCAATATGTATGGGATAGATCAAGCCTAAGGAAAAACAATATACATCTTCATCTCCATTTGGATCTTCACACAAATGTATTTTGGCTCTTATGGCAATTAAAAAAGTTTTGTCCTAGTTTTAAACCTTTCCTTGCTGAATATGAACTTCATATTGTTAGTATAAAGACGAGTGCTCAAAGGGCGAGTGTTATGTGTTTGATATTTTTTTCAATAATTGAATTCTGCCATAAACTTAAAAAAAATAATGGTATTAATTACAAGATCAGTTTTGTGCTGGTTACAAAAGTCACATTAGTTTTCAAGGTTTTTCAAAAAATTAGAAAACATTAATTGAAACAAGAACTAAATCTAGGGCTTTCCTGGGCTGTATGTTTTCGAAGTACATTATACAGTGTGACACTACAATGTTACTAACTGCATCAAATGTATCAATTTATAAATATTAGGAGATAAAAACAAGTTCCACATAAATGCCTGGAAAGTTTAGTTTGATAAAGAATTTTAAAGAAGTAACAATAGCAAAATAACAGGATTGAACTAAACAGCAAAAGTACTTTGGAAGACTTAATGAAAAGTGAATGCTATGGGCTGGATTTCGGTTGTCGGCGAAAACGGCAGTTTTACATCTAAATTACCGTTTTTAGACCTAAATTTCGGCCTTTACGTCTGCGCCCGCATCGGTAAAGTCAGCATTGCATGAGGATTTGTGGCGCAAACCGTGAGTTTCGGCAACTTTAGTCCGAGGCCGGTAAAGCTGCGAGAGGCGTCTTGGGAGGGGGGAGAAACAAAAGAAAATTGCAAAAAACATTTACAAAACGCTTACCTACTAAATTGCTGAAAAAGAATTAAAAAATAAAAAATTTAACTTATCTTTTTTGCAGGTCTTCATACTTACTGCTGCTGGCAGGGCTGCACCAAGAGGATCCACCTGACCAAGGGATCCACCACAGACCCAATCCACGTCCGGACCGGGGTCAAGTAAGGTTGTGTCATCGCATCAATGCTCTTCTCAATCTTCGTTGCTGCAATGCTTCATCTCACCCTCAGCAAGCTCCCCGCTGGAGTGGAAATAAACTATAGAACTAATGGGAATCTGTTCAACCTGCGCTGCCTCCAGGCTAGATCCAAGGTTGACCCATCCTTTGTCAATGAACTACATACGCAGACAACGCTCGGAGACCGAACTCCAAGCCATCGTCAACACCTTCAACAAGGTGTACGAAAGCATGGGCCTTACACTAAACATCCGTAAGACAAAGGTCCTCCACCAACCTGACCCTACCACAGAGCACTGCCTCCGGTTATCAAAATTCACGGCGAGGCGTTGGACAACGTAGACAATTTTCCATACCTCTGGAGCCTACTGACAGCAAGGGCAGACATCGATGACAAGGTTCAACGCTGCCTCAAGTGTGCCAACGCAGCCTTAGGTCGCCTGAGGAAGAGAGTGTTTGAAGACCAGGTCCTCAAATTTGGCACCAAGCTTATGGTCTACAGGTTAGTGGTGATACCCGCCCTCCTATATGGCTCACAGGTATGGAATATATACAGCAGACATCTCAAAGCACTGGAGAAGTACCACCAGCGCTGCCTCCACATGATCCTGCAAATCCATTGGGAGGATAGGCGTACCAATGCCAGTGTTCTCGTCCAGACCAATATTCCCAGCATCGGAGCACTGACCACGCTCGATCAGCTCCGTTGGGCAGTCCACATTGTCCGCATGCCCGACACAAGACTCCCAAAGCAAACGCTCTACTTGGAGCTTCGTCACAGCAAGAGTGTCCCAGGTGGACAGAGGAAACTCTTCAAGAACACCCTCAAAGCCTCCTTGACAAAGTGTAACATCCCCACTGGCATCTGGGAATTTCTGGCCCAAGACCGCCCAAAGTGGAGGAAGAGCATCCAGGAGGGTGCTGAGCATCTCGAGTCTCGTCGCTGGGAGCAAGCAGAAACCAAGCAGACAGTGGAAGGAGCGTGCGTCAACCCAAGCTCCCCGCCCACCCTTTCCTTCAACCACTGTCTGCCCCACCTGTGACTCCGAGGGACTGTCTATGATGATGACCGACAGGTCTGACCTGTCGGTATTCAGGGCATGGTGGAGAGTGCCGAAAGTACGATGGTAATGCAATCCGTGGCATTGTGCGTCGTTTCACGTCGGCAGTATGTGGAAGCGCCGCTGCAAAAAGGTGCCCGAAGATCTCACCGACCGGGTCAAATCGCGGTGAAAATCTGGTCGCAAAGTCGGTGAAAATCTAGCCCATAATATAAGTTTTATTGCTTCTGATTATATGCTTTGAGTTAATCGGGTTGGTAATCTGGAGACTGAAAGGAGACATAAATGGTAGTAGAAAAAATTAAAAACACATTTTCTAGTTTCAACAGACAATATTTTTATTGTTTAACCACAAATAAAATTTGAAATCCACCTGAGTTTTATTGATGCTCTGCATGCATTTAAGGCCCGTCCAACGAATCAAATCTACATCTCCCTTTAAATAAAGGCTTAATGGCCCAGAAATTTGTAGAACTGGGTGTGCGGAATGATCCCTGTGCTTGAATGAGTAGATCCAATGCGCACCTGATATTGCATTTTGGGCTTATTTAAATGAGACCGGTGAGGCTTAAACTCACAGGGGATTAAATTAGTTAGCCCCTGAAAACAAGAAAACAGGGATCACGATGCTTGATTAATTGGCACCCACTCAGTGGAATACAGGCAGCATGCCAACTTCATGCTGCCTGCTCATTATAATTTCTGCGTGCTTTCAGTGCTACGAGCGCTGTTCACTGGGTACACACATCAGCAGGGTGCCCAATATAGTTACTTCCTAGCACTATTAAAGTTAGCCTGCAGTATTTAAAAGGAAGGTGCATTGTGGCTACTGGAGGTGCTGAGAACATTGGGAATAGTATGCTGTGCAGCAATCAACAATGGCTGAGCATGGGAGAGAGCGGGCATCAAGATCTTCGGACGATGCACCGGAGGTCTTGATGGGAGAGGTCGAATGTAGGAGAGATGTGCTATACGCTCGGGGTGGGGGGGGGGGAAGGTGGCCAGAGGCAATCCAGACACATGCTCAGAAGGCAGAGATAGCGGAGGAGGTCAATGCCAGGTGTATAGCTCCAAGAACATGGGTGCAGTGTCGGAGGAAGTTTAATGATCTCACATGAGTGGTCGAGGTCAGCGAATGCATCTTCAATTGCCATATGCTATCAAGTGCAACACTCGCCTAAGCCATTGCTCCCATTATACACCGACCAACAATCTCTATCAATCAGGACTTATACCTAACATTCATGTGCTCCATCTCACCCTCACACACTTAACACTGTTGCAAGCCTCAAAACCACATCTCACAAATACACACTGACAGTTAATCAACCATGACAGCCACATCACCTACACTGATTGCATGACAGTCACTGACACACTTTTTGCTTTCTTGCAGGAGAAGGTGGTGCACAACCAGAGGTAGCAGGTACTAACCGGCAGGGGAGAAGCGTGCCTGCATATCCTAACCCCCATGGAAGAGAGGGTGCTGGCCATTATGGGAAGGGCTATTGCAGAGGCTGTGGCCACTGGTGGAGCTAAAGCCATTGAAGATGAGAGTATCAGCATACCAAATCCTCTTCTCTCATCCCACTTCTCTATCATCCCACAATCTGTTCTGACGGAGAAGCTGTTGATGGTCTAAGCATACACTTCTTACTTTCTTCTTTCCCTCAACCCAACCATTGTCCCTTTTTCCTTTCACATAACCAAGAACTGCAACCTGCATAGGCAATGGAGGAAGAGCAAGAAGGCAGTGAAGATGAAGACACACAGTCACTCGACTTCACAGGCGCTGTTACCAGTTTAGATACTGACTGCGTGTAATTTAAAGGATAGGATATAGGCGGGATCTGAATATGGTGAGACACCGGGCAAAAGTGCGCTGCAGCCAAGGCAGGGGAAAAGGAGAGCGCAAGTGCCAGCTTGGTGGAGGGAGAGGTCGCACACTAGTTCTGCTGCAGCGGACTCAGATTTTTTTTGTTTGTTCATGGGATGTGAGCGTCGTTGGCAAGGCCAGTATTTATTGCCCATCCCTAATTGCCCTTGAGAAGGTGCTCCCACAGTGCTGTTAGGGAGGGAGTTTGAGGATTTTGACAATGAGGAATGGTGAAATACTTCCAAGTCAGAATGACGTGTGACTTGGAGGGGAACTTGGAGGTGATGGTGTTCTCATGCGCTTGCTGCCCTTGTCCTTCTAGGTGGTAGAGGTCGCGGGTTTGGGAGGTGCTGCTGAAGAACCCTGGGCGAGTTGCTGCAGTGCATCTTGTAGATGATACACATTGCAGCCAGATGATGACATCGATGGGCCAGGCTACAGAAGAATCTCTCCCTCTCTCTCGTAGGCAGTCCGTCGGAGTCGAGGATGACTTGCTTCCACACTAAAAATGAGTTCTCAGGTGACCGATGAGTCCTATGCAGGACCTACAGTCTCTGTTACAGGTGGGGCAGTCGGTGGTAGAAGGAACGGGTGGATGGGGTGCTTGGATTGCCACGCGCTCCTTCTGCTGTTTACGCTTGGCTTCAGCTTGCTCCCGGCGAAGAGACTCGAGGTGTTCGGCGTCTTCCCAGATGCTTTCCCACCACTTTGAGCGGTCTTGGGCCAGGGATTCCCAGGTGTCGGTGGGGATGTTGCACTTTTTCAAGTAGGCTTTGAGGGTGTCCTTGAAGGGTTTCCTCTGTCCACCTGGGGCTCGCTTGCTGTGTCGAAGCTGCGAGTAGAGCGCTTATTTTGGGAGTCTCGTATCGGGCATGCGGACGATGTGGCCCTTCCAACGAAGCTGAGCGTGGTCAATGCTACGATGTTGTCCGGAGTGAGAACACTGACATAGGTGCGCCTATCCTGCCAATGGATTTGCAGCATCTTGCAGAGGCAGTGTTGGTGGTACTTCTTCGGTACTTTGAGGTGCCTGCTGTACACAGTCCATGTCTCTGAAGCATATAGGAGGGCGGGTATCACTACTGCTCTGTAGAACATGAGCTTGGTGCCGGGTTTGAGGTCCTGGTCTTCAAACACTTTTTTCCTCAAGCGACCAAAGGCTGCACTGACACACCGAAGGCGGTGTTGGACTTCATCATCGATGTCTGCCCTTGTTGACAGTAGGCTCCGAGGTATGGAAAATGGTCCACGTTGTCCAAGGCCTCATCGTGGATTTTGATAATCGGGGGGGCAGTGCAGAGTGGCGGGGGCGGGTTGGTAGAGGACCTTTGTCTTATGGATGTTTAGTGTAAGGCCCATGCTCTCGTATGCTTCGGTGAATGTGTTGACGATGGCTTGGAGTTCAGCTCCGAGTGTGCATAGATACAAACGTCGTCTGCATGCTGTAGTTCAATGACAGAGGATGGGACGACCTTGGATCTGGCCTGGAGGCAGCGGAGGTTGAACAGTTTCCCATTTGTTCTGTAGATTAGTTCCGCTCCAGCTGAGAACTTACTGAGGGTGAAATGGAGTATTGCAGCAAGAAAGATCGAGAAGAGTGTTGGTGCGCTGACACAGCCTTGCTTCACCCCGGTCCGAACGTGAATTAGGTCTGTGGTGGATCCGTTGGTCAGGATCACGGCTTGCATGTCATCGTGAAGCAGATGAAGGATGGTGACAAACTTTTGAGGGCAGCCAAATTTGAGGAGGACACTCCATAATTCCTCACTGTTGACAGTGTCGAAGGCCTTTGTGAGGTCAAAGGCGGCCATGTACAGGGGTTGGTGCTATCCCTGCATTTCTCTTAGATTTGCCATACGGTGAAGATCATGTCCATTATGCCCCTTAGTGCTGATGGGTGTACATACCCAAATGCTTGGTGCAGTGGCAACCCTGCTGGAAAGCTTGCCCTGAATATCAAGGAACATGGAGGGGTCCAGCACTAACTTGGCACAGGGCTTTGCACAGAGCTTGGATCCCATCCTTTCCAACATAGAACGGGTGGCTACCTCCAGCAACACACCTCTAGAACCAACCATGATAGCAAATGTCTCAGCTTCCATTGCAGCACAAGCAGCATCCACCCAACATCTGAGTGCTGCAGTGGAAGCTCACACTGCTGTCATGGAAGTTCAGAAAGCTGCCATCCTATCCTGACCTTGGATATTAGTGCACAAAGTTTTGTATGTAATGAATACTGCATGGCATATTTTTGGCCTGGTCCATGACGTGCTGTAGATGAGACTGAGTGCAATATCAAATGCTATTTCTAGTACGTTCTGTAACATTACCATGTCAGTATCTTCTCCATTTTCGTGTGCAAAGACATTCACTATATTTAGAGTTACTTTCTTTACCAGAAAATGCATGCCCAGGATGGAGAAACATTGACCCTGAAATCCCAAAATATGTACGGATCCGTCGAGACCTCGCAAAAACACATGCGCCGAAATCCGGCTTTTCCGATCTGTCACGATATCTCTTGACAGATTTTCTGCATCCCCGCAGGAAGGACATCCCCCCCAGCGAGGATTTGCCCATCTCTTGCCCAGTGAATGTCCTTCAAACTCTTACGCCTGGTAAAAGCAGACGCCTAGTCTACTTTTACCAGCATAAGAGTTTTAAAACATATAAAATTTAAATTTAAATACACATTTTTATGTTAAAAACCCTACCCATTAAGGTAAGTTTATTTTAAACCCTATTAAAACACATTAAACCCTAAAAAAAAATCCCCAAAATATATATTTTTTCTAAAACATTTAATTAACTTTAATTTCAATTCATTTTAAATATATGCGTTTTTTTTATTTATTATGTTGTGTTTGGGTTTTTTTCTCATTGATAGCAATGGGAACTTGTAAAATCAGAGTTCCTATTACTATCTATGAATATACTGTACCGTGATTGGTTGTCCAGGCCCACGTGACACCAGCTTCTCCATCCGTATCTCCACGACGTGGACGCGCTGTGAAGGAAGGCCTCCCACCGGAATCCAAGGCACCTCCAGGACCACCAAGTACTTTCGTAGAAAGATTTTGGGTGGGAGGCGTTCGACTGAACGAAGCCTCCGACCGGAATTCCAGGGCCAATGTTATTTACTGTTACATTAGACCTCCTTATCACTTTTCAGTTGCATATACTGACAATTTCTTAGGAGATGTTAAATATGGGTCTGGTTTAATTTGTAAGGCATTTTCTTGCCTAGTTTGCATTTTTATGAGTGCCAGCATTCAACTATAGTAAGCTGCAATGTTACATATCAGCAGAAATGTAAAACGCAGTTAAGGACTGTCATAGCAAGCCCCATGTGACCACATACTGCCGAAATACTCTCCTGCATGTAATTTCTGGCATTGTTCAGAGGAACACAAAATAAGCTCTTAAATGTTTCATTCTGTCCGGGATTTTATTTAGAACTAGTTCAATCACATTTTACCTACTCTTCTTTTAACCTCATGATCTCTGACTGCAGCACTGTTTCATTCTTACTGCTTGCCTGAAGCTGTTGCAAAGTGCTTTTGAATTCCATTTTGAGATTAGTTAACTCACCAGTCACCAGTATTGGTGAACTGTGTTCCATTAGCCTGTAGAAAATAAGTAAAAAGCAGCTAATTATTTTTCACCTCAGGATGTCTCAAAATGCTTTACAGCCAATGCAGTACTTTTGAAATGTAGTCACTTTTGTAATGTAGGAAATGCGGCAGCAAGATCCCACAGACTGCAGCGTGGTAATGACCAGATAATCATTTTTTTTGAGATGTTGGTTGAGGGATAAATATTGATCAGGGCATCGGGTAGAACTCCCCTGCTCTACTTTGAAATAATGCCATGGAATCTTTTATGTCCACCTGCAAGGGCAGAGGGGCCTCAGTTTAACGTCTCATCCGAAAGATGGCACCTCCAACATATCTAGGTCCCAAGTTTCCACATGATTCGCGCCTGATTTTTTAGGAGCAACTGGTGGAGAACGGACTATTTTAGAAATCGCAATTCTCCACATTTTTTTTCTGCAGTTCTAGTCAGGTAGAACAGTTCTAGTTTAGAACAGAATTTTTTCTTCAAAAGGGGGCGTGTCCGGCCACTGACGCCTGATTTGAAAGTTTCCACAGTGAAAATGTACTCCAAACTAAAGTAGAATGGAGCCAGTGAAGATTTTTGTAGAACTGAAAAAACCTGTTCTACACATTAAAAAATCAGGCGCAGGTTACAAATTAGGCGTCCAGAACGAGGGGGGGGGGGGGGGGAACTCATTAAATTCGACAATAAATCCTTATTTATACTTGTACAAATAAATCCAACCTGAATAAACATTTATAAGCCAAGAAAAGATTAAATAAACCATCTTCCTACCTGTGTGAAAGTGCTTCAGCCAGGGAGAATTCTGCAGCCGTTCGTGTCGCTGAGCGGGAGGGGGAGAGAGAGAGAGGGAGGGAGAGAGAGAGAGGGGGGGGAGGGAGGGAGGGAGAGAGAGGGGGAGGGAGGGAGAGAGAGAGAGAGAGAGAGAGAGGGGAAGGGAGGGAGAGAGAGAGAGAGAGAGGGGGAGGGAGGGAGAGAGGGAGAGGGGGGGAGGGAGGGAGAGAGAGAGAGAGGGGGAGGGAGGGAGAGAGAGGGGGAGGGAGGGAGAGAGAGAGAGAGAGAGAGAGGGGGAGGGAGGGAGAGAGAGAGAGGGGGAGGGAGGGAGAGAGAGAGAGCGGGGGGGGGGAGAGGAGAGAGAGAGAGAGCGGAGGGGGGGAGAGGAGAGGGGTAGGAGAGAGAGAGGGGGGGAGAGAGAGGGGGGGGAAGAGAGAGGGGGGGAAGAGAGAGGGCGGGGGGAAGAGAGAGAGAGGGGGGGGAAGGGAGAGGTCAGGTTGGATCGGATCCAGTCCGGGAGTCGGGTCCACTGGGGGGCGGGTCGGGTCGGGGAACAGGAGCGCGGGTCGGGTCGGGTCAGTCGGGGGGTGGGGGGTCGGTTCAGTCGGGGGTGGGGGGGGGCGGGTCGTGTCGGGGAACAGGAGCGCGGGTCGGGTCGGGTCAGTCGGGGGGGGGGGAGCGGGTGTCGGGTCTTGGGGGGGGGGGGGGAGCGGGTGTCTGGTCGGCGGGGGGGGGGGGGAGCGGGTGTCGGGTCGGGTCTGGTCGGCAGGGGGGGGGGGGAGCGGGTGTTGGGGGCGGGGAGCAGGAGTTGGCTGTGGGAGGAGCCCCAGTGAGGCCATTCAGCCAGGGCTAGGGGCTGCGTGCTTCGGGCCCCTCCCACACAGTTCGGCGCCTGGAGCTACTACACTTGCGTGCCGATTGTAGCGCGCATGTGCAGAGGTCCCGGCGCTGGCTCCGCCCCGCGCACAGCTCGTGCTGGCTGCGCCGAGGGCCAGAGGACCTGTAAGTAGGTGCAGAATACCGAGGATTTTTTTAGGCGCCGTTTTAGATGCGAAAAACGGGCGCCCAGCTCGGAGGGGCGCCCGTTTTTTTTCTTGTGGAAACTTGGGCTCCTAGAAACTACACACATTAAATACTATAACCCATGGTGCCCAGAAACATCTAACTTATAAAACTCAAGGAGTGTCCAAGGGGCTGAGATTAGGCTCTTTGCACCTCCCAATAGCATCTCCAGGGGGCGGTAATGGGGTGCGAATGAGGGATCAGCGACTCCCGCTAAATTACGGCGGGTCTTTTGTGGTGGCGGTACGCGTTACACCTCGATCTCCTTCGCCCAGATGGCATTGCCCTGGACCAAGAAAACACCGCAGGCTTCCATCGGGAGGCCGGGCGCTTCGGGGCGATACTTAAAGGCGAGATGGCCGAGATAAGTAAAAAAAAAAAATTCAAAGCTGTGTTTCGAAGTTTTTTACCTGCCTGCGATCGATCTGACCGGCATTCTGCAGCAGTGCATCAGGCTGGATCATGGAATCCGTCGGGGTCCAGGTAAACTTTCTTTTGCAGAACCTGCAGCGATGGCCCTTCCCTTTAAGGGAGGGAAGGAGGCTCCGATCAGGCAGCGCTGCACTGCCCATTGTGCAGCAATACACAGCCACCGCCCCGCCCTGCCTCTTGTGTTCCAGGAAGGAAAGTGGAGCAGCTGGTGCTAATTTTTTAATCTTTAAAAAGTTAGCGCCCCAATGACAAGCCTTACAATTCCATAAATTTCAAATGTAGTCGACTGAAATACTTTTAATTTAAAAAGGACCAAGAAAACTAATCTATTGTTGCTCTACAATACAGTATTACATATTTCATTTATAAAATTTCATTTATCAAATATATCATACCGATTCCATTGTTTACAATGTTTCATTGGCTGCGTCTAAAGGGTTAACTCAAAATTTAAGTCTTGCTAAACTAAAAAAAATCCTATTTGAAATGACATATTTACAACAACTAAATGAATTGAGAATTGCATATAGCCACTCCAGTTAATAAAATCCAGTTGCTTATTTGTATTTTACTAGATTATTCTTTTCAGCTGAAACGTGAGGGGCTGCACTCTTAGCACGAGCATCACAATGGGGTTTCTGTCAATTCTGCTTCACAAGTTGTACCACTTAGAAATGTGTTTCTCATAATAGAATCAACATTAATATTATGTCAGTATCACAATAACAAAACAGGCAGAAAAAATGAATTTTCCTCAGTTCCAGTAAAATTTTAAGTTCTCATTTAGTTGCCAATGTGTACATGTGATCCACAGAATTCAAAGAAGATAAGTAAGAAATATGAGGGCAAATTGAAACAGTATTATCTGAGTGTGTTAATATCAGTGGTAAATTTAATTTGCCATTTGTCTGCCCAAATGCATAACCAATCTGATTCCTTCTGCCAATTTGTAGCTGCAGTATCAATAATAGGGATCCAAGCACTGATCTTTGCAGGACTCTTAACAACACCTCCTCAATCTGACATCTCAAAGTATTATCTGTTTTCTATTTCTTCATGAATTTTGTATTTCGTCCCCTGGAATCATGTGGTGTTTAATTTAGTTAGCAATTTTTCCATGTGGAAATTTGTCAAAAGCTTTCAGTAAGAGCAAATAAGCTACATCAGAGTCCCACGACTTCCTTTGTCTGTAACATGCTCAAAGAAGTCAAGATTTGTCAGGAGAGATCTGTTCCTAAATCAATACTTAGAATTATAGAATGATACAGCACAAAAGGAGGGTGCATCAATTAGTCTCATTCCCCTGCTTTTTTCCCATAGCCCTGCAAATGTTTCCACTTCAAGCACTTATCCAATTCCCTTTTGAAAGTTACTATTGATCTGCTTCCACCACCCTTTCAGGCAGTGGGTTCCACATCATAACAACTCACGACATAATATTTTTCCCCTCTTGTCACCTGTGCTTCTTTTGCCAATTACCTTAAATCTGTGTCCTCTGGTTACTGACCCCTTTGCCACAGCTTTGGTTAACAGTTTCTCCCTTTTTATTTTATCAAAACCTCTCATGATTTTGAACAACTCTGTCAAATCTCCCCTTAACCTTCTTTGCTCTAAGGAGAACAACCCCAGTTTTTCTAGTCTCTCCACGTAACTGAATTTTTTCATCCCTGGTACCTGTACCATTGTAGTCAATCTCCTCTGCATCCTCCCTAAGGCCTTGACACCCTTGCTACAGTGTGGTGCCCAGAATTGGATATAATGGGGCGAATTTTAACCCCCAAGAATTTGTTGCTTGGAAGCAGTTTTCAACTTGGCGCCAAATTTTACTTGAGCAGCAGGTGTTTCCCAGAGCTTGGGAAACTGACCAGGGAAACGGAGGAATGTTTGAGGACCAGTTCAAGTGGGTATTTAAACTTGTCATGTCCCATCTAAATAAAAGCTCACTTATTGTAGCTGGTGTCGCAGTTACCTCTGGCAAATGTTTGGCAGAGAGTTCTTGTGTAGGAACACAGGAATAGGAGTAGGCCATTCAGCCCCTCAAGTCTGCTCTGCCATTCAATGAGATCATGGCTGATCTGCGACCCAACTCTATATACCTGCCTTTGGTCCATATCCCTTAATAACTTTGGTTAACAGAAAGTTATCAATCTCCAATTTAAAATTAACAATTGATCTAGCATCAATTGCTGTTTGCGGAAGAGTTCCAAACTTCTACCACCCTGTGTGTAGAAGTGTTTCCTAATTTCACTCTTAAAAAATATGGCTCTAATTTTTAGGTTATGCCCTCTAATCCTAGAATCCCCAAACAGTGGAAATAGTTTCTCTCTATCTACCCTATCTGGTCCCCTTAATATCTTATCAGATCACCCCTTAACCTTCTAAATTCTAGGAAAAACAGCCCTAATTTGTGTAACTCGCCTTGTAACTTAATCCTTGAAGTTTGGGTATTATTCTGGTAAATCTACACTGCACTCCCTCCAAGGCCAATATATACTTTCAAAGATGTGGTGACCAGAACTACTCACAGTACGCTAGGTGTGGTCTAACTCGGGTTTTGAATAGCTGCAGCATAACTTCTACTTGCTTGTATTCTAGTCATTTATATATAAAGGCCAGCATTTCATTCGCCTTTTTGATTACTTTCTATACCTGTTCGTGACATTTTAATGATCTATGTACCTGGACCAAGTCTCTTTGGACTTCCACTGTTTTTAACCTTTCACCATTTAGAAAGAACCCTGTACTATACTTTTTAGGTCCAAAGTGGATGACCTCACATTTGCCTACATTGAAATCCATTTGCCAGTTTTGCCCATTCACATAATCTGTCGATATCCCTTTATGATTTTATGCTTCTACCTACACTGCCTACAATGCCACCTGTCTTTGGTCATCACCAAATTTGGATATATGACTTTCTATGCCCTCATCTAAGTCGTTAATAAATACGGTGAATAGTTGAGGCCTTAACACAGGTCCCTGTGGGACACCACTAATCACCTGCTAATTTGAGTACCTACCCATTAACCCTACTGCCTGGGGCTGAAATTCAGCTTCCCAATAAGGCCCGTTACTGCTGGAAAGTGGCGGCCATATGACGGTGTCAAATGGCCGCCAATTTGTAGTCGAATAACCGCAGCTTGCGAAATTCTTCCTGGTGGTTTTTCCGCCAGTCAACACATCCACCCCGCTGCTGCCGAACCCTCCTAAGTACGTCATCAAAGTGCGCACCGCCGATGTCCCACCCTGCAAGCAAAATTCACCTGAGAAAATGGTCCGGCTGACGCTTGGTGCCCCCAAGTTTTTTCTGTCGGTGCACTGTGTTTTCACTTTGTGTAAAATGGTGGTGCGGCTGCTATTAAAGGGGAGGGCGCACTGGCGCGGCTTCCACCTTATTTTATTTTATCGGCCGACTGCCAGGTCGGCCCTACAATTATGCCCCAGGGTTCGGCCAGGCCGCCAACAGGCAGCCTGTCACCCCCTCTTATGTGCCAGGCTGCTGACTCGATCGAAACCCTCCCTGGTGGTCCAGTGGACCTAACTTAAAAAGCTGCAGAGCTCGCAGAGGCTTTCCATTTTAACTGAAGAGGAGAGACGTTGTGACGCACCAGTGCGATGACGTCACCAGCCTGCCGTCCCCACTTCCGCCCCCATTATGACCGACTTTTGCCCTGCTCAAAAAAAAAAGACAAAGAGCTGAATTTTACAAGGTGGGCCGCCACACACACCAAAAACAGTAAATGCGACCCAGTTCCAGCGGGAGTGAATTTCGGCCCACCGTCTTCTGCCGCTCAGACAATCTCCCAACCAGGTCAATAATTTTCCCTCAATTCCATGGGTTTCTACCTTAGTTAACATTCTCTTATGTGGGGCTTTATCAAATGCCTTTTGGAACTCCATATAAATAACATCCATTGACATTCCCAGTCCACTACTTTAGTCACCTCCTCAAAAAATACAATCAGGTTTGCCAGGCATGACCTACCTCTCACAAATCCATGCTGGCTCACTCTGATCAACTGAAAATTTTCGAGGTGTTCTGTCACCATATCTTTAATTATAGACTCTAGCAATTTCTTGACAACAGATGTTAGGCTAACTGATCTATAATTCCCTGGTTTCCCTCTCTCACCATTTTTAAATAGCGGAGTGACATGTGCAATTTTCCAATGTAAAGGAACGGTTCTTCAATTGAGAGAACTTTGGAAGATTATAGTTGGAGCATCTGCAATGTGCTCATAGCTGTGTGTAGATATAGCTTTTTTCAACCATGAAGGATTTCAAAGAGACAATATCAGGATGGGAGGCACGTTGGATGTATTTGACAGCACATCATCATCCACGGCAGCGATGACATCAGCACGTGCACATGAGAGAGATGCATAGGAAAGGGGCCGACGTTGCAGAAGCCACTACGCATGTCACACAGTTTACAGAGGCTCAGCTTCCTTAACCTCTTGGAAGAGCAGTGCTTCCGCAGGCTGAGGTTGACATGTCAGTTGGTGGCAGACTTCTACAACCGCCTACAGAAAGACCTGATTCCTGTTGGAACTTGTGGTGACATTGACCATTGCCTTCAACTTTTCCGCCTCCAGATCTTTCCAGTGTGCTACCAGAGACAAATGCATGATCTCCCAGTCGGCAGCACATAAATGCATAACACAGATCACTGCTGGATTGTTTGCCAGAGCCGACAATTATGTAAACTTCCCGTGATGACAGTTGTCAGAATGAGTGGGCACTCAGAGTTGCCTCTCTGGTTGGATTCCCACTGGTACAGGGTGCCATGACTGCACACACATGGCAATTCGAGCACCACCACAGAAACCAGGCGTATTTATAAACTGCAAGGGATATTCGTCCATCAACGTACAGCTGGTGTGCAATCACAAGAAGATGTTAATGAAGATGTGCGCCAGATTCCCTGGGAGATGCCTTCAGAATGTGGCAGTCCAACTTCCAGACCTTTTGGTTCCAGGAAGCAGATTTAAGGGCTGGCTCATAGGAGACAAAGGATACCCCTTCAAACTTGGCTCATGACAACTGTGAGGAACTCCACCAATGAGATGAAGGAGCACTAAAACCAGAGCCACATGACAACCAGGTGTGTTATCAAGCAAACCATTGGAATGTTGAAGATGCACTTCAGGTGCCTAGATAGGTCAGGAGGCACGCTTCAGTACTTGCCAGGGAGAGTCTCCAGAATAATAACAGGGGAAGTCATAACGGGGAACAAAGAAATGGCAGACCAATTGAACAGGTACTCACTAAGGAGGACACAAACAACCTTCCGGATATAAAAGGGGTCAGAGGGTCTAGTAAGAAGGAGGAACTGAGGGAAATCCTTATTAGTTGTGAAATTGTTGGGGAAATTGATGGGATTGATGGCCGATAAATCCCTAGGGCCTGATGGTCTGCATCCCAGAGTACTTAAGGAGGTAGCCTTGGAAATAGCGGATGCATTGACAGTCATTTTCAACATTCCATAGACTCTGGATCAGTTCCTATGGAGTGGAGGGTAGCCAATGTAACCCCACTTTTTAAAAAAGGAGGGGGAGAGAAAACGGAATTATAGACCGGTCAGCCTGACATCGGTAGTGGGTAAAATGATGGAATCAATTATTAAGGATGTCATCGCAGCGCATTTGGAAAGAGGTGACATGATAGGTCCAAGTCAGCATGGATTTGTGAAAGGGAAATTATGCTTGACAAATCTTCTGGAATTTTTTGAGGATGTTTCCAGTAGAGTGGACAAGGGAGAACCAGTTGATGTGGTGTATTTGGACTTTCAGAAGGCTTTCGACAAGGTCCCACACAAGAGATTAATGTGCAAAGTTAAAGCACATGGGATTGGGGGTAGTGTGCTGACGTGGATCGAGAACTGGTTGACAGACAGGAAGCAAAGAGTAGGAGTAAATGGGTATTTTTCAGAATGGCAGGCAGTGGCTAGTGGGGTACCGCAAGGTTCTGTGCTGGGGCCCCAGCTGTTTACATTGTACATTAATGATTTAGACGAGGGGATTAAATGTAGTATCTCCAAATTTGCGGATGACACTAAGTTGGGTGGCAGTGTGAGCTGCGAGGAGGATGCTATGAGGCTGCAGAGTGACTTGGATAGGTTAGGTGAGTGGGCAAATGCATGGCAGATGAAGTATAATGTGGATAAATGTGAGGTTATCCACTTCGGTGGTAAAAACAGAGAGACAGACTATTATCTGAATGGTGACAGATTAGGAAAAGGGGAGGTGCAACGAGACCTGGGTGTCATGGTACATCAGTCATTGAAGGGTGGCATGCAGGTACAGCAGGCGGTTAAGAAAGCAAATGGCATGTTGGCCTTCATAGCGAGGGAATTTGAGTACAGGGGCAGGGAGGTGTTACTACAGTTGTACAGGGCCTTGGTGAGGCCACACCTGGAGTATTGTGTACAGTTTTGGTCTCCTAACTTGAGGAAGGACATTCTTGCTATTGAGGGAGTGCAGCAAAGGTTCACCAGACTGATTCCCGGGATGGCGGGACTGACATATCAAGAAAGACTGGATCAACTGGGCTTGTGTTCACTGGAGTTCAGAAGAATGAGAGGGGATCTCATAGAAACGTTTAAAATTCTGACGGGTTTAGACAGGTTAGATGCAGGAAGAATGTTCCCAATGTTGGGGAAGTCCAGAACCAGGAGTCACAGTCTAAGGATAAGGGGTAAGCCATTTAGGACCGAGATGAGGAGAAACTTCTTCACCCAGAGAGTGGTGAACCTGTGGAATTCTCTACCACAGAAAGTTGTTGAGGCCAATTCACTAAATATATTCAAAAAGGAGTTAGATGTAGTCCTTACTACTAGGGGGATCAAGGGGTATGGCGAGAAAGCAGGAATGGGGTACTGAAGTTGCATGTTCAGCCATGAACTCATTGAATGGCGGTGCAGGCTAGAAGGGCCGAATGCCCTATTCCTGTGCCTATTTTCTATGTTTCTATTGTGCTGCATTTTGCACAGCATTATGCATCAGAGAGGATTGCAGTTGGAGGAGGACAAAGGGGCTCATCACTCTTCTTCAGATGAGGAAAACTTAGAGGAGAAGGGGAGGAGGAGGATAAAGATGGGGAACCATCGCCAGACAAACCTGGGATGACCCAATATCACACCTAGTGTGAAACACAAGAAATTAAATTCTGTGGTCTGCTCCTGCCACCGGGACCACCCTGCCCCCCAGCCCCAAACCTTTGCACTGAACAATCCTTCAACTACTCATCCATCCATTGCACAGCCACCCAATGAATACCATCATGTTTTGACATTCATCATGAAACAAGTGAAAGAAACAGTTGACACTCGGTATGTAATATGGGTAAATGTGGAAGTGGTGCTAATCAGTAAATGTTATGAGCCATTATAAAAAAAGGAAACTTAACAACCTAACATTTTCTCAAATACCCATGCGAATAATAACCTTGGTGAATTACAATTTCTTGACCTTATGCTTCCTACCACTTCTCCGTGGTGCATCCTGTGTGGCTTCAGCAGAGGTAGAGACAAGCTGCTCAGATCCCTGTTCTGATTGTTGAGATGTTTTTGGTCTATGCCCTCTGGGTTTCTGAGCTCCTGAGGGCCCCACCAAAGACTGCTCCACTTGCACTCTACAGGAGATTAGGCAGTATGTTGGGTACTGGCTAGGCACAATGCTATTGCTGCTCAGCTCCTCAGCTCCCTCCAACCACACTTTCTTGGTGAGAGACAGCGAGTTTCTTCTTCCCATTGTTAAGGAAAAGTATATCCCTCCTGCTCCTAGTAGTAATTCCAGCGATGCATCATTGAATCTGCTTGCTGCCCTTGCTCTATGTCCATCATACATCCTGAACACCTCTAATTTCCATTTGTGCACTATCCATTTAAATACAGTTAAGATTGCATCATGCGGGTGCACAACATGCCCGCTGCGCTGCTTGGAGATGTGAAACCCAGAAATCCAAATTATGTAGTATAATTGAGTTGAGTACGAAGATTCCAACCTGATCACTTGCTATCGCTCGGAAGCCACCTTCATATTCATATTGGGAACAATATTCCAGCTGGGGCCTAACCAGTGTTTTATAAAGGTTTAGGATAACTTCCATGCTTTTGTACTCCAGTGCTTCCTGATTACTATTAAATTATTGGTGTACAAGTACTCCTCCAGCTTGTGCATTAGAATAGTTTCCATTATTTTACCCGTCTTTGACTTTAGACTTGTCTTCAGTTGGCAGGATCAGATTTGTTGCCCTTTTTAAATTATACAGATATGTTTGGTTAAATCCTACAGAACCTGACAGGTGCCCAAAGACAATAGCCAGTGAACAGAAAATTACCTCCCTCGTCTCTGTCAGAATCTGAAATACTTCAAGTTAAGTTCTTACGGTGAGAAAGGGAGTACAAGTTCAAACTGGTAAAAGATAAACTTAAGACTGACATTAGGAAGTTCATAATTATTCAGAATCATGAACACGTGGAATGGACTTCCAAATGGAGCAGTGAAGGCAAAAACTCCCAAATCATTTAAGAAACAGATTGATGTTGTAATAAGGGATCCTTATGTATGACCCGGATGGATAAGCTAGGATGGGCTAAATAGCTTTCCTTGTCCCTATCCACATCTTGTAATCGAATATGCCATTTGGCCCTGAATATTTGTTAATCTTAAATTCCTACAATTTATCAATGAATCTACCATACCGATTTCAAAATCATATGGAATATTGGCTGTACTATTAAAACTGGATAACAAGTTAGTGCCATCTTCGTTGGTGAGTATCCTTTTTGGTTTTATCACTTTTATCTATTAGAGTTCTAACTTTCTCTCCGAGTACTCTTTTAATCTTAATAATTACTGTGAGAATAAAAGCAGACATACACTTAACTGCTCTACTTAAATTCCTTTCTATTACAAGGGAGGTGTTAACATACTGACTTAAATGGACTAATGCTCACATAAATAGCAGAGGGAGGAAGTTGATAGAAAAATGTTACATGTTTGAATGGTAACATTGCTCACAGTAATTTCCAGGCTTTACAGAAGAATGTTTTAATATTTTGCTTAACGCCTTTTGTACCTCCATTATTTCCAAGAGTTTCAGCAAATTTCTATATTCTGACCAGCATTCTTCCGTTCCTGTTCTGCTTATAGGCTTTGATCTTCTTTCATATTTCCATTTGATCACGCTATTCATTCTATTGGTGCTCCTTGTTTAGTTTACCCTTAATTTTATTGGGTATAAACTCGCATATTCAACATTAGAGGTTTAAAATTATTCAATTTTTCCTGAACCGAGGTATTTTTCAGTAATACGTTTTAGTTAAATTATTTTAGCTCATTCTTTATTCCTTTACCACTGGTCTCCTTAAACTTTTATCCTGGTCCTTACTTGGTGCTGATTACCAGATAATCTTATAACGGCACTAGTCCCTAGAGGCTCCATTATTTCTACATTATGGATATCATCTTTAGCACTTGTGGGAACTAGTTCTGAACAAATTACTCCAGTGGCATCCATTGGGTCAAAAATACCCTGTATCACACTCAGGCCATGATTTCATCTACCTCAACAGGTCCAGTGTGCCTGGGGTAGGTGATGATTTGTGACCCTGCTCCTGGCTCCATCCCGCTTTGTGAAAAGAATTTTACATTGATGGGGCTTGTTAAGCCCGTTCTGCGAGGTTCCCAGCCAAGTAAAAGGAAGTGGGTCTGATGACACATTTGATGATGCGTCACCAGCGGTTTCCATTATCCACATTGATTTTGACTGTTGTTCTCCAATATTGGGGTGCTGCAAACACTGACAAGCACTGCACAGAGGTGCACGGCTGCACCCAAGCTCCCTCACGACTCCTTCCAAATGCTTGTCGAAGGAATCGCAGCTCTCGAGGTTCTCCTCCCTTCCAGTGGGCGGAAGAGACCTCGCCAGGATACCAACGCAGCCTGGTTGCACATTGCACAGGAGGGCACAAGCAGGGATGTCGTCAGGAGGACCTGGCTGCAGTGGCACAAACCTTTCAATGATCTCAGTAGATCACAAAACGTTACTGCAAAGCCACTCAACCTCATCTTGCTGTGTCACTCATCACATCCCCATCACTCAGCCTTCCCTACCCTACTCCTGCACATCCTTACTCACACCAACTTACCTTCTACCTTCATCCATCCCTCTCTATCTATCTACACTATCACATTCCCATCTCACTAGCCACACCTCACACATGCTCACCCTTGTCCAATCATACAACTAACAACACACAAGGGTAGGGACTTGGGTCTTTTAATCAATGTTCCTGTCAAGTTCCTGTTAATGTGAAATCTTTATTTTCAGCACCGTGCCTTCTTGGATGGATTTGTGTGCACATTTGGAAGTGGCTTAGTGAGCTGAAGTGAATGGTGAGACATAATGGTAACCCCCGCAATGGTGATGAGTGTGAAAGGAATGGCTTGGGCATTGCAGGGTCTGCCCTGTCTACAGCCCTAGTTATTCGATTACTGCCTTAGTTATCCGATTAATGCCCTAGTTATTCGATTACTGCCCTAGTTATTCGATCGGTACAAGTGGCAATTGCAAACCTGTCTGCGCCCCTGTGGTACGTAGGCCTCTACGCATGTCTACATATAGAGGCTCAGGAGCGCGTGTCTCCGTGGATCCAGGACCATCAGGAAGGCGCATAGATTTTTTGCCATTTGGATGCATCCGCCTGCGGCAAGCCTCCAACACAAATTTAGGTCCATTGTACTCCCCATGTGATCTGGATCAGATCTCTGTATCTTTAGCACATATACTTTTTCACTTCCTCCAAAGAAAGATCAAGAGGTGAGGTGAAGTTTAGTTCAAATGTTTTGCTTTGTTTCATGATAAGGTGAAACATACAGAGCAGTAGGTATGATCAGAGTTGCTTCGTTCAATCGCTGGTGTGGAGTGGTGCCAACCTGGCACATCATGTGGCAGCCAGGGTGTACAGCATCGCGTGAAGTAAATCTGGTTACGGTGAGGCCATCCCTGGCCTCCCAGGCAGCAATGTGGTCAGGTGCTGATGCTGTGTCCTGAGCACCCGACTCCACTTACCTGGCGTGAAACCCGAGGGACGGCAAACCCATCAAAAGGTTGGTAAAATTGTAAGTGCCTGCTTTTAAGCCTCTTAACTAGTATTTAAGTACCTTTTAATGATGTTAATTAGCTGTCTGGCCGCTTGCTGTTCAGTCTGAAATCCAAACACAGATCTGACAGCTGAAAAACTCGAACGGAGGTGGGTTCAGAGCGGGATCCCGACCCTTTGTCAATCAGGGCCATTTTGACAGTTGGTTCACCTCAAAACCCACACTCGCAGGGCTGGGAAGATTCCGGCCAGGGAGGGGCGAGGTCATGGAGCTGGAGGGATTTTAAAATAAGGATGAGAATTTTGAAATCAAGGCGTTGCTTAACCGGAAGCCAATGAAGGTCAGCGAGCAAAGTGGTAATGGGTGAGCGAGATTTGGTTCGAGTTAGGAGATGGACAGCCGAGTTTTGGATCACCTCTAGTTTAGAATGTGGGAGGCCAGCCAGGAGTGCGTTGTAATAGTGAAGTTTTGAGGTCACAAAAGCATGGATGAGGGCTTCAGCAGTGGATGAGCTGAGGCAAGGGCAGAGATGGGCAATGTTACGGAGGTGGAAATAAGCGGTCTTAGTTATTGCTGCGGATATGTGGTCGAAAGCTCATTTCAGGGTCAAATATGACACCAAGGTTGCGAACAGTCTGGTTCAACCTCAGACAGAAGTTGGAGAGAGGGATAGAGTCAGTGGCTAGGGAATGGAGTTGCTGACGGGGACCGAAAACAATGGCTCCGGCTTCCCAATATTCAATTGAAAAAATTTCTGCTCATCCAGAAATGGATGTTGGACAAGCAGTCTGACAATTTAGAAACTGTGGAGGGGTCGAGAGAAGTGGCAGTGAGGTAGAGCTGGGTGTCATCAGCGTACATGTTGAAACTGATGCTGTGTTTTCGGATGATGTCGCCAAGGAGCATCATGTAGATGAGAAATAGGAGGGTGCTAAGGATAGATCCTTGGGGGACACCAGAGGTAACGATGTGGGGGTGGGAAGAGAAGCCGTTGCAGGTGATTCTCTGGCTACGATTAGATAGATAAGAATGGAACCAGGCGAGTGCAGTCCCACCCAGATGGACGATGGTGGAGAGGCTTTGGAGAAGGATATGGTGATCAATCGTGTCAAAGGCTGCAGACAAGTCAAGAAGGATGAGGAGGGATAGTTTGCCTTTCTCGCAGTCACAAAGGATGTCATTTGTGACTTTTATGACAGCCGTTTCGGTACTGTGGCAGGGGCGTAAACCGGATTGAAGGGATTCAAACACGGAATTGCGGGAAAGATGGGCACAGATTTGGGAGGCAACAACACGTTCAAGGATTTGGAGAGGAAAGGGAGCTTGGATATGAGGCGGTAGTTTGCAAGGACGGAGGGGTTAAGGGTTGGTATCACCACTTCTTTTTGCTATAAACCAGTCCCTAGCTCCTTTGCCAGTCTTTCACTTCTCTTACCTTTTCCAACTGGTTCTGCTTCTAATACCACACATGTATCATCTATGAATCTTTTGCATTCACTGATCCTTGTAATTACTAATCCCCAATTGCATGATCTTTCCCTTCAGCCCCTTGAATAGTAAACAATGTTGCCAATAATATTCCTATCCAAACTTCTCAGTTCTGACAACTATAAACATACCACAAAGTCTGTATGGCTTTGCTCTTATTTTGTCTTAAATGTCCTTGTTCTAAATGTGTTTACAAATTTCTCATAGCTTTAACTTTACTCAACTTAAATCAGCCTTTATTTAACTTGTGTGTTGCTGCTCTGACCAAAAAACAGATTGCTGCCATGGCTCCCAATCAGAAATGGATTTCCTCTGCCAGTCGAACTGTTCTTGCTGAAAACTGAATCACTGCTACCACTACTATTTCACAAATTCAAATCTTGATAATTTATTCTTGTCTTTGCATGCTCTGCATTACACAATATTTTTGAAACTGCTGATTTTGTCAGCCACAGTAGCCATGTCAATCCAATGCCACTTTGCTGTAAACATTTTGGATTGTCAGTCTTCTGCCGCCCCTGTTAGCGCCCTGGTGGCAATGGCAGTGGTAAGCACTTCCGGCGGGTGGCCAGCTTCCGGCTCCCTGGGAAATTCGGTGCCAGTTTGGAGGGGCCCGGAAGTGGTGAGCCGGTGCACAATTTTGGCTGCCACCCGACCCATAGCGCTCTGTAGAGTGCCCTGGAGGGAATGCCTGTGGAAACAGGCGTTCAAAGCTCAAGCGGCCACAATGAGATAAGTTAAGTGTGATTGTTTTTCTTTTTTTTTGTTATTTATGTTGTGGTGGCTTGAGTTATGTATTGGGAATGTTTTTATTCCCCCAGGCCTCTCTTAGCTCAGTATATTCGCTTGCTCAGCCGGCCTAGCACCCTAAAAGAGGTGCGCAATGCCTCTCTTAGTGCTCTGCTCCAAACTCAGGGCCCAGCTGATGAATTTTGTGGCTGAGGACGCAAACTTTACTGCTCCACCACCATTACCACCCTGAAATGACCAGAACCAAAAATCCAGCCCTTTATTTTTGGTATTACCCCTGTACAAAAAAACATTAATTTAATCTATTTCTCTGCCAGCGTAAATATTTAAACTCCAGGAAAATATATTCTTCCCTGAGCTTAGTCATCAATTTCTGCTTTCACTGTCAGAACAATACAATGCAAACTCACTTGCATAAAATACAAGAACTGCGCAGCAGCAGCTCTGCGTATTTGAACAGGATGACTGCTGAGTTGCTGACCAAAGCGCCTTTATTTCTGTATTAATAGAGAACCCAATGACTTTTGATCTTTCAGTTCTGATAAAAGGTCATCGACTTGAAACGGTAACTCTGTTTATTTCTCTCCACAGATGTTGCTTGACCTGCTGAATGTTTCCAACTTTTTCTGTTTTGACTTTTGATCTTTGCTGTCTGGATTAATTATAGTCTCCTCCTGTTAATCCAAACTTGTTTTTGCTCAAAAAAGTGTAAATTGTCTGATAATTCGAATCAAGCCATTTCAATAAAAACAGCACAAGCAATAATTTTTGTACAATTTCACTTCAAATGATTGGATAATTCGAATAAAAGAACTTTGAATTAGCAGTAGATAGTCCAGTTTGCCATTAAGGAAAGGGAAGTGCAATCAGAAAATCTGTGAAAGAGCAAAATATTCAATCTGAAGAATAAATGCAAATGCACAGATGAATACGAAGCCTCACAAGAGCTCCTGTAATGGCTTACTGGTAAAGGCAGTCTTTCCACTTAGATCGCGAGGGCCCAAAAAATGGGCGATGTTCCAGCCTTAGCGATGTTTCAGCTCTCAGGATCGCTGGAAGATTGCCCATTTTTCGGATTGCAACTTTCGGCTTTTTTTCCCCGGCGATAGCTCAGCGATGTGGATTGGGCCTTAGCGATGCAAAATAGTCCTGAGTGATGTGGAAGGCAAGGCTTCCCTAGCAACGGCCTTTCTACGCATGCGTTTTTTTTTGCAAAGAAGTTTCCCCGCGATTCAGGAGGTCAGGGGTCATCCAGGCATGCGCAGAAGGCAACGGGAGGGAGAGAGAGACAGACAGACAGACAAAGAGAGAGAGGAGATTTGAGAGAGATACAGATAAAAATAACAGTGTTCAACAAAAATAATAATCAATAATATGTCCAACCTGGAGCAAGAGCAAGAGACGGTGGAGAGTGGCCAGGATGTGGAGGGGAGGAGAGCCAAACCCTTCTCCAACGAGGCCCTCGTCCTGGAGGTGCACTCACGGTGGGCCCAATTAACCCGGGGTGGGCATGGGAAACCTCCACCCCGGACCTACCAGAAGATTTGGGGCGAGATTGCCGACGTCATCTCGTCGGCGTCCCTACGAGGCGAGTGGGTCGGACCAGTGCCGCAAGCGCTGGAACAGCCTGGTTGCTTCGGCAAGAGTAAGTATTAAATAGATTTTAAATTGTAATGATCCACATAATATGTAAATTTCCCGGATTGAAATTAAACTGGTTATTCTTGCATATATTCCCTGTTGAGATCTGGATAGGGCTCGGAAGCTGCGCCCTTTTTAAGTCTAATTTTGGCACCATCTCCTTTTGGGTTACGTTGGTGGATGGGGCACGACTGAGCACTGAGGTATGTGGTCACCTTTTCCCAGACTGTGTCAGTCTCTCTGGCTGCTGTCACTTACACAGTGATCCAGCCTGGACTGGGGGAAGAGCTGCCCTTGCTCACTGTCTGCCCTGGGACACTTTGGAACATTAGCTCCTGTCATTGGCAAGTTCACCAGCTGTCCTGATTCCCACCACCCCCAGGGCCCTTCAATAGAGATTGTAGTCGAGATGTTTGTGTCAAGCATTAGATCCTAAACACGATCTTTGTTATAACCATGCATTAATTGTGGATACAAACCCTATTAGCATATAATATTGGAAACTGTTGTCTTTCCATGATAGTACCTAGTCAATTAGCTTATATCATGCTCTTGTCACGTTTGGAGAGGAAGATATCTAAGAATCGGGCTGAGCGCAGGCGCACGGGAGGAGGCCCTGCCCAGCTCACCATCCGAACAGACTTGGAGGAATGCACTGCGGCACTGGTCGGCAGCCACAGTCGCTCAGCCATCACCCGTGGTGAGGCGGAACCCTCCCTTGTGTCACGTGAGTAATGTGTAAAACAGTGTTAATTCAAAGTAATGTAACGGCAATTCATATACGAATAATGTCATGTTATGCATGTAACTTCTGTGCTACTCTCAGGTTAACAACATAAGAAATAGGAGCAGGAGCAGGCCATCTGGCCCCTCGAGCCTGCTCCGCCATTTGATAACATCATGGCTGATCTGATGTAGGGCTCAGCTCCACTTCCCTGCCCACTCCCCATAAATCTTCACTCCCTTATCATTCTGTCTATCTCCAACTGATCTAGCCTCTACAGCTCTTTGGGGCAGTGAATTCCACATAGATGTGCTACCATATGTACTACCATATGATACATTAATATGTAACGTCTCTCAGTCACATTTATTGTAGTAGTGCTGCTCCTACGTATGCCAGCGCAGCACAAGAATCCCTCCTGTTCTATTAAGCTCAATCGTGTTTTGCAGGTCTCACAACTCCGATGGCACAGAGGGAGGCCACACCTGCACCTGCCCCTGCACTTGGTAACGTGCAGGTGGTCATCACCACGGGTGCAGAAGAGGAAGACACCACTGAACCAGAACCAGAACCAGAGGAGGAAGTTATGGAAAGAGAAGAGGATGCCCCTTGATGTAGAATTTACCAATATCTCGCAAAGATTCCAGGTACCTTTCCCCTACAGAGGAGAAGAATCCCTTTCTGGGCTTTTAAAATGAGTTTAAAGGGGCAGACGAAGCGTGCGGGGGATAAAAGGGGATGCATTCATGGAGATCCCCCCCCCCGCAGTGTTTGGACTCATAAGAAAGGGAATTCAAAATGGACCTAAATTACAGAAGCTTGAGATCCCCTAAACATCTATGGGAAGAAGCACATCAATTTTAAGATTCTACAACATTTTGGCTGCGAAAAAGAGTTACCAAATACAGGAGGTGGAGCCAATCTCTGGAGCAAATTTGTGTATTAAGGACCCCAGGCTATTCACCCCCTAAGAGATAATCAAATTACCCAATCAAGCACAATGGAAATCATGGTCAGAAAAACTGGACAATCCTAAAACAATGCAAAACCAGTGATAGCACATTCTCACACCCTAATCGAGTTACTGCTGACAAAGGAGACATTTGAAAATCAATGGACAGAACAGTTTAAACAGAGCTCAAGAGATTTGATGGGAGATAACGGAGCCTTTTTTTGGGATATATCTATCTCCCAGTTTTACAAGGAAAAACTAGCAGAACACAGACTGTAACTCGCACAGACTCTAGCAGAGCACAGAACTGGCAGAACACAGACATTAGCAGAGCACAGACTAGCAGAATACAGACTCGAAAGGAACACAGACAGACACAAGCAGCCAGACTGAAGAAATGGAGTCGTGAAGGAACCTACAAAAAATCGTCAAGGACCGACTGAGCACGAGGCCCACAAAATGGAAGGTTGTCAGCAACCAAATTGACAAACCCGGGCCACCACAACCAGCGAAACGATCAACCAAAACCAACTCAGCAAAAACTGAAGAATCGACCTTTATTTCTACTCTACAATCTACTTCTGAACGACCAACGGGTGAGAAATTACCAAAAGGGACTAACTAAAACTATTCCTAACCAAAGAAAGTGGGTACTTACACCATACATCCGAAACGCAACTTACCGCATCAACGGACGCACCCCAACTGAAGACTACGCAGTCCAAAATCCTCTCCTCCGACCGGGGTACGGCTCGCCTAGAAGGCCAAGTGCAGCGAACCCCGAAACCGAGATTCACCGGCAACTGTCTAAAGGGATTGGTGAGCATAGCCCCTGAACCCTGAGAGCTATAACTTAGTTAGTTAGGGGAATTGGGAGGGGGGAGGCTGGGATAACTTGTGTAAATGTATCTGCATTCTCCTCTTTACCCCATTTAGAGTTTAAGCTGTATTCTTTTCCCCACAGGCTGTCATTTGACATTTTATTCAATGTGTTGTACCCTTCAGTGTGTATTGGTCTGTGTGTGTGTTATTAAAGGTGTGCCTTTTACTTCTTTTTAAACACAATAAAGCCATACCTGCTTCCTACCTTAAAACCGATTGTCTGTCCAAGTCTGTCACAGTCCCTTCATAATTCCAGTGTCTAGAACCAAGGGTGTGGGAGCGATTCGGAACCGCTCATATAAGGTCAGAAGGGAAAGCTGACCCTCTGCAAACCACCCCTTACATTGCATCACTTTGGATGTCGTACCTGCGGCCACTTCGTTGTCGTCATCTTCGACAGAAGAAGTAGCAGGCCCAAGCGGCTTGCAGCCGGTGACTCCGAGGCGTACAGTACTCACGCCGACCCTACAGAGATTGAATCAGCGAGGTCTGCACATGCCGCTACTGGCAGATCGCATTGAGGGCATGTACAGACTGTGCATGGAGAGTGTCGCGATAAGTCGCGAGCTCCTCCAGGCGTTTGGTGCGTTCATGGGGAACATTTCCCGGATGTCTGCTCGCATATCGGAGGTTATGCAGCAGATGATCCGGGAGATGCGTGAGCAGACCATCGCCATCCATGCCTTGCGGCATGTGAGACTGGTGGGAGACAGCACTGCACTCCAAGGTGCCGTCCCACCAACTGCCAGCACAGATGCGAGTCAGGAGGAAGAACTTCCTTCTGGCTCAGAAGTTGTTTCCTCAGGAACGTCTTCTCCTCCACCACCCCCTGTGAGTGAGAAGGAGAAACTGAAGGATATCCTTATTAGGCGGGAAATTGTGTTGGGGAAATTGATGGGATTGAAGGCTGATAAATCCCTGGGGCCTGATAGTCTGCATCCCAGAGTACTTAAGGAAGTGGCCCTAGAAATAGTGGATGCATTGGTGATCATTTTCCAACAGTCTATCAACTCTGGATCAGTTCCTATGGACTGGAGGGTAGCTAATGTAACACCACTTTTTAAAAAAGGGGAGGGAGAGAGAAAACGGGCAATTAGAGACCGGTTAGCCTGACATCACTAGTGGGGAAAATGTTGGAATCAGTCATTAAGGATGAAATAACAGCGCATTTGGAAAGCAGTGACAGGATCGGTCCAAGTCAGCATGGATTTGTGAAAGGGAAATCATGCTTGACGAATCTTCTGGAGTTTTTTGAGGATGTAACTAGCAGAGTGGACAAGGGAGAACCAGTGGATGTGGTGTATTTGGGCTTTCAAAAGGCTTTTGACAAGGTCTAACACAAGAGATTGGTGTGCAAAATCAAAGCACATGGTATTGGGGGTAATGTACTGATGTGGATAGAGAACTGGTTGGCAAATAGGAAGCAGAGAGTCGGGATAAACGGGTCCTTTTCAGAATGGCAGGCAGTGACTAGTGGAGTGCCGCAGGGCTCAGTGCTGGGACCCCAGCTCTTTACAATATACATTAATGATTTGGATGAAGGAATTGAGTGTAATATCTGCAAGTTTGCAGATGACACTAAACTGGGTGGAGGTGTGAGTTGTGAGGAGGACGCTAAGAGGCTGCAGAGTGACTTGGACAGGTTAGGTGAGTGGGCAAATGCATGGCAGTTGCAGTATAATGTGGATAAATGTGAGGTTATCCACTTTGGGGGCAAAAACACGAAGGCAGAATGTTATCTGAATGATGGCAGATTAGGAAAAGGGGAGGTGCAATGAGATCTGGATGTCATGGTTCATCAGTCATTGAAAGTTGGCATGCAGGTACAGCAGCCGATGAAGAAAGCTAATGGTATGTTGGCCTTCAGAGCTAGGGGATTTGAGTTTAGGAGCAGGGAGGTTTTACTGCAGTTGTTCAGGGCCTTGGTGAGTCCTCACCTGGAATATTGTGTTCAATTTTCGTCTCCTAATCTGAGGAAGGATGTTCTTGCTATTGAGGGAGTGCAGTGAAGGTTCACCAGACTGATTCCAGGGATGGCTGGACTGACAAATGAGGTGAGACTGGATCAACTGGGCCTTTATACACTGGTGTTTAGAAGGACGAGAGGGGATCTCATAGAAACGTATAAGGTTCTGACGGGACTGGACAAGTTAGATGCGGGACAATGTTCCCGATGTTGGGGAAGTCCAGAACTAGGGAACACACTCTTAGGATAAGGGGTCGGCCATTTAGGACTGAGATGAGGAGAAACTTCTTCACTCAGAGAGTTGTTAACCTATAGAATTCCCTGCTGCAGAGAGTTGTTGATGCCAGTTCATTGGATATATTCCAGAGGGAGTTAGATATGGCCCTTACAGCTAAAGGGATCAAGGGGTATGGAGAGAAAGCGGGAAAGGGGGAGGGGCCGAATGGCCTACTCCTGCACCTATTTTCTATCCCAGAGCGTGGTGGGGGTCTGGAATTCACTGCCTGAAAGCGTGGTAGAGGCAGAAATCCTCATAGCATTTAAAAAGTACTTGTCTATGCACTTGAAGTGCCGTAACCTACAAGGCTGCGGACCAAGAGCTGGAAAGTGGGATTAGCTGGATAGCTCTTTGTCGGCTGGCATGGATACGATGGGCTGAATGGCCTCCTTCTGTGCTGTAAAACACTTCCCTACTCCCTTCTTAGTGGTGTAACAAATGATTTACAATTAAAAAAAAACATTTTCCTAATTCCTGGAGGTATTTACTTATTTCCTTGAAATTTCAGGACTACTCTCTCAGCTGGTCCTTGCACAATTGACATTAGTTGTGAGAATTTCCACAAATGGCTCCATTGGTTGACGAAGCTTTCCGGTTCAGGATGCCAATTGGGAGACAGCCAAGCTGAAAAAATTCAATACTGTCTGAGTAATTAGCCAGTATTGAATTTTTCTGGTTTGGACATCTCCCAATTGGTACGTGCCTGGAAAGTAAGTGAGAGAAATTTTCAATTCAGCTGCCGATTGATGTTTCTGTGCATAACATTAGCGAAGCAGCTACCTGCTGTGAGGGGCAATATTAAGTTGGGATGTACTTTAAATATCCTACTCCTATCAATTCAAATTACACTTAATTCGATTGAAATTATGCAAGAACATTTCCTGTGCTGTTTCATTTAAATTGTTTAATTTAGTTTTTTGAGCTCCCAAATATATTTTCTTTCTTCCTTAAGGCAAAGCTAATATTAAGCTGTACAATAAAAATTGTTTAATATCTCCATGTATTACTCCTCTGTTATATAGATACTTTGGAGTCCCCACTATCTTCACTTTCAGAAGCACAGGTAACAAAATTGAAATCTGCTTATTAAACTGCTGCTGATCCATTTTAAGAATTTAATACACCAGGTTTTGTTTTAGAGCTAACAAATAGATATCAAGGATCTTGCTAAATAATACTGTAAATAAGGATCTGCGAGAGTTACAGAACTGACTTAATGTCTGCAAGTGGAAAACATTAAATTATAAAGTCATGATCACAACACCACTAAGATGCACAGTACCTTTGGAATCCGGAGACTTCGCACCATTTTTAATATATAATAGATGTGGTTGTTAATGAAAAAGTATGTTTACAAATAGTTTTGTTACACAGAGAGCGAACAGAATCAAAAGATAAGCAGGAATGTAAACAAATATAGATAGAAATTGTTGAGACTTTATCTTCCCCATTTTGCTGATCATTTTACAATCCCAATCGGAAACCTGATCCCAACTCACCTTTTGCAAATAATTACAGATGAGTCCTTGGGCATACTGGCACTGGAAAACAGCAGATTAACACTGGTGTTGCCTGTAGTTGAAAGGCCTTTTACTGGACCAGCACAAGAGGCACTGGGCCACCTTAATTCTTAGAGCCAGATACCCAACTGCCATCCACTCCACTTCCTTTTTCAACTGAGAGAAAACTCCGAAGATGCACACAGTTTGGAAGCAGAGACATGCACCATACACTTTAACTAAAGGGAAACATGCTGAACCACATCTGCACCATACACTGTAAGGGTTGACTGAACCTGAAATATGCCCCGACAGTTTTTTAGTTCGAGATAAAATAAGGTCGTTGGGGAGAAATTATATGGCATACATGGGTCTGATCTGAATGTATGGATGGAGCCAATACTTTATATGACAAGGGTAATGGGAATATGTGCTATGGCTATTGTGCAATTGGTGCTTCAGGAACTTAACCAACTGCTCTCTATTACAGCTTGCCTTACAACTCTTGTGCAAGTGCTCAATAGTGTAAAGCAAACACCGAAAGACAAGTCTTCGATCAGAATTGTCATCTGCCTCTGACTGCTGTTGTCATCGTCTACCTGCTCCATGGCAAAGCACTTACGCAGGCCAACATGCATTAGGTAAAAATCATAAGAGGCTATTTTAACCCTACTTGTCCAGCCGAAACTGCGTAGGTGGGCAGTTAAAATCACCCATGGGATTACCAGCCAAAATTCCATCTCTTCTCATAGGTTCTGCTCTTAACCTACTCTTCTGAGCAGGTGGGAAGGACACCCACCGGAAATTGGTGAGGTCCTTTTTCTAAATATGCAGATTAGGTTCCAATGATGTCATGGAGGAAAATCTTCTCTGAGATCTTTATTCAATTGAAAATATGACTTCTAGTTTTCTCTAGCACAGATATCACACGTAAAAAATAAAACACAAATATAATTTTAAATGGTTCTGCAGAATGTGCACTGTGACAATTTGCTAACCTGTGCAAACTCACCTAATGACACTATCTTTTTGCATTATGGATCCTTTGACCCTGGCTAGCTCCTTCCGTAGTTGTTTTTGCTCCATGTCAGTCACTTGCAGTAGATCATCCCGTGACTGCAATTCAATTTGAAGCTCTGAAAGATCCGATTCCATTTTCTAGATACAGAAAAACAATATTTGACTCGGATCACCACCTGGTGCTGCAAGATCAATGGTCTTCATCTTTTAGCACCTAATATCTCATTGACTTTACATGGCTGCGTCCGATGGAAAACATGCCTTCAAAAGGCTTCAGGAGGACACAAAAAATCTGCAAAAGGACATAGACAGGCTAAGTGTGTCGGCAAAAATTATGCAGATGGAGTATAATGTTGGAAAGTGTGAGGTCATGCACTTTGGCAGAAAAAAATCAAAGAGCAAGTTATTATTTAAATGGAGAAAGATTGCAAAGTGCTGCAGTACAGCGGGATCTGGGGGTACTTGTGCATGAAACACAAAAGGTTAGTATGCAGGTATAACAAGTGATCAGGAAGGCGAATGGAATCTTGGCCTTTATTGCAAAGGGGATGGCGTATAAAAGCAGGGAAGTCTTGCTACAGCAATATAAGAGCATAAGAATTAGGAACAGGAGTAGGCCATCTAGCCCCTCGAGCCTGCTCCGCCATTCAACAAGATCATGGCTGATTTGGCCATGGACTCAGCTCCACTTACCCGCCCGCTCCCCATAACCCTTAATTCCCTTATTAGGTAAAAATCTACCTATCTGTGACTTGAATACATTCAATGAGCTAACCTCAACTGCTTCCTTGGGCAGAGAATTCCACAGATTCACAACCCTCTGGGAGAAGAAATTCCTTCTCAACTCAGTTTTAAATTGGCTCCCCCGTATTTTGAGGCTGTGCCCCCTAGTTCTAGTCTCCCCGACCAGTGGAAACAACCTCTCTGCCTCTATCTTGTCTATCCCTTTCATTATTTTAAATGTTTCTATAAGATGACCCCTCATCCTTCTGAACTCCAACGAGTAAAGACCCAGTCTACTCAATCTATCATCATAAGGTAACCCCCTCATCTCCGGAATCAGCCTAGTGAATCGTCTCTGTACCCCCTCCAAAGCTAGTATATCCTTCCTTAAGTAAGGCAACCAAAACTGCACGCAGTATTCCAGGTGCGGCCTCACCAATACCCTATACAGTTGCAGAAGGACCTCCCTGCTTTTGTACTCTATCCCTCTCGCAATGAAGGCCAACATTCCATTTGCCTTCCTGATTACCTGCTGCACCTGCAAACTAATTTTTTGGGATTCATGCACAAGGAGGCACCGGAGGGACTGGAGTGCATCATCACGCCCGGCAACCAAATTTTAATTTGATTTTACGTTTTAAAGTTTAATTTGTTTTAATTGCCGGTGCTTTTAGTGTCCCCCTCCCCTTTTATAGGGGGCACTGGAAAAAGGAAAAAATTTGATTTTAGTGCCCAAAAAAAAACCAAAAAAAGAAAAAAAAAAAAGGGCCTTGTAAATGTCTGGTGTGTCATCCAGGTCGGGTGGCACGGATAAATGTTTTATGTTTTGCAGGTAGACTCTAAAAGAGTTTCATGCACAAGGACCCCCAGGTCCTTCTGCACCGCAGCATGTTGTAATTTCTCCGCATTCAAATCGTATTCCCTTTTTTTGTTTTTTTTCCCCCAAGGTGGATGACCTCACACTTTCCGACATTGTATTCCATCTGCCAAACCTTAGCCCATCTAAATCTCTTTGCAGCCTCTCTGTGTCCTCTACACAACCCGCTTTCCCACTAATCTTTGTGTCATCTGCAAATTTTGTTACACTACACTCTGTCCCCTCTATGTATATTGTAAACAGTTGTGGTCCCAGCACCGATCCCTGTGGCACACCACTAACCACCGATTTCCAACCCGAAAAGGACCCATTTATCCCAACTCTCTGCTTTCTGTTAGCCAGCCAATTCTCTATCCATGCTAATACATTTCCACTGACCCCGTGTACCTTTATCTTCTGCAGTAACCTTTTGTGTGGCACCTTATCGAATGCCTTTTGAAAATCTAAATACACCACATCCATCGGTACACCTCTATCCACCATGCTCGTTATATCCTCAAAGAATTCCAGTAAATTAGTTAAACATGATTTCCCCTTCATGAATCCATGCTGCGTCTGCTTGATTGCACTATTCCTATCTAGATGTTCTGCTATTTCTTCCTTAATGATAGTTTCAAGCATTTTCCCCACTACAGATGTTAAACTAACTGGCCTATAGTTACCTGCCTTTTGTCTGCCCCCTTTTTTAAACAGAGGCGTTACATTAGCTGCTTTCCAATCCGCTGGTACCTCCCCAGAGTCCAGAGAATTTTGATAGATAAAAACGAATGCATCTGCTATAACTTCCGCCATCTCTTTTAATACCCTGGGATGCATTTCATCAGGACCAGGGGACTTGTCTACCTTGAATCCCATTAGCCTGTCCAGCAGTACCCCCCTAGTGATAGTGATTGTCTCCAGGTCCTCCCTTCCCACATTCCTGTGACCAGCAATTTGTGGCATGGTTTCTGTGTCTTCCACTGTGAAGACCGAAGCAAAATAATTGTTTAAGGTCTCAGCCATTTCCACATTTCCCATTATTAAATCCCCCTTCTCATCTTCTAAGGGACCAACATTTACTATAGTCACTCTTTTCCGTTTTATATATCTGTAAAAGCTTTTACTATCTGTTTTTATGTTTTGTTAAGGTATTGGTGAGGCCACAGTTGGAATACTGCATGCAGTTTTGGTTTCCATATTTACGAAAGGATATACTTGCTTTGGAGGCAGTTCAGAGAAGGTTCACTAGGTTGATTCTGGAGATGAGGGGGCTGACTTAGAGGAAAGTAGGTTGGGCCTCTATTCATTGGAATTCAGAAGAATGAGAGGTGATCTTATCGAAACGTATAAGATTATGAGGGGGCTTGACAAGGTGGATGCAGAGAGAATGTTTCCAGTGATAGGGGAGACTCAAACTAGAGGGCATAATCTTAGAATAAGGGGCCGTCCATTTAAAACTGAGATGAGGAGAAATTTCTTCACTCAGAGGGTTGTGGATTTGTGGAATTTGCTGCCTCAGAGAGCTGTGGAAGCTGGGACATTGAATAAATTTAAGACAGAAATAAAGAATTTCTTAAACGATAAGGAAATAAGGGGTTATGGAGAGAGGCAGGGAAGTGGACCTGAATCCATGATTGGATCAGCCATGATTGTATTGAATGGCGCAGCAGGCTCGTGGGGCCGTATGGCCCACTCCTGTTCCTATTTCTTATGTTCTATGTTCTTAAAGGCAATAGTGTAAAGCAAACACAGAAAAGTAGATTTTTGTCTGTCATCAGCCTGTCGCAGAAAAAAACCTGTGATTTTTCAATATGCATTTGTAGTGGGCAATATACTTTGCCATAAGTGACAATTTGAAAAATCTACCCTCGAGACTTCAGTGCCTTTGGAGGCATTGAGACTCCCTTTGACAGGATTTTCAACTGGTATCTCCAACCACAATGACAATAAGGTTGGGTCTACTATTTTAAGTCTGGTTGCAGGCAGGCTGGCAGTCTGCCTGTACAGGCCACTGACCTGCCATGGTATTGCTGGCCTGTGTAGATCTACACCAGATATCAGCAGCTTAGCATTAACTGCATATGTTCTAATCTTAAATTGAGATTTACATAAACAAAATTTACATATGTTCCATTCACAATTTTGGGGCAAATGCACCCATCATGTATGCAGTTATTTGTTGCTTCTGAATCCAGCCCGCAGTATAAGTGGGCAAATTCAGCAGCAATGGAACCACTTCGAATGATATTATGGCACTGTGCACGAGAGATATTGGATTTGGATTCAAAACTGCAATTCCTGATGCAGCAAATTTGTATATAAAAAGGGAAGACTGGTCACCTATCTCTGTGGGAAGAATAAATGATCAAAATTGGGGCGTGAGGGGAGAAAGAAACATGTAAGCATTTTGTCTAAGCTAGTTGATCATCTTCACTAAAATATTTTATTGCACAGCAGTCGGAAGAATAAAATCATCCTGACCCAAAAAACAGAAACAAACACAAAAATGTCATACATTGCATTTAATTAAGATATTAACATTTAAAGTTCATAATACTTTCCTAAATTAATCACTGCTATTTACATTGGGAGCAATTAATCTTTAGAATGTGAGTTGTAAGCAGATTGTAGTAGATGTGGCTTGTGAATAACAACATGGCATCATCAAATGTTATGAGTGCTGCTCGTTATGCTTCGCAGGTGTATCACCAATGCTTCTGTGGCATCTACAGTACATCTAGGTAAGCAAATCAGTGAAAAAAATGAAGGCATTATAATTATTTTGACTGCATGGCCTGAATGCATAAATGACCAATGAGCTTGCTTCATTGAACAACTGGTGGTACAGTTAATCTCACTCATTTAAAACAGACCATATATAGGGATCAATTTTCCCCAATGCCGCTTTTTGGTGTATTGCCAGAGTTACGCCCGATTTCTCTGGCCCTAACTAATCAAAAAAAAAAGTACCAAGCTTCCCCATTCTATTTTTTCAAATTGGCGCCACACAGCCTGTCCTGTAGCTTCGGGGAGGTGAAGCCTAATGTTTGCGCCGAAAAAATGATGCCACCCCTTCTGCGCATGCACGAAAAAAAGCGCCGTTTTTGACGTGACTGCTATGGGCGCGCACGCCTAGTACAGCTCCTGGTCTGCATTTGGCCATTTTTAAAGAGCCAATTTTGTGTGAGAACTTTAATTCTCATTAGAAAAATCGGAGCTGTAATACAAGATGCAACGCAGCTCAAGGACCAAGAATTTCTTACAGAATGAAATGGAGGCACTAGTTACTGTAATTGAGGCCAGATGGCAGGAGCTGGACACCAGCAGAGGTCACACAAAAGTAATGAAAAAATACTGGAACCAACTTGCAGAAGATTACTGTGCAATGGTGCCCACCTCGAGGTCTGGAGGTCAGTGCAAAAAGAAGTGGCAGGACCTTTATTCAAGTAGTTAGTGTAAGTAATGTTTTCATTTATTCAATGGAATTGCAATTGTAAATGTGACCAGCTGTATATGTCCCAATTAGCAGAAAGACACCCTCCCTGAAAAGTTATGTTTTCATCTTTGCAGAGGAAGGTGGCACACAATAAAAGGGAAAGAACTCGAACAGGAGGCCCGGCAAATCTGCACCCACTGAAACCCTTGGAAGAAAGGGTCGCTGCTTTGATGGGTCCTGCCTGGAGAAAAGCAACCACAACTGCACAAGCTGGGCCCATACTCGAGGGAGAGGGCAAGTCCTGCAAATTCCACAGTCTGGCTTTGCCAAATGTTAAGTACTGTGTGGGCTAGCCATGCTTCGGTTCACGGGGGGGGATGTCTCCGTCAGCTACGCTTCGGTTGATGCAATGTGCTGTTAATCATCGTGGTCCTTCAAATCAGCCTGCTGCCTGTGCTGTGTGAGCCTACGCATGGCACCCACCCTGCCCCCTCCTCTGCTACTAACCATTTGCCTGTTCTGTTATATTTTGCAAAACCTGAGGCTAACCTGATGATGCAGAAGAAGATACAGACGTGGACGAGCCTGAAGATGAGAACATCTTCCAATCCCACCTTCCAGACCAAGAGCATGGAGGTGAGGGGGAGGGAGGATATGGATGAGGCCTCCACTGTTAGACTCATTTTGGAGGATGTGTAGGTGCCGCCCATTGAGGTGCCAGCCCCTTTCCTGAGTGATACGTGTTTTGCTGGGACATTCCATGGTTTTCCACAGTCCGAGACTGGGGATTTCAGTGGGGTGCAGTGAGGCACACCCAGGGCCTCACCGTCAGAGGTTGTGGGTCCCAGTGGGATTCAGCAAGGCACACCCAGGGCCCCACCTTCCGAGCGACCTACACCCACGGTGAGGGTGGGAAGGAGAGCTCTACAGTGTTCTACTGAGGTGCAGGACCTAACAGATGTGGTTCAGATGATGGCAATGTGTGGGGAGAGCATTGACCTTACACGATCATTCCTGGACACCATCAGTGGGGAGGGTGATGAGGTATCGGGACTGTCGGGAGAAGTAACAACACTCTCGCGAGAAATGGGAACACTGTCCGGGCACATGATGGAGGGAATGTCACAGGGTAGCTGAGACACTGACGGCGGACATGAGGGAGGGAATGTTGCAGGTAGTTGACACACTGCCAGGGCACATGAGGGAGGGAATGTCGGAGTTAGCTGCTGCAATAAGGGAACATGCCCAGACCCCATGCTCATTTACGGATTCAACTGCCACTCTCACTCCAATCTCCAGACTAGGCCTTCCACATCACTGCCTGCTCTTCCCGCCATCGAGACGTGCGCATTATCCGAGATGTTCAAAAGAATAAGCTTCGTACCAACCTGGCGTGGCAGTTAAAAAAAAAAATCCAAACTTAAAGAATTGCATGGAACTTTTATTTTTTGCGTTTGCAATTTAAGCTTGATGATTCATATTTATGTGTTCTTGACTCCCTCCAAAACTTTGCCTAAAAACAATGGCGTCTTTCTGCGCTGATTTTTTGATGTGTGCTGGTTTTTCTTAAGTGTCCAGAAGGTTTTTTGGAAGAGATCATATACGCCGTCGTACGATAATTGTAAGTTGGCCAAACTTGCATAATTGTGAAAAATTGGCACAGAGATCAGGTTATGCCCCCTATGACGCAAAAAAAACTAACCTAAACAAATCATAACTAACTGAGTTATGCTGGTGCACAATCTTTGGGGAAACTTGGATTTTAAAAATTTAGGCCAAGAAAGGGGCAGGCGCCAAAAAAATAGTGCAGATCACTGGGGAAAATTGAGTCCTATGAAAATCCATGTTTCCCAAAGATTGTGCACCAGTGTAACTCATAATGTAACATACATTCAGGAAAACTTGTTCCTGACCAACTACTTTTTTGAAAGCTATTGGAATGTTTATTTTCCTTTGTTGTGGTATAACTTTATAAGGATATAACTTTGAAACATTGTGCTAATCAGTGTTTATTTGTATCTCCAAATACCTGGCATCTCCTTTGGTAACATTTAATTTCTTCCAACAGATTTTGCTGATCTGCCTTGTGCAATTCTTCCTTTGTGGTTTTTTGCTCAATAGTAACCTTCAGTTGTTCAATGGTGGCCTCATCACTCCTGATGGTGTCTTGAGAACACTCCATACAACTCTTTAGGTACTTGATTTCTGATTCACAGAGCTCTATCTGCTTCTTGCTATTCCAGTAGGTGTCAGAACTTTGGGACTGTTGCTTTGGAAGCAAATGTCATCAATTAAAATTCAGTTGGAAGGATAAAAATATACTTGCTTTAAAATATACTTAGTGATAAAGAATGAATCCTAATTTTTGGTTAAAATATCTTGACAATAACAAGGAAAGAAGCAATATACACAATCTATTGCAGCACAACCTGTCATGTTGCAAGGAATGTAGCATGATTACTTTCGCTAATAAAAAACAACAAGATAACCAATCACTCAGTTGGTAAGCACCTTGTACAAAAACTAAAGTAAATTCTCACCAAAGCAAAAGGTACACATTATTGGACACAAAATCCTACGGAAGATACACTCAGTCAGAAAACTAAGTAACACTCAGCAAAAGAAAGTCTCAATCATACTTTTTCTGTCTTACATATACCTAGCACATCACAAATAAAAATTCAATAAAAGTTCTCAAACATAAAAATGCTCTGATCCAAATGAAGACAACATTATCTATAACTCTGTAATTACTGTTACAACATTTAAATTCTAGTTTTGCGAGGCTGTGCTGGCAATGTGGAGTTTTGATACGGCTCATAAAATCAGGCATGCAAGTTAAAATGCCTGAGCCACAATGTACTATACAGTTTGATCCTAATTTTCTCTGACTTGTATTCCATTGTTCTGGCTACATTGTTCAGCATTTTTATTTGCTTTGTTGATTGTTGCTCTGCATTAGGTGAGCATTCAGTCTACCAAGACTCCTCTTCGGGGTGGAATTCTGGCAGTGCAGAACTTCCACCCATTTCTCCGTATCCTCCTCAACCTGTTTTCTGGGTCGTTGCTTACAATATATGCACAGCAAGCTGAGGAGATTCCTGCGATCAAGAGGAAGCCCAGCAATTCAACTGAGGAAACTCCATCAGGGAGGCTGCTATAGCACCAGAAGAGTTGACGAGGGACCTTAAAGGGGCAAAAATGTCCCAAATGTTAGAATCAAGGTTCTCAATGAAAGCCTTCAGCAGGTAGATGATGGGACCAACTAGGAGGGAGATGAAATTACTTTTATCCATAACCAAGTTTATCCCTGAATCCTCACATCTTTGAGTTAATTAGTATTCTTTCCTGTGGAACTTTATCAAATGTATTCTGGAAGTTTACATACACATCGTTGAGTTGACTTGGTTCGTCACTTTCTCAAGGAAATCATGGAGGGTGGTAAGGAAGGATTTTCCCCATCTAAAGCCATGTTTACTGGGTTGTTTTTGTATCTATAATCCTCAGGTTTACTCCCGATAATCAATTTCATTACTTTACATGGATGTGAAGTAAGACTACTGGGTCTGTAAATTGCTGGAGTCTATTTAGTCATCTATTTTGAATATGGGTATTTAATCAGCCGGTTTCCAATCTACTGGTACCTCCTCAGTGCCCACTGATCCCTCATAATGGTTGTTAGTGGCACAAATTGTCCTGCTAGTTCTTCTAAACATGGGTTAATTAACAACTAACTGACAATCTATTTGTTTTAAGCCCCTTCAGCCTTTTGAGGATTACCATCTCATTTATATCAAAGACCTGAATTTTGCTGGTACTTTTTTTTTCGGGGGGGGGGGGCATGTTGTTCATGTCTTCCCTTATAAATACTTTGAGGAAGTAATCATTCAGAATATTTACCATCTTGCACTCATCTTGTACAGGATTAATTAATGATCTCATAGTAAAGAATCCTGTAGGAAAGAGTGATCATAGCATGGTTGAATTTCAAATTCAGTTGGAGGGTGAGAAAGTAGGGACTCAAACCAGTGTCCTGATCTTAAATAAAGGCGGTTACAAAGATATGAAGGCAGAGTTGGCTAAAATGGATTGGGAAAATAGATTAAAGTGTAAGATGGTTGATGAGCAGTGGCAGACATTTAAGGAGATATTTCATAACTCGCAACAAAAATATACTCCAGTGAGAAGGAAAGACTCTAAGAGAAGGGAGAACCATCCGTGGCTAACTAAAGAATTAAAGGATGGTATCAAATTGAAAACACTGACATACAATGTTGCCAAGATAGTAGGAAGCCAGAGGATTTGGAAATTTTTAAAAACCAGCAAAGAATGACTAAAAAAATAATAAAGAGAGAGAAGATGGATTATGAGAGTAAACTATCATGAAATATAAAAGCGGATAGTAAGAGCTTCTACAGGTATATACAAAGGAAGAGAGTGGCTAAAGTAAACATTGGTCCCTTAGAGGATGAGACTGGGGAATTAATAATGGGAAACAGGGAATTGGCAGAGGCTTTGAACAAATATTTTGCATCGGTCTTCACGGTAGAAGGCATTAAAAACATCCCTACAATAGATAATCAAGGGGCTATAGGGAGGAGGGAAATTAAAACAATCACTACCACTAAAGAAAAAGTGCTCGGTAAAATAATGGGACTAAAGGTGGACAAGTCCCCTGGACCTGATGGCCTGCATTCTAGGGTCTTAAAAGAAGTGGCTACAGAGATAGTCCATGCATTGGTTGTAATCTATCAAAATTCCCTGGAGTCTGAAGAGGTCCCAGCAGATTGGGAAACTGCAAATGTTACGCTCCTATTTAAAAAAGGAGGGAGACAGAAAGCAGGAAACTATCGACCAGTTAGCCTAACATCTGTCATTGGGAAAATGCTGAAGTCCATTATTAAGGAAGCAGTAGCAGGACATTTGGAAAATCATAATGCAGTTAAGCAGAGTCAGCATGGTTTTATGAAAGGGAAATCATGTTTGACAATTTGCTGGAGTTCTTTGAGGATGTAACGAGCAGGGTGGAGAATGGGGAACCAGTGGATGTGGTGTATTTGGATTTCCAGAAAGCATTTGATAAAGTGCCACACAAAAGGTTACTGCACAAGGTAAGAGCTCACAGGGTTGGAGGTAATATATTAGCATGGATAGAGGATTGGCTAACAGAAAAGAGAGTCGGGATGAATGGATCATTTTCCAGTTGGCAAACGGTAACTAGTGGGGTGCCACAGGGATCAGTACTGGGGCCTCAACTATTTACAATCTATATTAATTACTTGGATGAAGGGACCGAGTGTAATGTAGCCAAGTTTGCTGATGATACAAAGATGGGTGGGAAAGCAAGTTGTGAGGAGGACACAAAGAATCTGCAAAGAGATATAGACAGGCTAAGTGAGTGGGCAAACATTTGGCAGATGGAGTATAATGTGGGAAAGTGTGAGGTTATCCACTTTGGCAGGATAAATTAAAAAACAAATTATTATTTAAATGGAGATTACAAAATGCTGCAGAACAGAGGGACCTGAGGGTCCTTGTGCATGAAACACAAAAAGTGAGTATGCAGGTACAGCAAGTAATCAGGAAGGCAAATGGAATGTTGGCCTTTATTGCAAGGGGGATGGAGTATAAAAGCAGGAAAGTCCTGCTTCAACTGTACAGAGTATTGGTGAGGTCACACCAAGAGTGCTGTATACAGTTTTGGTCTTCTTATTTAAAGAGGGATATACTTGTATTGGAAGCAGTTCAGAGAAGGTTGACTAGGTTGATTCCTGAGATGAAGGGGTTGATTTATGAAGAAAGGTTGAGCAGGATGGGTCTATACTCATTGGAGTTTAGAAGAATGAGAGGTGATCATATTGAAACATATAGGATACTGAGGGGGCTCGACAAGGTAGATGCAGAGAGGATGTTTCCACTCGTGAGGGAATCCAGAACTAGGGGGCATAGTTTAAGAATAAGGGGTCACCAATTTGGAATTGAGATGATGAGGAATTTCTTCTCTCAGAGGGTCGTAAATCTCTACAATTCTCTGCCCATAGAGGCTGGGTTATTGAACAGATTTAAGGTGGAGATAGACAGATTTTTAAATGATAAGGGAGTGAAGGGTTATGGGGGGTGGGGGGGGCGGGAAGGGAAGTGGAGCTGAGCTCAAGATCTGATCAGCCATGATTTTATTAAATGGCAGAGCAGGCTTAAGGGGCCAAATGGCCTACTCCTGCTCCTATTTCTTAGCGGGAAGGGAAGTGGAGCTGAGCTCAAGATCAGAGCAGCCATGATTTTATTAATTGGCAGAGCAGGCTTGAGGGGCCAAATGGCCTACTCCTGCTTCTATTTCTTATGTTCTTATGTTACTCAGTTTCAAGCCCATTCGCATCTTCTGATGTTCTTAGCCCTTCTCTGTTGCTGTTATAGTATGGCAAGGACTTTTTACCATTATGTTCTACCTCCACAGCATTTTTTTTAGGTCTCTCTGCTGCTCTGATCATCCTTTTATCTTTTGCTAGATATCCTGCCCATTGACTCAAATGTGCTCCCAACATACCAGATATTCTGCACATGGAACATTTGTATAAATGTTTAAAGTATTTGACCTCAACTGAGCTGACATCTCTGGTTATGGTGCTTTGTGACTGCAAAGCAGTGATCCTGCTGACATCATGATGGGACTACTGAATCAGCTCTTTACTGTACTTCATAAATCATCATATAATTCTAAATATTACTTTGTGTAAACCTATACACTTATTGGTTCCTCTTGATCCTCTCCTGTTCTTTTTTCCGTATTAAAACTGCTAGTCACAGGCAGTGTAGGAAACATTTGCCCTAGATTGCCTGAAGGATGCCTTTGAGACTTGTAAGGCTAAATGTCCTGTTAACTGTCTGTAATGTGACTATTTAGCTTGAAGGTTGACCAGACATGATGGAGTTCAGCTACTGAATGGAATGCTGGGGACAGGCTTTCAGCTAACACAAGCTTTCAGCGAGTAACTTCTAAATTAACTACACCAGGAAGATTTATGTATACACAAGACATTACTTAATGGTGTCATAAAAACCATTTGGAAAACTCAAACTACTTAGATAACACCAAATCGAATATAAACATGTCACATCTCTCCATTTGTATCAAAAATCGAAGAAAATTCCAAGATGGCTCAGTAGTCAGGGGAGGGGGTGGGCAGTTGTAAGAATTGCAAACATAAAGGCCCTGATATTTACAGGGAGGTGGGGAAGATGCGGGTGAGGCCAGGAACGCGGAGGTCTTGCTGAAATTAACGGCTTCATTAACATTTTTTTTACTCCGTTTCCCACCCAGCAACCGGCCGAATGAACAGCCTGGCCGGTGGGCAGCGGGGGACACCAGTGGCAGGGGGCCAGGGACCCTTAGGTATATTCCGCCGTAAAAATGCAGTGGGCACATGTATGACAGGTTGAGGTCGCATTCTTCGTATTTAACTCTTTAACCCCATGCACCCCCCACAACCCTCTCCCACCTGTTATTGGGGGGGGGGGGGGGAAGTGGTTAATGTCAAGGCCCAAGTCTGTTCTGCTCCACTGAAAGTCATGCTTCAGTGACATAATGACAGTCACAGTTCTCCACAAGTGGAGGCAATAACTCTGACTATATCTATTCATATCTATTAAGTATTTGTGTACACATCTTTAACCTTAAATTATGATTTTCTGAGCAATAAATAGTCTTAAAGTGCATGACCGGTTGTCTGACTCTATTTTTAATAATTTGGCAAGAAAGTTTGAATTAATTCGCTCAATAGCTTGTGGGTATCCTAATTGAGGGTTGGAAACTAAAACTTAAAGTTAATCCAAACTGGTTAATATAACTGAAGTGGCTTTCGAGCTCTGTTATAATTAAAGGGTTAAGAATGGATCTCGGAACTAAAACGAGCTGACATAGGCTTTTGTAGTGGTAAACTTTCTAAAGGTGTTTAAAGGGAAATAACATGTCAGAATGATTCATTGTTACAAGCTGTGTAACCTGAGAACAATTACAGGAGGCCAAACTGTTGAACCACAGGAAGCCCAGAGGGACAGCTAAGCAGAGCAAGGGGTCAAAACTGACACATTGGAAAAACTCCATCTGGTCAAGACGCAAGAGAGATAAGATAACATTCCAATGTGTTAATGCACCCGCGGGACAGTGAGGTTTGTGGAAAAATACTGGGGACAAGCGTGGTCAGTACCTTTGCTTTGAGTGACAAGGGTATTGACCATTCAAATCAATGTATGTCTCATGTATTGAATGTCTGGCCATTATAGGCCGAGTAACTGTACAAAAACCCTGTGTTTTCTTTGTTCAGAGAGAGCGAGTGAGGACAGCTCAGCAACAGGTTGGCTGCAGACTCAACTCTCCCTTGCAAGCAAAATAAAGACGACTTGAATCTTCGAACCCAGACCTGGTGTTGAGTGTTTATTTTAAATCCTCCACTACAATAAGATAACTCAACAAGCTGACTCAGGAATCACTCACTGCTAGACCATTGCTGGGAAGTAAACCTGAGACAATTCCTAGCAAGGATGTACCAAAACCCAGCATTTTTACAGCAGCCCAGGAGCAGATACTTTGTACTGAATAATCTCTTTAGTGATATTCTGCATGGGTTAGAAGGCTATTGGATGTTGTTCTCGAAAAGGAAATGCTTTAAAACCTGTGAAACACAGATTGAAGTGACCGAGAACTATTGACAAGAACACAGTGGGGTACAAATTGCCCCCCCACCCGTTTCGGTGGTTTTTACCGCAGCTGCGGTTCAGGTCGACTCTTTCGTGGAATTGTGCACTTTGTTTTGTTTTGATCTGGAAGTCGGTCATAATGGGGGCGGTAACTACACCCGAGGGGCATAAACGCGGCGGTGACATCAACTGAGGGGCAGAAGTTGGGTGTGGTGCAGAGTCACTGCCGCGATGACACCATCACGCTGTCGTGTCGCCACGGCTCTCACTTAAAGGGGAGAGCCTGCGCACTTTTAAAACTTCGAGCCACTGGGCCACCAGGGAGGGTTTCAGCCGGGCCAGCGGCCTAGCACCCAAGAGGGGGTGCCAGGCTGCCTGTTGGCAGCCCAGTTGAACCCAGGGGCATATTTCTTGGCCCGACCTGGCAGTCGGCCGACAAGAAAAAACATGGCGGCAGCGACAGTAGGCCCTCCCCTTTAAGGGAAGCCACACCGCTGCTGTAGAAGGTCACAGACTCCCTGGACCACCAGGTGAAAGCTAGTTTTGGCATCGCCAGTGGGCCGAAGATTTTCCGAGGGAAATGTCGCCGTTGGGGAGTGATGACACGCATACTGCAGATCGGCAGCAGCGGGGCAGTAAGGGAGGGATCGGGGCACCGCTGGGAAAACTTGGGAGGGAAATTGGGCTATCAGCAGCCATTTCACCAAAAGTCAGCAGCCGCTCCACTCCGCAGCGTGCCTGCCGATTTGCGGTGGTAATAGGCCTTAAGAAAAAGAGGAATTTCGACCCCAGTATCTCTATTGTAACATTTAAGAATATATGGAAATTCATTGGATTATATTTCCAATTTACATAGTTACACAAGGCTGGATTTTGCAGGGGGTCAGTGAGCACGATGGGTGGCAGGTTGGTTGGAAAAGTGTTTTTCTTTCTCCAGCGGGACGGACCCACTGTGAACCTGCCGCCACGTGCCTTTCCTCGACATCGGGTCTGTCAGCACTGAGCAGACGAAACACACAGCGGTGGGTTCACAGAGGGGGACCAATTTCAGGTAATTAGCGGCTTGTTTAGGGCCACATAAAAATTCATTTCAGCTCACCTTCTGCATTTGACAACTTGCCCACGGGGTTCACGCTGGTCGTGGATCACGTCTGTCAAGCTGAGGCAGGAGTTCAGTGGCCATTGAATCAGCTGTTGAGTTGACAGCTTCAAATGTAAAGTAAAAGCTCCCACCTTAGAGATATATTCCCTCAGCCACATATATTTCCACAACAGATTCACCATGCTGCAAGTCTTTACACAAGTCTTCATCCAGTCTGACTTCATTACCTCTCTCACCATTGACAGAGCACTGCTGTCATCTCTACTTCACACCATCTATTCCATCAGCATGGGTGCCCTTTATACTCTCTCATCTTGGTCCTCAGAATCCCACCACGATCAGCAGCACCAGGCACACCAACCCCACCAACCTTCGCCGCAATCATCTGATGCTGCACAGACAGAGGTCATCAGCACCCGACCACATTGCTGCCCGCAAGGCCAGGGCTGGCCTCACCATGGTCACTTCACTTGATGCTGTACACCCTGGCTCCCACATGATGCACCAGGTTGGCACCACCCCACACCAACACCATAAAGCATCCCTGCAATGCCCAAGCCATTCATTTTACACTCATCACCCTTGCGGGGGGCGGGGGGCGGTTACCGTTATGTCTCATCAGTGTTTGCAACTCACTAAGCCATTTCCAAAGGTGCACACAAATCTGTCCAACAACCCAAAGTAAAGGCTTCAATGTTTGACACCACATTAACAGAAACTTTACATGAACATTGCATAAAACACCCAAGTGCCTACCCTTGTGTGTTGTTAGTTGGTATGATTACACTAGGATGAGGCTAGTGGTATAGTTGGTATTTTTGCCAAATGAGGGTACAGGGCCCAGAAGAGCTGAGGGCCCAGGGGCAGCACGGGCCAGCCCACACTGCATATGTGCACGCGCTAGGTCCATGCAGCAGAGCAGGTCTCCAGTCATCCTGGTTAACCCTTGCCACTGGATAAAGGCCTAGCTCTGAGAAGCCCTTGTGGTGGCTGATGTACAACGGTCACCACACGATAAAAAAATCCACGGACAGGCATCTTCCACCCCTTCAATTGGAATTCAGGACTGGAATATCGGGTCCTTCATTGAAACATCTGTGAACTCATGTGGAAGCAAGTCATCCTCGTTCGAGGGACCGTCTAAGATAATGATGACTAAGATGAGGGTGAGGGGTGGCTAATGAGATGGGGAAGTGATAACGTAGATAGAAAGGGATGGGTGGAGGTGCAAGGTAAGTTGGTGTGATGTGCAGGAGTAGTGTAGGGAAGGCAGAGTGATAGGGATGTCGTAAGAGGCACAGCAAGATGACGTTGAGTGTGGCTTTATATTAATGTTTTGTGATCTACTGAGATAACTGAAACATTTGCAGCATTGCACCCAGGTCCTCCTGACCACATCCCTGCTTGTGCCCTCTTCTGCAATGTGCAACCAGGCTGTGTTGATCTCCTGAGGTCTCTTCCGCCCATAGGAAAGGAAGAGAACCTCCCTGCATCCTGTGACTTCCTCCATAAGCATCTGGAGGGAGTGGGTGCAGCCGTGTGACTTTGTGCAGTGCTTGTCAGTGTTTGCAGCACCTCAATGCTGTAGAACACTGACAGCAAAATATAAAAATAAACTGGGCCATGGTCCCTTTAAGGAAACTGGCCATGACATCAAATGATGTCACCAGACCCGCTTCCTCTAATTGGCCAGGAAGCGCGCTGGGCGGGCTTACCAAGCCAAATCAATATAAATTAATTTACAAGGCTGTAATGATGACAGCAGCGGGGGTCGAGACACACCACCAGGTCGCCCGCCATGGACCCTCCGTGGTTAGTAAATATCAATTCTGATATCATCCTTGTGAATCTTTTTAGCATCTTCTCCAGTGCCTCTACATTCTTTTTATAATATGGAGACTGAGCCCCAGTCTGGTCAGCCTTTCTTGATAAGTATATCCTCTCAGTTCTGGTAATATCCTTGTAAAGCTTGTAAATAAACCACAGTGCTTTGTTTGCATTTTTATATGGCCTTATTAACTTGTGTCGTTACTTGTAATGATTTGTGTATCTGCACCTCTAGATCCCTTTGCTCCTTTAACCAATTTAGACTCTTAGGGCTGGATTTTCGGCATTACTGATTTCGGGGTGTTAATGCCAGCTGCGCAGTTGATACCGCCTGAAAGAGGTTTGTGCCCTCGACTGGAAATTTGGCCAAAAAATGAGGAGCCATGATCGGGGGTGCTAAATCAGGCGTTGCACAACAAACTTTTTGCACCTAAGCCGAAAATTGCAGCGTTAAGAAAGGTCGCCATTTTGCGCATGCGCAGACACATTTTATTTTTCCTGGGCGCAGACAGTATTTCAGGGCGCAGCAGCTTCCTGCGTGCATGCGCAAATAACCCAGCTAACTTCTGGGATTTCGGCAGCGATGGCGCAGCAGGAGGGCAGGCAACGTGACAGGAGGTTTTCATCGGAGGCTGCTGTGTCCCTAGCTCAGGCAGTGGAAAGGAGGAGAACTGCACTGCATTTCTTTGGGGAGGGAGGCTGCTGCCAAGCATTTTTAAGCGCATCTTGAGTAAGACAGGAGGTGGCGGCGGCAGTAACAGTGACCAGAACTGACACCCAATGCCGCAAAAAGTTCAATGACCTTACGAGGATCATCAGGGTGAGTACCCTTTACATTTATGCATGCCTGCTATCCTTCCAACATGAATGTCAGACACTGTGTGATGTCTTTGATGGATCAGCCCCTTCTAATGTCTTGCAGGCCATGGTGTGGGTTACAGAATGCATCAGAAAGGTGAAGGCTTACTCTGCAGCCATTGCCTCTGAATTCAGGATGCACATACCCTCTTGTTCCTTAATCCTTGTGAACCCTTCTCGCACTCCACTCCCACTGCTGATATGCGTTTCATAAAGATGACCGTGAGCCCCTATGCTACCTCCCTCTCACCTCCTCCCAATCGCTCAAAAATCTCATGCAACATCCAAACAGATTGAAGTGACGACATTTGCACATCCATTCAGTGGCAGCTGTTGAACTATGGAAAGCATATGTGGCACAACAGGACATGCACCCTTACTGAATCCTTCTTATTTTTCTCATTGCAGGCGAAGCTCTCAAACAGGCCTGAGCAGCGCCATATAGGTGGGGAGCCGCCTCAACTGCTGGATTTAACTGATGTCGAGCAATGGGTGTTGGCCCTCAAGGGAAACCCAGTTCAGACAGTGGTCGGGGGCGATGCGGAACTCCCTTCGGGTAGTGAGGGTATGTAAATGGATCACGTGACTGATGTGACTTAATTGAGCTCAATATTAAATGACCTAGCCCCTTTACATGTACATGTCCAGTGCCACCTTCCTGATATCACCCTGCCCCCTCCCATGCTGCTAACCACATGTCTGTTGTTATTTGCTTGCAGATGGCCAGCCACAAGCACGACAGTCATCAAGGGAACCATCTACATCTGGCCATGGTGGAGATGATGAAGCATGCGAAGAGAGTGTTATGCCTGAGCCGCAGAGCCCACCACTTGCCCTGTCTGGACACAGTACACCTGGGGACAAAGCCGATTTCCAGGGGTTTGAGTTGTCGGAGGCTCCTAGCCCCAGTCGCCAACAGAAACGCGGTGCGAGAGGGGAATCTCAGAGGCTAGCTCTCTGGAGGGTGAGTCGGCACCGTAGGCCTGCTGAAGTGCAGGTAGACATGGAACTGGACTTGGTGGCAATGTCCAGGGATAACACAGAGATGCACCATGAGCTCGCTGTGACTGTTGCAGAGGCTACGTCACACATTGTCCGTGCAACTCAGGACTCCAGCGAGGCCATCATTGCCCACTCACGAGGCAGGTGTCCTCCAGCAGTGACAGTGGCGTTCCAGAGAGTGTGATGTGTGCCACTGATCACGTCGCAGCATCAATCACATCGCAGGCACAAGCTACGCTGTCGATGACTGGTGCCATCCTCTCTGTCTTCCCCACTGTCCAATGGGGAAGCGACGGTGCCGAAGCAGGCCAGCGATTTGTGGAGATACATAGTGCTCCGGATGCTGAGGCTCAGCCCAGTCGGAGTCTCAGTGGCTCCCAGGAAATGGAAGGTGCTGTCTTTCCTCAGGATGACAGCATTCTGGCTCCCACCACTGACTCTCCAGTCATGCACCTTAAACGGTCTGCTCCCGAGCCAGCAGAGACTGCTTCCGCCGATGCTGAGGCACAAGTCTGTAGCTAGACTTTCCAGGTCCAGAGCTGGTCCAGGGCATCATCATGCATTGTCTGCCCCCCTAACACAGCAGCCTTATTGTAGGCACTAAGGCCTCATTGAGGAGGAGCAGCAGGTGTGGGAGGGGAATGAAGGGAAGGGGGGAGAAATCTATGGGGAAGTCCCTTTTGCACAACCATGTGCAAATGCGGTCCCATATAATAAGTGCCCCTGTACATAGTTACTTTGTTAAAATTTACTTTAACCTGAGTAACTTGCAGCAGGACGCTGTTTATTGTACAGTTTTATTTTGATGGTTTGTAGTATAGTTTGCTTTTGCTGTTTTATAGCATATTTTGAAATTCCTTGTTAATTGATTTGTTGCGTTTGTTTGGGGGGGTATTGTTTGAAACTTTTGTTCATAAAATTATAACTTTGAGCCTTTGCCGTTGTTGTCTTGTGTATCATTGCGAAGCTCAGCTTGGATGTGCCTTCATGGCACATAGCGTGGCCAGTATTAGATGCATTGTTCAGCTTCCCCCATTCAAGCAAACCTGTCCATTACGAGCTGGCGATGTACGGCTCTTGCTCCGGCAGCATCTCTGCGCTGCCTCCCCCTTGGATGTGGTGGTTGTGTAATTACTGCCTCTCCAGGCTCGGCTTCATCATCCTCCTCCTCCTGAGATGGCCCTGCAATCCCCATTGGCAATGCCTGACCACTCGTGATGGCCAAGTTGTGCAGCATGCAGCACATCATAATGAATGCAGAGACCTGTTGAGGGGGATATTGAAGGCTGCCTCCAGAGCAGTCCAGGCATTGGTGTGACTGTAGGAGACGGCATATCTCCGTCAGTACTTCCTTTCGGAAGCGCAGCCTTCTCCCACACTGCTCCTCAGAGAGCTGGAGGTGCCTGTGAACCCTTGTGGGGGGGGAAAGCCCTCCTCCTCAGACATCTTCGGCCTCTCCTCATCCGTGCCCCAACATGGCCAGCAGCCCTTCTTCTAGCTTGACGCCACCTAGTAATGGCAACCAGCATGATACGCTGGAGAATCAGTAATGCCCCCAATAAATTCTCTCACTGACGTTGTAAGGACACTGTAATGGCAGATAAAAGTGCCTTTGCAAGTCTGAGAATCACGCAGCGTACTGTGCTCAACCATTGCAGTCAATGTGAGCTGCGATGTAGGATCCTGATCCATGCCTTTAAATACACTGCCAATACCACCTGCTGCATCCTGGGAACGCCTGGTTTTTCAGACATTTCCTGGGGTGGGCATTAAATGAGGAGTTAGGGCCGAATTTTTCATCTGGATGCTAGCAGAGCATTGCATGACGATTGACGTCATGATCTCTGTGAAGCTAGAGGACGGGGTGGTAAGTTTTTGTGTCGCCACAAAACAGAAGCCTAATTTACCGGCCGGGCGCTAAAAGCTGGACACCCGACATTACGTCTCGAAACACCATTTACCGCCTTTGCCATTGTTGTCTTGTGTATCATTGTGAAACTCAGTGTAGATGTGCCTTTATTGTGTCACAAGCGTGGCCAGTATTAGATGCACACTGAGCCTAAAATACAGCCCTTATTATCTAAACATTGAAACAACTGAAAACTGTAGCAACTGGAAACATTGTAACAACTGGAAGCTGTAACAACTGGAAACATTGACACAAGTGAAAACTGTAGCAACTGGAAACATTGTAACAGCTGGAAACGTAACAGCTGAAAACATTGCAACAGTTGGAAACTGAAACAACAGGGAACACTGCAATAGCTGGAAACTAACAACTGGAAGCTGCAACAGCTGAAAGCATTTTAACAGCTGGAAACTGCAACAGCTGGAAACATTGTAACAGCTGGATACTGAAACAACTGGAATCATTGCAACATCTGGAAACTGAAACAACTGGAAACATTGTGACAGCTAGAAACATTGCAACAGCTGGGCACACTGCAACAGCTGGAAACTGTAACTGGAGAAAATGCAACAGCTGGAATCATGGTAACATATGGAAACATTGCAACAGCTGGAAATTGTAACAACTGGAAACATTGCAACAGCTGGAAACATTGCAGCAGCTGGAAACTGTAACTGGAAACTGTAACATCTGGAAACTGAAACAACTGGAAACATTGCAACAGCTGGAAAGGGTGCAGCAGATAGAAACTAACAACTGGAAACATTGCAACAGCTGGAACCATTGTAACAGCTTGAAACACAACTGGAAACATTGCAACAGCTGGGACCATTGTAACAGAAAACACAACTGGAAACATTGCAACAGCTGGAAACATTGCAACATCTGGAAACATTGCAACATCTGGAAACTGCAAAAAAACTGGAAACATTGCAACAGCTGGAAACCGTAACATCCGTAAAATATTGCAATAGCTGGAAACGTTGCAACAGCTGGAAACTAACAACTGGAAACACTGAAACAGCTGGAAACATTGCAATGTAAACTGAAATGACTGGAAACATTTATCTGGTCATTATCACATTGCTGTTTGCAGGAGCTTGTGCGCAAACTGGTGCTACGTTCCCCACATTACACTCCAAAAGTACTTCATTGGTTGTAAAGCGCTTTGAGACGTCCAGTGGGCGGGAAAGGCATTATATACATCCAAGTCTCTCTTTCTTTCTTTAAACAGTACATGGCCTCCCTATTCTTCCTACCAAAATGCACAACCTCATATTTATCCATATTGAAATTCATTTGCCAATTACATGCCCATTCTTTATGTCTATCAATGCCTTCTTGTAATTTGTTGCAGTCTTCCTCAGTAATAACTATTCCCCCAAATTTGGTATCATTGCAAATTTTGAAATTCTACTTCGATTCCAGAGACCAAATAGTTTATGTAAATTGTGAACATTAGTGGTCCCAGCACCGATCCTTGTGGAACACCACTTCTCACTGGGAAGTCTGGGTAGCAACCCTCAATGCCTACTCTGTTTTCTGCTTGCTATACATTCTGCTACTTGATCCCTGATTCCATGTGCTTAGTCATGAGTCTACTATGAGTACCCATCGAAGGCCTTTTGAAAATTCAAATGTATTACATCTACTGCATTACCCTTGTCTTCTCTTTCTGTAACTTGGGGAAAAATATGGGAAATTCCTCTCTGAACCCCGTCGGTGATCAAAACTATTCCAGGAGATCACCCTGGCCTTGAAAATTCCTTGCAGTGCCTACCTTTTCTAAGAGGTGATCTACACCCCAGCTAGAAACAAGTCAAGCTCTCTCTTGAAGTAAATTGGCATCCACCGCATGAGCCAGCAGCCTGTTCCAGAGGTCCACTATTGTCTGGGAAAAGAACCACCTCCTGACATCTAAACTAGATCTAGCCTTATGCAACTTAAATTTGTAACCCACTGGTCCTCCCTAACTTATTTAATTACAACAAGCTGTCACCTCGAACACAATCTATCCCCATCATCATCTAATTCGATCAGATCACCCCTAAGTCGATGCTTCGCTGAAGTGTAGAGCCCCAGCTCTTCAAGCCTATCTTAATAACTAAGTTGCTTTAATATGGGTATTTGTCAAGTGGTCTCCTCTGCACCTTTCCAAAGCCTCAAAATCATCCATCATGTGAGGAGATCAAAAGTGGACAGTATTCCAAGGCCTGACCAACGTCTAATACAAGGACAAAATAGTAGGTCTTGTTTTATAATCAATTGTCCTATGAATGCATCCCAACAGCCTATTCGCTCTAGCTATCATTTCACAGCTTTATTCATGAACCTTTAGAATTCTATGCACTAGAACACCTAGAACTCTGGGCTAGATTTTACACTTTTGTGCAGATCACCCAAAAATGGCATTATTTCCGGCGTGGGCAGTAAAAATGGGTTTTCAGATCGTCGGCTTGTCGCCCATTCTCAAAGCACCTAGTCACCATTTTTGAAATTGGGCGTTACCGCGAGTGATATGAAATGGGCGGTAGCGTTAAATCACTCTGACCTTCTGCCATAAAGTGTCACCGTCCTTAGCAACGGCATGGCAACGCTCGATTCCCGCGATTCAGGAGGTCAAGAGTCATCATGACATGTGCAGAAGAGGAGACAGAGAAAGGGAGCTGAGAGGGAGTGAAGGCGTGTGTGGGTGTGGTGTGGCTGCTTTGGGAGGAAGGAGGGAGAGTTTAGAGCTTTAGAGCAAATTGAGAAAAAAAAATTACCTATTACCAGCCAGATATTTGCCCAAATTTGGTGCCTATAATGGAGGGAGAGGAGGAGATGACACAGCACAAGAAGCGGGGCCCACACTCGAGGGAGAGGGTAAGTCCACAAATTCCATGGGCTAGCCATGCTTTGGTTCCTGGGGATGTTTCCGTCAGCTACGCTTCAGTTGATACAATGTGCATCATTCATCGTGGTCCTTCAAATCAGCCTGCTGCCTGCGCTGAATGAGCCTACTCATGCCACCCACCCTGCTCCCTCCTCTGCTGCTAACCATTTGTCTGTGTTCTGTTATATTTTGCAGAACTTGAGGCCAACCCTAATGACGCAGAAAGAAGATTCAGACGAGAACGAGCCTGAAGAGGAGAACATCTTGCAATCCCACCCTCCAGACCAAGAGCATAGTGGTGAGGGTGAGGGTGAGGGGGAGAGGATGGAGGTGGATGAAACCCCCACAGTTTTACTGACTTTGGTGGAGGTGCAGCCCATTGAAGTGCCAGCCCCTTCTGTGACTAGTGGTTTGAGTGTTGGTGGGACATTCCATGGTTTCCTAATGTCCGAGGCTGTGGGTCCCAGTGGTGTGGTGCAGCGAGGCACACCCAGGGCCCTACTTTCCGAGGCTGCAGGTCCCAGTGGTGGGGTGCAAGCCACACCAGTGGGGAGGAAGGGAAGTAGAGCTCTACAGCGGTCTCCTGAGGTGCAGGATCTAACAGATGTGGTTCAGATGAGGGCAATGAGTGGGGAGAGCATTGACCTTACGCGATCACTCCTGGACACTATTAGTGGGGTGGGTGTTGAGGTAGCGGGACTGTGGGGAGAAGGAACACCAATCTCACGAGAAATGGGAATGACGTCAGTGACCATGAGGGAGGGAATGTCAGAGATGATGCAAACACTATCATTGAACATGAGGGAGGGAATGTCACAGGTAGTTGAGACGGTATTGCTCAACGTGAGGGAGGGAATGTTGCAGGTCATTGAGACACTGTCAGGGTGCATGAGGGATGGCATGTTGGAATTAGCTGCTGCAATAAGGGAACATGCCCAGAACCCACGTCCATTGACAGAATTAACTGCCACTCCCACTGCAATCCTCACACCAGTCTCTGAAGAGCCCCAAGCTGTGCCCTCCATATTGCCGCCTGGGCCCTCCACATTGCCGCCTGCCACCCCCACCCCCCCGCCTCAATAGGTGCACACTATCTTAGATCTTAGAAAGAATAAGCTTGGTAACAACCCCAGAAGCGTCTGCGGGCAGGGGTGGAGTCACCAAGAACAAGCGCGGCGGGCGGTCTTAGAATAAGGTGGAGGAGAGATGGCTGCTGCCTTTCTTTGCTGCTGCTGCTGTTGTTATTATTATTGTTGCTGTTGTAACTGTTGTTTTTAGATTAAAAGATTTTTGTAAGTTATGTAAATTTACAAGTTTAAAAGTTAGTAAGTGATCTTAAAGTTTTTAAGTGATCTTAGAATTTGTAAGTGATCTTAAGTGATCGTAACTGAAAACTTTAAAGTTTGATACAAGAATAATTTTATTAAAGTTAAGTACAAAGAACTGTTTGTTAAACTTTTGAATAAAATATATTTTACATTAAATGAATCATTTTCATTATTTGTTCCATTACAAACACAGTAGGCAGGACAGGTTCTTTGTTCTATCGCCCCAAAGTCTGTATGGATGGACTTCTCTCCTCCACCCCCCCCAACTCATTGTACTCTTGTGACTTCTCCCCTTCTCTCCCTCCTCCCCACCCCACCAAACTCATTGCAGTCCTGTGACTTCTCCCCTTCTCCCCCCCCCCACTCATTGCAGTCTTGTGACTTCTCCCCTTCTACACCCCCCTCACCCAAACTCATTGCAATCTTGTGCCTAGTGCAAAAGCCTACCGATCACCACCTCCCTCCCCGGGCTCAGTGCAGAAGTCTACCGATCGCCACCTCTCTTCCCCACTACCCCCCAACCCAGGCTTGTTTCCCAGTGAGCCGCGAGCCCCTGTGTCCGGGCGCGGGGCCGATTCTGATGGCCGACGCTACGACCCCTCTCCAGCCCTGTTTGAAGACGTTCGGTGGTGGCGTGTGAGTAAATAAAAATGAAAACTTCAGAAATTCAAGAAACTTCCATGTACTCTGTTGAAAGGTAAAACAAGTTGAACTTTATTATGGATATTTCAAGCGTTAAGAGACTCACTCCAAAAACTTCGATGAAAAACAATGGTGTCTTTCAGCACCAATTTTTCAATGTACGCTGCTTTCTGTTAACTCACCAGAAGGTTTTTCGGGAGTGGCCAGATACGCCGATCTAGGATAAAAACATTTTGGGCAAACTGCGAAAAATGCTAAAAACTGCCGCAGACATGGCGTCAAAAAAACCTAACGTAGAAAAATAGGAACTAAGCCAGTTACGCCGGCGCAGATTCCAGGGGGAAACTTTGAATTAAATAATAACACTAGAAAAAACGCCGCACGCCAAATAAACGGCACAAATGACCCGGGAAAATTGAGCCCCATTATCTGTCCTACAACCTGTTGCGTATGCAATATCTCAATAGGCTTAGTACCGTAAATTCAATCAGGTGCAACCTGACTCTACTTTATTAGCTCTCAAAGTGAGGATTAAACATGGAGGCTTTCTTTATATACAAGGGCTGCACGTGTGTGCCTGTGGCCCAATGACCTCCAACGGTCGCTCCCCCTGGTGACAGGTAAACCCAGGCATACATTCATTACATCATTCCCCCCCCAACATCTTGGTATCAGTCCTATTTACAAATTGAGACGGTCCGGGGCTTTCCGCTCCCTAGTTGATCGTCTCAGTTCAATTCCAGATCTGGGTGAGCTCTCCGAGTCATTCATGACTTGAGGCTGGGTAGCCGATCTAATGGGAGTGGCAGTGTCCATGTCAGGGATTGAAAGTCCAGATTCATTGACAACAGCAGGGTCTTCTGATGGCTGAATATGAATCGGTTGGTCATTGATGGTGTCTCCTTCAAGCTGTTCTGGTTCGTCTAGTGTGCGCAACTTCATTGATCAATGTGCCTCCTGCATGTTTGGCCATTAGTGAGCCTGACAATAAGCACCCTGTTACCCTCCTTGGCCGTAACAGTGCCAGTGACCCACTTGGGGCCTTGACCATAATTTAGCACATACACAGGATTATTAATAGAGATGTCGCGTGACACAGCAGTGCAATCATAATACCACTGCTGATGTTGACGTCTGTTTCCGACGTGATCGTTAAGATCAGGGTGGACAAGCGAGAGCCTGGTCTTGAGACCTCTCTTCATCAACAATTCAGCAGGGGGGACCTCGGTAAGCGTGTGGGGTCTCGTCCTGTAACTAAGCAGTATGCGTGACAAGCGAGTCTGCAAAGAACCGTGAGTTACGCATTTCAGACTCTGTTTGATGGTTTGGACGGCCCGCTCCGCTTGACTATTGGACATGGGTTTGAATGGTGCTGGCCTTACGTGCTTGATACCATTGAGTCTCATAAACTCTTGAAACTCCAAACTCATGAAGCACGATTCATTGTCGCTCACGATGTTGGGCAGACCATGAGTGGCGAACATGGCACGAAGGCTCTCAATGGTGGCTGTGGATGTGCTGCATGACATGATTACACATTCTATCCATTTGGAATATGCATCCACCATCACCAAAAACATTTTGCTCAGGAAAGGACCCGCATAGTCGATGTGGATCCTCGACCATGGTTTGAATGGCCATGATCACAGACTTAGCAGAGATTCCACTGGTGCATTGCTTAACTGCATGCAAGTGTTGCACTGATGCACACATGACTCCAAATCAGAGGCAATGCCAGGCCACCAAACGTGGCAATGGCCTTCATCACAATACCAGGATGGGTACTGTGTAAATCCTGTACAAATTTCTTCGTGTCTTTCTTGGGTATAACAACACGATTACCCCATAGCAAACATAGAAACATAGAAAATAGGTGCAGGAGTAAGCCATTCGACCCTGCACCACCATTCAATATGATCATGGCCGATCATGCAACTTCGGTACCCCATTCCTGCTTTCTCTTCATATACCTTGATCCCTTTAGCCGTAAGGGCCACATCTAACTCCCTTTTGAATACATCTAACGAACAATCAGATTGAATGGATAGTTCGTCTTTGCGACGGTTGTAAGGTTTGGTCTCATCACACACTTCCCTGGGAATGACCGACCAATCACCACTAAGGACACATTTTACAACCATTATGATCGGATCCTGGCTGGTCCAAGTCTTAACATGTTGAGCAGTGACAGGCGACCCTTCACTCTCAAAGGCATCCATGACCAACAGTAGGCCTGCGGGCTGTGGCGTTTCCTCCTCCGGCGTGGGCAGCAGTAAACGGTTCACTGCATCGGCACAATTCTCGGTGCCAGGTCTATGGCGAATGACAATCATAGGCAGATAATGTCAGTGCTCACCTCTGGATGCGGGACGATGCATTGGCATTGATACCTCTATGCTCTGAAAACAAAGATATGAGCAGCTTGTGATCGGTTTCAAGCTCTAAATGAAGCCCAAACAGATACTGGTGCATCTTTTTAACCCCATATATGCAGGCTAAAGCTTCTTTCTCTACAATGCCTTAGGCTCGTTCCACTTTGGACATGCTTCTTGATGCGTACACAACAGGTTGTTGTTTGCCCGACTCATTGGATTGTTGGAGCACGCAACCAACCCCATGTGATGAAGCTTCACAGGCCAATATTAAACACTTGCACGGGTCATAATGTACCAGCAATTTGTTGGAACAAAGCAGATTTCTAGCCTTCTTGAAGGCCCTGTCTTGAGTTACACCCCAAACCCAGTTGTCGCCTTTTCTGAGCAGCATGTGCAGTGGCTCTAATAATGTGTTCAATTTAGGTAAGAAATTACCGAAGTAGTTGAGAAGACCAAGGAATGAACGCAGCTCCGTCACATTCTGGGGTCTGGGTGCATTTTTGATGGCCTCCGTTTGAGTCCATAGGCCTGATGCCGTCTGCAGCAATCTTCCTTCCCAGGAATTCGACTTCCAGTGCCATAAAGACACACTTTGAACGTTTCAGCCTGAGCCCCACTTTCTCCTGACGACGTAGAACCTCTTCCAGGTTGTGCAGGTGTTCGGCAGTGTCACGACCTATGATCAGAATGTCGTCTTGGAACATCACTGTTCTAGGGACGGACTTTAGTAAACTCTCCATGTTTCTCTGAAATATGGCTGCAGCCGAGTGAATTCCGAAAGGACACCTGTTGTAAATGAACAGCCCTTTATGCGTATTGATGCACATAAGTTTCTTTGACGATTCGACAAGCTCCGACGTCAGATCCAATTTGGTGAACGACTTTCCCCCGGCTAGTGTTGCAAAGAGGTCATCAGCCTTTGGTATCAGGTACCGATCCTGTTTCAAAACTCGGTTGATCGTAACCTTGTATCTCCACAAATCTTGACAGAGCCATCACTCTTCAGCACAGGAACAATGGGACTAGCCCATTCATTAAATTTGACCGGTGAAATGGCCCCTTCACATTGGAGTCTGTCCAGTTCGATTTCGATCTTCTCCCTCATTGTGTATGGGACCGCCCGGGCTTTTTGATGGACGGGTCTTGCATCAGAGTCCAGGTGGATCTGCACCTTGGCTCCTGTGAAGTTGCTGACGCCCGGTTCAAACAGCAAGGGAAATTTGCTCAGCACTTGAACACACGAAGCGTCATCCACCAATGACAAAGCTTTAATATTGTTCCAGTTCCACTTTACTTTTTCGAGCCAACTCCCGCCGAACAGCGTTGGATCATTGCCTGGAACGATCCACAGCGATAGATCATGAACCACCCCATCATACGACAACTTGACTGCTGCACTGCCAATCACTGATATGAGCTCTTTGGTGTAGGTATACAATTTTGCGTTTACTGGACTCAGCTTGGGTTTCAGGGCCTTCGTGTCCCACAGCTTTTCTAAAGTCCTCTGGCTCATAATTGATTGACTCGCACCCGTGTCTAATTCCATAGATACCGGCACGACATTCAATTTTACTTCAATCATTATTGGTTGGCTCTTTGTCAGGAACGAATGTACACTATACACTTCCTCCTCGGGTATCTCGGTTTGCATTGCCGGATCCACTCCGGATCAGTCATCATCATCCACGTGGTGTGTCGCAGCACGCTTGCTGAGCTGCGGACACATCCGCTGAAGGTGCCCCATTTTCGCACAGCCTCTACGAACATACTGTCTGAAACGGCACTGATGAGGCCGATGATTGCCCCCACAACGCCAACAGGGTGAAATCAGATTCTTGCCCAATGGCAGACTGCAAGCAGCTACAGGTTTCGCAAACACAGTCGGGTAGGGCCTGCCAGGTGCAGCTCTGCCAACCGACGACACAATCTGGTGCACAATACTTGCCGCAACGTTCTAACTCTGCGAGGATATCTGCTTTGTACTATCGACCGTGGTCAGGCAAGCCTGGGCGATTGTGATGGCCCTGCTCAGATCCAGCGTCTCCACAGCCAGCAGCTTCCGCAAGATCACCTCGAGGTTTATACCTGTTACAAAGACGTTGCGCAGCATGTCTTCCAACGTGGTTCCAAACTTACACAGCCCAGTGAGACGTCTCAGGTCGGCATCAAATTCCGCCACGTCCTGGCCCTTGGAACGAACATGCTTGTAAAGCGATATCTTGAGATAATAATGCCTTCTTTAGGCTTGAGATGGTCCCGAATCAGAGCACACAATTCCTCATAGGTCTTTTCCGTTGGACGTGCAGGTGAGAACAGATTCCTTATGAGGCCATAGATTTTTGGCCACAAACCGTGAGGAAAACCGCCCTGCGCCTAACTGCGTCAGCGTCTTCATCTATCTTGTTGGCCACGAAGTACTGGTCGAGGCGATCTATAAAATCCTCCCAGTCTTCGCGCTCCACGAATCGCTCCAGGATTCCAACGGTGCTCATTTTATTTTTGTGTATGAAAGTTCGCATTGTGCCTCGTCGCCAAATATTGCATATGCAATAACTCAATAGGCTTAGTACCGTGAACTCAATCACGTGCAACCTGACTCTACTTTATTAGCTCTCAAAGTGAGGATTAAACATGGAGGCTTTCTTTATATACAAGGGCTGCACGTGTGTCTGTGATCCAATGACCTCCGACGGTCACTCCCCCTGGTGACAGGTAAACCCAGGCATATATACATTACACCACCGATGTTAAGCTAACTGGTCTATAGCAACATTCCCTCTAAGCTGTGCTATTGCACAGCTCTCTACCAGTCTTGCACAGCCCGGGACCAGCTTTTCCATTGGTAAATTTCATGCAGCACAAAACTGTGAATGGACCGCGCAGCCTCTTAAAGGGGCCGTACATCCCCCCAAAATTTGGGGGAACATTGGTCAAGAGTTCTTTGGAATTGATGTTTCACCCTTTTTAAATATGTCAATAACCTTCGCGGTCTGCCAGTCCTCTGGCACTATTCCCTTTTCTAATAAATTTTTATATACATGTAATAGTGCCTCTGCTTTCTCTTCCCCAACTTATTTTAATATGCGCATTTGCATTCCATTCAGACCAGGGATTTTATCCTTTCAAAGTTTGATTAATTTACCAATTATACCCCCCTACTTTCTAAACTAAATGTCTTTCTAACATTTTTGATCTATTCTTCAAATGTCATGTCCACCTTGTTAGTTTCCCTGGTAAATACTGAGGCAAAGTAATTATTCGATAATAACAGCCAAATGGAAGAAATATTGGTGAGTTTATCTTGTGTATCCCTTAGTGGCCCTATCCTGATCTTTCTTTGTTATTTATGTGTCTGTAGAATACTTTATTATTTCTTTTTATATTCCTTGATAATTTAATTTTGTAGTTCTTCTTTGCTTTCCTAATTGTTTTTTTTAAAACTTCTTTCCTAACCTTTTTGTATTTCTGTGTCATCTTCTCTTTTATTGTCCATGCACTTAGCGTATGCCTTTTTCCTTAGTTTCAATTTTACCTTGATCTCTTTATTCATCCATGGTGTTTCATTATTAGCTAGTCAAATTCTAAATCTGCATTTCTTATCATATATAACACAGATTCGAAGTAACAAAACCTAGAATGATTTAGCACTGACTTACTGATAAAAAAAAAATCAAAGTATCCTTAGAAAGGCCAAATAAGTCGAAGTCCAATAAATATTTTTTTGCTCCATCCACCAAAAGCATCTCCAATGATGAGAGCTTGCAGCATTCTTAAAGGGGACTAGCAGTTTTTTGGGGTACTGCTATTCTGGGAGTTCGCTTGAATTTCAGCTTTTTGCGAGCACTTAGCACTTCCCAAAAGCGCAGAGAATTATGGGTGGTACCCATATATTGTTTAATACTTATTTAGACATGGATTAATTAAGGACAGCCAACACGGATTTGTCAAAGGCAAATTAAGTCTGACAAATTTAATGAAGCTCTTTGAAAGAATTAATGGGGCACATTGATGAAGGAAATGCAGTTGATGCGTATATGGATTTTCAAAAGGCTTTTAATAAAGTGCTTCAAATGAGACTTGTTGATAAAATTAAGGTGCACAGTATTAAAAGGAGTGTGGTAGCACTGTTGGGAAGTTGGCTAAGGGATAGAAATCAGAGCAGTGGCTTTTCACACTGGAGGGATGCAAGCACTGATGTCCCCATATTAAGACGATTATAAATTATATAAATAATCTAGAGGGCCCAATATAAAAATTTGTAAACAACATAAAAACAGGAAATGTGAGCAGTGAAGAGTACCGTGTACAACTTTGGAAGATATAGAAAGGGTAATAGCTTGCGCAGATTGATGTCGGATGAAATTTAATACAAAGAAAAGTGAAGTGATACATCATGGGAGGAAGAATAATGGTACAAACGAACACTAAATGATACATATAGAAGAATAGAGACTTAAGGGCTCAGATGCACAAAAGTGGTAGGATAATTGATAAGCTGTATGCGTCGTTCACGTGCTCACAGAGATCACAGGAAATTTGCACTGCTATCTGATTATACTGAGACAGGTTTGCAGCCAGCACTACCCAAACTGTTATTGGCTGTGTGCTTATTTGGGGCAGTGAAAATCAAGTGCCACTTATAGGCAGCCTACACCTCTTAAAGGGAGGTGCACTGTGGCTGCAGGCAGCAGGAGGTGGCTTAAAACTCAGCAGTATTGCTGGAAGAGCTGTAGAGAGGTTCCCCAGATTTTCTGTTGCAGCTTTGGAGGCCCAAGAGGTCAGCAGGAAGAGGGAGATCATGTTCCCTTCGCGGGGGCAGAAAGCCCACCAGTTAATGTATGTGCAGATAGTGGGAAGAGGTGGCTCAGGAGGTTAATACCAGGAGTTTAGCTCCCAGGATCTGGCTGCAATGTCAAAATAGGTTTAATGACCCCAGCAGGGTTGTCACAGTAAGAATCCTAACTCTCAGCTCAATTACTCTTTCCTCACACCTGCACTCTCACAACTGACAACCCTTCCCACCCCCGCTTCCCACTTCTGCTTCCCTTCACTCTCTTACAATCACTGCACCACACTTCACTCCACCTTCATCAGATCCTATCATGCACTCCGCACCTTCTACTCTCAGCACTATTGGAGCCTTCACTTCCCCATGCTTGATATCTTGCATACAATATCCACAGTACTCATCCCTGACAGGTACATTCTCTAAACAGCTCACAAGGCTACCACTAACGCACTCTCTTCTGTCTTGCAGAAGATGGCAAACAACATGACAAACCTAGTGGCGACAGGAAGCGGGCAAGATTGCCTACGCATCCTGTTGCCACCGGAGGAGCACGTTCTGGAGATGATGGCAGAATGTGACTGGACAGGCCGGAGGAGACATCCCTTACCTTACCCTCTCTTTCACTTCTATCTTGCCCTACACAGCCTTCCTGAATATGCAGTGTTACTCAATTTAACTAGCTCAGAGATTGGCACATGTACTTTAGAGTGTATAAGAAGGAGTCTTCACATGGCAAATCACCAGCATAAGTGTGTAGGAGCTAGAGTGGATGGGAGGGTGGGGGCCAGGAATAGAATGATACAGGAGTCAGCTCACTGGAGGGCAGAATCACATCCCAGCTCTGCTGTAGAGGATGCAGATATTTACCTCGAGGGACCAGACTACTGAAGAAAGCGGATAGCAATACACACAGAAATGTTAAGCTTGCTTATGCACAATAACTGAGATCATAGAGAAGTCTTGTTCCAACTTAAGTCAGAGCTTCACGCAGAGCTGGAGATCATGCTGCACACCAAAGGAGCAAGCGGTCAGCTCCATGAACACTGCAGTGGGGCCCACCAAGATGGAACCTTTGATGACAGCTCACACTGATACCATGGAAGCTCAGACATTTTCTATCTAGGCTCCAGGTGTCAGCATGTCCTCTGGATTGCAAACCAGTGTGAATAGGGGCCTCAAGACAGTCACTTTACTCTTGCACTCTGTTCTCGCGCAGAGCAACAGACGTGCTGAGGCGCAGGCCCAGGAGAGTGGAAATGGCTCCATGGGAGAAGCACCTGCTGTCATCCCTCACGATGACAGAATGACTGCTCAGCCGCCAGTGTGCTCATCAGTCTCATAAAGCCTGCGGGGCCAGACCACCCCTACCCATTCTGCAATCTGTAGCTGGGCCCTTATGGGAGCATACACCTTGGGGAATCCTGCAATGTGTATGAAGCTGAGTGCTTTTACACAGGATATACAGCACAGAAAGAGGTCATTCAGCCCAACCAGTCCATGTCGGCATTTATGCTCCCCTCTTGCCTCCTCCGGGCTTTCCTCATCTAACTCTATCAGCATAACCCTCTATACCTTTCTCCCTCATATGAACACCAGAACATAAGAACATAATAAATAGGAGCACGAGTAGGCCTTTTGGCCCCTCGAGCCTGCTCCGCCATTCAATAAGATCATGGCTGATCTGATCTTGGCCTCAACCCCACTTCCCTGCCCACTCCCCATAACCCTTGACCCCCCTTATTGTTCAAAAATCTGTCGATCTCCACCTTAAATACATTCAATGACCCAGCCTCCACAGCTCTCTGGGTTAGAGAATTCCAAAGATTCATAATCCTCTGAGAAGGAATTTATTTTTGTTTCGGTTTTAAATGGACACCTTAAAACGACACCTTATTCTGAAACTATGTCCCTAGTTCTAGATTCCCCGAGTGGAAACATCCTCTCTGCATTTACCCTGTCAAGCCCCCTCAGAATCTTATATATTTCAATAAGATCACCTCTCATTCTTCTAAACTCGAATGAGTATAGGCCCAACCTGCTCAACATTTCTTTATAAGACAACCCCTTCATCTCAGGAATCAACCTCGTGAATCTTCTCCGAACTGCTCCCAATGCAAGTATATCTCTCCTTAAATAAGGAGATGAAAAGTGTACGCAATACTCTAGGTGTTATCTCACTCTAGGTATAGTTGTAGCAAGACTTCCCTACTTTTATACTCCATTCCCCTTGCAACAAAGTTCAACATTCTTTTTGCCTTCCTAATTACTTGCTATACCTGCATGCTAACTTTTTGTGCTTCGTGTACAAGGACCCCCAGATCCCTCTGTACCTCAACATTTTGTAATCTCTCTCCATTTAAATGGAGTTTGCGCCCTAGTCATGTATTTTCGGCCAAAAAGTCATCTGGAGGAGCGTTGGCGTAAAGTCAGGCGCTGCACGCATGACTTTGTGTGACGGAGCCGAAACATTTGGCGGCGAAAGATGCGGCCATTTCGCACATGTGCATTGGTTACATTTTTTTTCTCCTCTTGCTTTCTTTTCCAATCGCAAACACAAATGCAGGACGTGGCAACTTCCTGAGCGCATACACATTTAAACTGGCACTCAGCCACTTCTGCTAAGATGAAGGATTGGGACGGAAGGCAGCATGTCAGATGCTTCAGCTGGGAGGCTAGGGAGGCCTTAGTTAGTTCGGTGGAGAAGAGATGGGCCTCACTCCATCTTGCAGGGGGAGACAGACCACTCCCTCCTGTGTTCAAACAAATAAAGAGGGAGGTAGCACAGGAGGCCTCTGCTGCAGACACTGTGCCCAGGACAGGCACACAGTGCCGAAAAAAATTCAATGACCTCACAAGTGTCATCAGGGGGAGTGCCATTTTTATCTATGCATGCCTCCATTACTTGTAACATTAATCTCACACACTTTCTTTTATCTGGTCCCTCTGAACATTCATTGGGGTGCCTTTCACAATGCATAACAAAGATGAAGGCTTACATCTGCAACCATTGGCTTTAAATGATCTATCCTCATAATTTATTGCATTAAAATCTTCCCTGTCAATGAACTCCACTTGCTCCTACTGCTTTCATAGAAACATAAAACATAGAAAATAGGTGCAGTAGTAGGCCATTCGGCCCTTTGAGCCTGCACCACCATTCAATGAGTTCATGACTGAACATGCAACTTCAGTACCCCATTCCTGATTTCTCGCCATACCCCTTGATCCCCCGAGTAGTAAGGACTACATCTAACTCCTTCTTGAATATATTTAGTGAATTGGCCTCAACAACTTTCTGTGGTAGAGAATTCTACAGGTTCACCATTCTCTGGGTGAAGAAGTTTCTTCTCATCTCGGTCCTAAATGGCTTACCCCTTATCCTTAGACTGTGACCCCTGGTTCTGGACTTCCCCAACTATGGGAACATTCTTCCTGCATCTACCCTATCTAAATCCGTCAGAATTTTAAATGTTTCTATGAGATCTCCTCTCATTCGTCTGAACTCCAGTGAATACAAGCCCAGTTAATCCAGTCTTTCTTGATATATCAGTCCCGCCATCCCGGGAATCAGTCTGGTGAACCTTCGCTGCACTCCCTCAATAGCAAGAACGTCCTTCCTCAAGTTAGGAGACCAAAACTGTACACAATACTCCAGGTGTGGCCTCACCAAGGCCCTGTGCAACTGTAGCAACACCTCCCTGCCCCTGTACTCAAATCCCCTCGCTATGAAGGCCAACATTCTATTTGCTTTCTTAACCGCCTGCTATACCTGCATGCCAATCTTCAATGACTGATGTACCATGACACCCAGGTCTCGTTGCACCTCCCCTTTTCCTAATCTGTCACCATTCAGATAATAGTCTGTCTCTCTGTTTTTACCACCAAAGTGGATAACCTCACATTTATCCACATTATACTTCATCTGCCATGCATTTGCCCACTCACCTAACCTATCCAAGTCGCTCTGCAGCCTCACAGCATCCTCCTCGCAGCTCACACTGCCACCCAACTTAGTGTCATCCGCAATTTTGGAGATACTACATTTAATCCCCTCTTCTAAATCATTAATGTAAACAGCTGGTATCCCAGCACAGAACCTTGCGGTACCCCACTAGTTACTGCCTGCCATTCTGAAAAGTACCCATTTACTCCTACTCTTTGCTTCCTGTCTGCCAACCAGTTCTCAATCCATGTCAGCACACTACCCGCAATCCCATGTACTTTAACTTTGCACATTAATCTCTTGTGTGGGACCTTGTCGAAAGCCTTCTGAAAGTCCAAATACACCACATCAACTGGTTCCCCCTTGTCCACTCTATTGGAAACATCCTCAAAAAATTCCAGAAGATTTGTCAAGCATGATTTCCTTTTCACAAATCCATGCTGACTCGGACCTATCATGTCACCTCTTTCCAAATGCGCTGCTATGACATCCTTAATAATTGATTCCATCATTTTACACACTACCGATGTCAGGGTGACCGGTCTATAATTCCCTGTTTTCTCTCTCCCTCCTTTTTTAAAAAGTGGGGTTACATTGGCTACCCTCCACTCCATAGGAACTGATCCAGAGTCTATGGAATGTTGGAAAATAACTGCTAATGCATCCGCTATTTCCAAGGCCACCTCCTTAAGTACTCTGGGATGCAGACCATTAGGCCCTGGGGATTTATCGACTTTCAGTCCCATCAATTTCCCCAACACAATTTCCTGACTAATAAGGATTTCCCTCAGTTCCTCCTTCTGACTAGACCCTCTGACCCCTTTTATATCCGGAAGGTTCTTTGTGTCCTCCTTAGTGAATACCGAACCAAAGTACTTGTTCAATTGGTCTGCCATTTCTTTGTTCCCAGTTATGACTTCTACCCTGATTCTGACTGCAGGGGACCTACGTTTGTCTTTACTAACCTTTTTCTCTTTACATATCTATAGAAGCTTTTGCAGTCCATTTTAATGTTCCCTGCAAGCTTCCTCTCGTACTCTATTTTCCCTGCTCTAATCAAACCCTTCATCCTCCTCTGCTGAGTTCTAAATTTCTCCCAGTCCCCAGGTTCGCTGCTATTTCTGGCCAATTTGTATGCCACTTCCTTGGCTTTAATACTCTCCCTGATTTCCCTTGATAGCCACGGTTGAGCCACCTTCCCTTTTTTATTTTTATGCCAGACAGGGATGTACAATTGTTGTAGTTCATCCATGCGGTCTCTAAATGTCTGCCATTGCCCATCCACCGTCAACACCTTAAGTATCATTCGCCAATCTATCCTAGACAATTCACACCTCATACCTTCAAAGTTACCCTTCTTTAAGTTCTGGACCATGGTCTCTGAATTAACCGTTTCATTCTCCATCCTAATGTAGAATTCCACCATATTATGGTCACTCTTCCCCAAGGGGCCTCACACGAGATTGCTAATTAATCCTCTCTCATTACACAACACCCAGTCTAAGATGGCCTCCCCCCTCGACATATTGGTCTAAAAAACCATCCCTTATGCACTCCAGGGAATCCTCCTCCACCGTATTGTTTCCAGTTTGGTTAGCCCAATCTATATGCATATTAAAGTCACCCATGATAACTGCTGCATCTTTATTGCATTCACCCCTAATTTCCTGTTTGATGCCTTCCCCAACATCACTACTACTGTTTGGAGGTCTGTACACAACTCCCACTAGCGTCTTCTGCCCCTTGGTATTCCGTAGCTCCACCCATACCGATTCCACATCATCCAAGCTGATGTCTTTCCTTACAATTGCCTTAATTTCCTCTTTAACCAGCAATGCCACCCCACCTCCTTTTCCTTTCTGTCTATCCTTCCTAAATGTTGAGTACCCTTGGATGTTGAGTTCCCAGCCTTGGTCACCCTGGAGCCATGTCTCCGTGATGCCAACCACATCGTATCCGTTAACTGCTATCTGTACAGTTAATTTGTCCACCTTATTCCGAATACTCCTCGCATTGAGGCACAGAGCCTTCAGGCTTGCCTTTTTAACACACTTTGACCCTTTAGAATTTTGCTGCAAAGTGGCCCTTTTTGTTTTTTGCCTTGGGTTTCTCTGCCCTCCACTTTTACTCATCTCCTTTCTGTCTTTTGCCTCTGTCTCCAATTTGTTTCCCTCTGTCTCCCTACATTGGTTCCCATGCCCCTGCCATATTAGTTTAACTCCTCCCCAACAGCACTAGCAAACACTCCTCCTCGGACATTGGTTCCGGTCCTGCCCAGGTGAAGACCATCCAGTTTGTACTGGTCCCACCTCCCCCAGAACCGGTTCCAATGCCCCACGAATTTGAATCCCTCCCTGCTGCACCACTGCTCAAGCCACGTATTCATCTGAGCTATCCTGCGATTCCTACTCTGACTAGCACGTGGCACTGGTAGCAATCCCGAGATTACTACTTTTGAGGTCCTACTTTTTAATTTTTTACCTATATCGTTGGTACCAATGTGCACCACAACAACTGGCTGTTCACCCTCCCTTTTCAGAATGTCCTGCACCCGCTCCATGAAATCCATGATCCTTGCACCAGGGAGGCAACATACCATCCTGGAGTCTCGATTGTGGCCGCAGAATCACCTATCTATTCCCCTTAAATTGAATCCCCTATCACTCTCCCACTCTTTTTCCTGCCCTCCTGTGCAGCAGAGCCAGCCATGGTGCCATGAACTTGGCTGCTGCTGCTCCCCCTTGATGAGTCATCCCCCTCAACAGTACTCAAAGCGGTATATCCCTGCACTACCTTCCTTTCGGAAATATCACTTACATCTTCCATGGTAGATGCCTCAAACCAGCGAATACATACTGACAAAGCACATGCAACATCGCCACAGATTGAAACGAGGCCTATACAACATTAACACAGTATCATCTATTCTACTGTGGTAGGCATATGTGACCCAATAGCAGAGAGACCCTTTTTTAACCCTTCCTATTTTTCTCTTCGCAGTCAAAGCACTCCCACAATCAAAGGGAGCAGCTGTGGACAGGCGGGGGTCCACCTCAAACTCTTCCTCTGACGGACTTAGAGGAGAGGGTCTCTGCCCTCCGCAGGGCTCAGTACCAGATCCCTTGCTTTTTGTGATATACATCAATGATCTAGACTTAAATATCGGGGGTATGATTAAGAAGTTTGCAGATGATACTAAAATCGTCTGTGTGGTTGATAATGAAGAAGAAAGCTGCTGACTGCAGGAAGATATCAATTAACTGGTCAGGTGGGCAGAACAGTGGCAAATGGAATTTAATCTAGAGAAGTGTGAGGTAATGCATTTGGGGAGGGTTAACAAGGAAAGGGAATACACATTAAATGGTAGGATACTGAGAAGTGTAGAGGAACAAAGGAACCTTAGAGTGCATATCCACAGATCCCTGAAGGTAGCAGGCCAGGTAGATAAGGTGGTTAAGAAGGCACACGGAATGCTTGCCTTTATTAGCCGAGGCATAGAATACAAGAGCAGGGGAGTTATGCTTGAACTGTATAAAACACTGGTTAGGCCACAGCTGGAGTACTGGGTGCAGTTCTGGTCACCACATTATGGAAGGATGTGATTGCACTGGAGAGGGTACAGAGATTTACGAAAATGTTGCCGAGAGCAGAGAATCTAAGCTATGAGGATAGATTGGATAGGCTGGATTTGTTTTCACTGGAACAGGGGAGGCAGAGGGGAGACCTCATTGAGGTGTATAAAATTATGAGGGGCTTAGATATAGTGGATAGAAAGGGCCTATTTCCCTTAGCAGAGGGGTCAACAACCAGGGGGCATAAATTTAAAGTAGAAAGTTTAGAGGGGATTTGAGAGGAAATTTCTTCATGCAGTGGGTTGTGGGGGTCTGGAACTCACTGCCTGAAAGGGTGGTAGAGGCAGAAACCCTCACCACATTTAAAAAGTACTTGGATGTGCACCTGACGTGCAGTAACCCACAGGGTTACGGACCTAAAGCTGGAAAGTGGGATTAGGCTGGATAGCCTCTTGTTGGCAGACATGGACACAATGGGCCGAAATGGCCTCCTTCCATGCTATAAACTTCTATGATTCTATGATTCATCGGAGTGCCAGGTCAGACAGTTGCTGGGGGCAATGCTGAGCCCCCCTTGGGAAGAGAGGATATGTACATGGATCGTGCCACTGAATCCATTACACTGAGATATAATGGAGTAGTGGCAGCCCTCAAATGAACCTGTGCTATGCCACTTCTCCTCATGCCTCTCTACCTCCTCCTGTCGCTAACCGCTCGTCTGTTGTTTTCTACTTCCAGATGACCAACCAGAGGCACAGCATCCCTCACGAGAGGCCTCCACTTCAGGCCAGTTGGACGAGGACAAGGCAATGGAGGGCACCGATCCGGCGGAGCATACGAGCTCTCCAGTCGCACTCTCTGGATTAAGCGCTTCAGGGAACGAAGCAGAATTTGCAGGGTTTGAGGAATCGGAGGCTCCTGGTCCCAGTGGCGTACAGCAACACAGTGAGGGGTGGAATCCCACGAGCCAGCACTCCGGAGGGTGAGTCGGCAAAGTTGGTCTGCTAATAGGCAGACCTTGAGCTGGACCTGATAGAAATGTCCAGGGAGAGCGCAGTGAAGCACCGTGACCTTATTGATGCATTGGAACGGATCCCAGCAAGCATTGACAAGCTCACTGCAACTGTTGCAGAGGCAACGTCGCAGATTGTCATTGTGAGTTGGGAGTCCAGTGAGGCCATCATTGCCCACACACATAGGCTGGTGGCCTCTCGAAGCGACAGTGGAGTTCCAGAGTGTGTGGCGCGTGCCATTGATCACACCGCAGACTCGGGTACATCACAGACACAAGCTTTGCTTGAGCTTGGCCAGGTGATACAGTCCATGTCTGCATACACACTCTCTGCGTTCCCCACTATCTTAATGGGGAAATGACGATGCCAAAGCAGGCTAGCAAAGTGTGGGGAGACATCGAGTTCTGGTTGCTAAGGCCCAGCCCCGTCGGAGAGTGAGTGGCTCCAAGGAAATGGGAGGTGGTGTCATTCCTCAGGATGACAGCATTCCGGATCCCACCACTCACTCGCCAAACATGCACCATAGACGGTTGACACCCCATCCACCTATGACTGGTAACGCCGAGGAAGACACGCCAGTCGTAAGCCGGGCCTTCCAGCCCTGAAGTTGGTCCAGTGCATTCCCCGACGTGGTCTTCATTGTCTGAACCCCCAAAACAGCAGCCATCTAGCAGCCTTGCTGTATGCCCTGAGGCCTCATTGAGGAGGAGCAGCAGGCATGGGAGGGGGTTGAAAGGCGCGGGGTGGGGGAAAGTCTCTCGAAGACGCAATAATAGCTGCAAAGTAATCATGGAGCCTTGACATTTTACGCATAGCAGGATGCAGTTATTCTTTTGGGAATATTTTGTGCACTGTAGGATGCAGTTATTCTTTTGGGAACATTTTGTGCACTGCAGGATGCAGTTAATCATTTATTTACATTTTGTGCACTGCAGGATGCAGTTATTGTTTTGGGAACATTTTGTGCACTGCAGGATGCAGTCTGGTGTGATTAAGGGGACTAGGGGACCTCATAGAAACGTTTAAAATTCTGATGGGTTTAGACAGGTTAGATGCAGGAAGAAGGTTCCCAATGTTGGGGAAGTCCAGAACCAGGGGTCACAGTCTAAGGATAAGGGGTAAGCCATTTAGGACCAAGATGAGGAGAAACTTCTTCACCCAGAGAGTGGTGAACCTGTGGAATTATCTACCACAGAAAGTTGTTGAGGCCAATTCACTAAATATATTCAAAAAGGAGTTAGATGAAGTCCTTACTACTAGGGGGATCAAGGGGTATGGCGAGAAAGCAGGAATGGGGTACTGAAGTTGCATGTTCAGCCATGAACTCATTGAATGGCGGTGCAGGCTAGAAGGGCCGAATGGCCTACTCCTGCACCTATTTTCTATGTTTCTATGTGATTTGAATTATGTGCACGATACAATTCTTCTTCTCATAATATGTTCTGAATTGCATGAAGCAGTCATGTGTCCATAAGTGGTCAACCGTTCTATTTTGTAAGGTTCTGTGGTGGGGGGGGTGGGGGCGGGGTGATATTGAGAGTGTTGCATGTTGGTAAAAATTGTTCTTTGATCTTTGACATTGGTGCCTTGTGTCTCATTTGCACAATAGCCAGCTTGGTGGCATCGAATGGCGAGGCAACGCTCAAACCTCCCGTTCCCCGTTCAAGCAAACGGGTCAATGATGAGCTGCCTACCCAAGGCTCTTGCAGCGGCTACATCTCCATGCTGCCTCCCCTGTTGTCATGGTGGTTGCAGTATGGCTTCCTCGCCAGACTCGTCTTCCTCATCCTCCTCCTCCTGAGGTGGTCCTGCAATCCCCATTGGCAATGCCTGCCCACTCATGATGGCTAAGTTGTGTAGCATGCAGCACACAACAATGAATGCGGAGACCTGCTGAGGGGAGTATTGAAGACTGCCTCCAGAGCGGTCCAGGCATCGGAAATGCTGCTTCAGCACGCCAATTATCTGTTCCTAAGAAAGAACATTAGCTTGGATGATGTGGAATCAGTATGGGTGGAGCTACGGAATACCAAGGGGCTGAAAATACTAGTGGGAATTGTGTACAGACCACCAAACAGTAGTAATAAGGTTGGGGACAGCATCAAATGAGAAATTAGGGATGCATGCAATAAAGGTACATCAGTTATCATGGGTGACTTTAGTCTACATATTGATTGGGCTAACCAAACTGGTAGCAATGCGGTGGCGGAGGATTTCCTGGAGTGTATTAGGGATGGTTTTCTTGACCAATATGTCAAGGAACCAACTAGGGAGCTGGCCATCCTGGACTAGTTGAAGTGTAATGAGAAAGGACTAATTAGCAATGTTATTGTGCGAGGCCCCTTGGGGAAGAGTGACCATAACATGGTAGAATTCTTTATTAAGATGGAGAGTGACACAGTTAATTCAGAAACTAGGGTCCTGAACTTAAGGAAAGATAACTTCGATGGTTTGAGGCGTGCATTGGCTAGAATAGACTGGCAAATGATACTTAAAGGGTTGACGGTGAATAGGCAATGGCAAACATTTAAAGATCACATGGATGAACTTCAGCAATTGTACATCCCTGTCTGGAGTAAAAATAAAATGGGGAAAGTGGCTCAACCGTGGCTAACAAGGAAAATTAACGATAGTGTTAAATCCAAGGAAGAGGCATATAAATTGGCCATAAAAAGCAACAAACCTGAAGACTGGGAGAAATTTAGAATTCAGCAGAGGAGGACAAAGGGTTTAATTAAAAGAGGGAAAATAGAGTACGAGAAGAAGCTTGCCGGGAACATAAAAACTGACTGCAAAAGCTTCTATAGATATGTGTCGAGAAAAAGATTATTGAAGACAAACGTAAGTACCTTGCAGTTGGATTCAGGTGAATTTATAATGGGGAACAAAGAAATGGCGGACCAATTGTACAAATACTTTGGTTCTGGCTTCACGAAGGAAGACATAAATAACTTCCGGAAGTACTAGGGGACCGAGGGTCTAGTTAGAAGGAGGAACTGAAGGATATCCTTATTAGGTGGGAAATTGTGTTAGGGAAATTGATGGGATTGAAGGCCGATAAATCCCCAGAGCCTGATAATCTGCATCCCAGAGTACTTAAGGAAGTGGCCCTAGAAATAGTGGATGCATTGGTGATCATTTTCCAACAGTCTGTCGACTCTGGAGCAGTTCCTATGGACTGGAGCGTAGCTAAGGTAACACCACTTTTTAAAAAAGGAGGGAGAGAGAAAGTGGGTAATTATAGACCGGTTAGCCTGAAATCAGTAATGGGGAAAATGTTGGAATCAATTATTAAGGATGAAATAGCAGCGCATTTGGAAAGCAGTGACAGGATCGGTCCAAGTCAGCATGGATTTATGAAGGGGAAATCATGCTTGACAAATCTTCTGGAATTTTTTGAGGATGTAACTAGTAGAGTGGACAAGGGAGAACCAGTGGATGTGGTGTATTTGAACTTTCAAAAGGCTTTTGACAAGGTCCCACACAAGAGATTGGTGTGCAAAATCAAAGCACATCGTATACTGACGTGGATAGAGAACTGGTTGGCAGACAGGAAACAGAGAGTCGGGATAAACGGGTCATTTTCAGAATGACAGGCAGTGACTTTGTTTCGGAAGATCTCTGCATTCTGTGTTGGTGCTCGTAGGGCGACGTGTGTACAGTCAATCACACCCTGAACCATGGGGAAACCTGCAAAGCCTCTCATTCTGGCTGTCCTTGCTCATTGGGAACTTTATGAAGTCCATCCTGCGCGCCTACAATACCCTTGTCACCTGGCGAATGCAGCAATGTGTGGCGTGCTGCAAGATGCAGCCTATGTCCCCTGCTGCTGCCTGGAATGAGCCGGAGGCACAGAATGCCAGTGCCGCAGTCACCTTCACCTCGACAGGCAGTGCAATCCTGTTGCCGCTGGTAGGATGGCATATCTCTGTCAGCACTTATTTTCTGAAGCGCAGCCTTCAAACACACTGCGCATCAGAAGTATGTAGGTATAAGCGAAGTTCCCTCTAAACCCATGGGGGATAAGACCTCCTCCCCAAATGTCTGTGACCTCTTCGATCTGTTGCAAACCAGGGACAATAAGCCTTTTTGCAGTTTGAAGCCGCCTGCCAATAGCAACCAGCATGATTTGCCGCCTAACTAGCATTACCCCATTGAACTCTCTTACTGACCTTGTAAACAATGGATTAACTCACATAAAAGTGCTGCTTTAAAGCGTCCACTAACGCAGCTTTCTGCGTGCAACTGTGGCAGTCACTGACACCTGTGAAATAAGATTCACTAGCCTCCCTTTAACATTGCACCAATTGCGCCTGCTGCAGCCTTGGACCAGCTGTTTTTTTTGGTTGGGGCGGACTCCCAATCAGGCGAAAGTTCCACCCGGGGTGCTAGTGTAGCCTTGCATGATGATTGACGTCACTCTGATTGGGAATATTACAGTATTCGTTAAAAAAAATTAAGGTTCATAAACTCACCCTACCAAACAAAATGTGAAGAGCCTTAGAAATAAATGTTATTTCTCACAATTTTGCACTGTCAGCTCTGTGGTTTTGATTTTTTTCAATGTGTTGATTATTTGTGCAATATTTCTTAACAGTTAATAACTATAATTAGAGAATAGTTTGCCAAGTTATAATGCCACAGGGAATCTCATCCACCATCTCTGCATATCAGAAAGTTGTGGGCACATACATTGACCTTTTGATGACTTTTCCTCTGTTAAAATTAAGCTTGCCCAAGATTTCCCACTATGTGGCACTGACAGCTCAAACTTACAAAAACAATCCTAAAATGTTTCAGAAATTTTCACAATCATAATCAGAGGAAAAAACACTTACCTCTGACTTTCTGTTGAGCCTGTTCTGCTCCGAGCGTGTTTCCCCATTCTCAGCAGCAATCTGTACCTTGCATGCCTCTCTAGCTTGTTTTAGCTGATGTTTTTGCAGCTTCTCATAACTATTACGCAGTTTATAGAGCTAAAGAATGCAACAACAGATCATGAGTAACTGAACTCTGTAAAACAAGGATTACATATTTTGCAGGATTTTCTTCATTCTTCACAGATGCATCGCCACTTACCGGTAGAATTGAACATGACCTGCATCATGGTCTACAGAAACTACATGGTAGGCATTGCCAATTGATGCTCTTTTCAACATTAGCACATAGTGACCACGTGGTACGCCCTTCACTAGTGATAAAGGGCTGTACACATGTCCGAGCAACAGTTTGTTTTGGCCAATGCTATTAAATAATTATACAATTACTAAATGGACTCCCCATAGGGTTTGAGCAGAAAGCCAGAGGGAGTGCAATGTGTGGAGGATACATCTTTGAAGAATGAAGACAGTCCAACAAAGTATGTAGTCTTTCTTCCTTCTTCAATCAGTATTCTTCACACACCACTGGAAACTAACCCAATAGTATTCAGGTCAAGGAGAAAGAAAGTCCTTGCAAGAAGGGCTGCGATCTTAGCTGCCAGGACAGATTAGCGAAAGCTTGTATCATCCATGGTTGCCAAGTCCTAAGAGCAATGCTTGATTAAAGTATGTGGATTACTCCATATAGCAGCATTACAGATATTTCTACTAGCCATTTAACATGCCATTATTTTGATGCTAGTTTATTCAGCACCTTGGGACCAAAAGTAAAAGCAATTATCAGGTTTTCCAGAAAGCTCTGGCCTAGATTTGGAGGAGGTGGGTAAAAGAAAGAGATTGCAATTTTGTTTTGTCCCAAATGAAAATGGAAGTTATTTGTGGCAAGAAACTTGGGTGTACCCAAAGAATTGCTCTGCTAAGAATGCCAAATTAAGTGGTGGTAATCAATACCCAGTTCTTGTATCTCAAACCCAGCAAATTGAAACCAGAACAACAAAGATTACAGATTTCTATGAGAATTTAAAAATAAGGTACCAAGAGATTTAAAAGGCAGAATAGGTTAATTTGTGAGGACTAAATTAATATCTTATTTGGGTGAGAGCTGACCTACTGGAATTTAATTTCCAGCCATTCTGCCAGTGGAACTCTGATGGGGGACCCCAAGGCCTGGGAAGGACCAAAGAAATAAGGCAGCAAATTTTCTTCTGCTCCGTTTGTGATCAATTACCTTTCTCTTTGCAATGTTGGGGCCTTCTTATCCCCAGTGCCAGCCCTGCATCAGGTTTCAGAAGAAATAGGTCCCAATTGGCCAGTGGCTGGATGGAATTCTCAGGATAGTCCAGAAATGCCCTCATACAAACTCTCAAAGCTACTAGTGGAATTAGGGTGGTTATTGGAAAATTCGATAACCCCTGGCAAGAATCTGAGCCACAGGGCAGAAATCTGGCAGATCCAAGTTCCACCCCAATTCTGACCCCTGGCCCCCGAGATGTGTTCCACCGATTTTGTGCCTGCAACATCTGAATTTTTCTTCCAACCTTGAATGTACTTGTATGACTTTTATTTCTCCAATTCCAAGTGAAGGAAGGGTTGTGTATACCAATGACTTAAGATATAAAACTCATGTAGCCATTTGTTTTTACAGGTCTAAGCCATTTCTTAGCTGTCAGCTCTTTGGGAGCTGTGGCAGCTTTTTTGTTGGTCAGTTTTTGTTAGTTTTCGAAGTTGGCATGTATACCCAGGAAAGGAAACTTTCCTCCTTGAGCCATAGGCTCTATTTGTGGATTGTTATATAAGGCTGTCTGCTACGTGTAATAGTAGTGCATGGTCTAATTACCCAGGCCATGAACCTGAATCAGGCTGGATGCAGATGGAAGATCCACTCTGATAGTTGAGAATGTCTTATGTGGTGCAAGAAGATTTGACAGGCACTGTACATTCTGATATTGTGCCAGGTGGAGTCATCATAGTCCACTTGCCCAGAGTCTATTTGATCTTTATATGGGCCACAATCCAATTGGAGAGAAATTCGCATCATTTGTGCCTCCCGTTAATGACCCCGGGGGGTGTTAAGGGGGCGCAAATTATTTCTCGCACGGAGGCAGGTGCTGTTACCGCCTCCCCTGGGAGTTAGCAAAGGCGCAAACCAGCAGCTCCCTGCTCCTGCTGGTAGCGCGCCAGGCCGCTGCACCGGCGATGATGACTAACAGCAGAAATTCCACAGCGCCTCATGAGGCCATCGCAGGCGATGTTCACGCCAGCTTTGCAGGTCACGAACTGAGCTGCACACTGCTCGCGGAGTGAAAAGTAAAGGGGAAGTGCATGGCACCATTTTCTTTGCACGGCCTCTTACCGGTCTGGCCCATCGTTGTCGATTTTGTGGGGTCCATGCCGTGCCAGGCTGCTACCACGGCGCCCTGCTCCCCGGTGGAGAGGTGGTGGCCCCTCGCCCCACTGCAGAACTTGCAGCATGCCCTCCCTTTTAACGGAAGGAGAGGGCCCTGTGCTCCCGCTAGTGAGATAATTTGCGCGCTTACCACTTGGGTCCCGCCCCGACAGGAAGAGGAGCACCAACAGTGTGCTCCACTTTCTCTCGGGGGTGGTAACCCCAATTTCGATGCTGAGGCGGGACTTCTGCGGCAAGCACAGGAAGTCCTGCCTCGCCTCAGTTACCAAACAGGGCGATGCCGAATTCTGGCCCTGCTATGTCTGTTAAGAGTGTCAGCTGAGGCGGTGGTAGCTGTAGAAAGAATTCAGGGAGCACTGTCTCAAATCCAGGGTAGGTGCCACATCTACCTCCAAAACCTGCACATAAACAACAAATGAAAACTTCTTCACAGTTGACAATGAATTTGAGCTCCTCTGATGTGCCAAGCACTTGCTAAATGGCTGTCTGAGCAATCACTTTACCAAGAAACTCTCACGAGCCAGTTTTTTTAGGTATGAATGAGACATATAAGTGCCACAGCCTTAGTGCACAGGCCAAAGAATCAGTGCTAGTGTTGTAGCATTATCCCCGACTTGTACTCCCTTCAAGCACAGCTACCCCCTCATTAGAAGATTGGGATAGACAAGTATTTTGTAAAAACCCTATGGGCACAGGAAAGGCCAAAGAAATAACTTGTACTGGTAGTTACAATCTTGAAGTTGCAACACAAGATACCTGCAATGGCAAGACCAAATGGTGATGTGAAAGCAGCTATCCTGTGATCCATTGTGACCAGCCAGTCTCCTGAGATACAAATCTATATGATTTGAGGGACTGTCACAATTTTGAATGTTTTCTATGATCAGGTGTGGGGTTTTTGAGACTTCTGGCACATCAGTGCCACCTTTCTCAGGCTTTTCTTTCTCCCTGGTATTGGGATTAACTAGAAGGCAATTAGCTGGGACAGCACCATTAAGGAAAGGCCAGAATTAATCCTCACATTAAAAGACGACAAAGACTACACTTGCTATGTATGAAGGATGAAGGAATTGAGGGAGTCATAACCTTCATCCAGAGACTCATGTCAAGCCGAAAGAGTAAACTTTGACTTTTATTTTAAAAATACATTGGCTAGGAATTTCCTTAGAGCTGCTCCCACTCTAACATCATAATTTCCTGGAAGCAAGACAGAAACCCCACTTATGTGTGTAGATGGAGTTTCTGCTGCAATTCCAATTAAGTTATGGTGGTGCAGGAACAGATCAGAGGAAATTACAGGCCATTATTTTGAGCTACCAACCATCAACTTAAAGTACAATTATACAGTTTTCAAAAAATGTTTTATCATAGTATTCCATTATTTACTAATTTAACTATTATTTTCTCCTGGAGCAAATAATTGTTTAAACTGACTGAATATTGCCAGTAAAGAACATATTCCACTTACATCAGATTTAAAAGATTTAAGCCGTTCTTCATACTTCTGTATCATTTCTCTATAAGAGTTTTCAAAGTCTTCTAGCTGCTGATGAAGTTTACCCACCTATGAAACAGAATGGCTCATTGAGGTTTGTTCATTTCTTCACTGAGCAGTTATCATTAGATTGTAAAATTGCTGATAAAAGGGTAAATTCACCAATTATGTTCTCCCAGCAAGAGACCTGTGCTTGAAGGGAGCACAGACCTTAGAATCAGCTCTATCTCCAATTTGTGCTCCCTTTGAGCATGGCTCCCCGATGAGAGTACAAGTGTGGTGAATTTATCCTAAAGAGCTTTTGGAAATGTCAACAACTGAAAAGATTACAGTCACCATCTTCTTCCAGGCATGTTATATTGTAGCCTGGAATGCCAAACAGGAAAATCCTCCTCACAACCACCTCATACAAAAGCAGTAATAAAAACAGAAAATGCTGGAAATACTCAGCAGGTCAGGCAGCATCTGTGGAGAGAGAAACAGAGTTAATGGCCACGATTTCTCCACACGCAGCAGAATCAATGCTGCCTGGGTAGATGGCGTGTTGAAAGCCCGCTCCCGACTCGAACCCGCTCTCTCTCCGGAATCTTCCCATGATTGGGCTTGTTAAGCCCGCCTGCAGGCTCACTGGCCAATTAAGAGGAAGTCAATCTGATGACGTCAATTGATGACGCGTCATCAGCCGGTTTCCTTAAAGGGACCATGCCTACAATGGTTTGGACAGTTCTTCTGTCAGTGTCCTGCAATATTGAAGAGCTGCAAACACTGACAAGCACTGCACAGAGGTGCACGGCTGCACCCAGGCTCTCCCATGACTCCCTCCAGATGCTCATGGAGGGAGTCACAGCAGGCAGGGAGTTCCTCTTACCTTTCCATGGGCAGAAGAGACCTCCCCAGGAGACTAATGCAGCCTGGTTGCACATTGCACAGGAGGGCACAAGCAGGGACGTCGTCACGAGGACCAGGCTGCAGCGGCGCAAACCTTTCAATGATCTCAGCCGATCATGAAACGTTACTGCAAAGCCACAGTCAACCTCATCCTGCTAAACCACTCATTACATCCCCTTCACTGTGCCTTCCCCACTCTACCCCTGCACATCCTTATACACACCAACTTACCGTGCACCTCCATCATCCCTCTCTCTCGCTCTCTATCTACATTGTCAGTTCCCCATTTCACTAGCCACCCCTCACACTCACCCTCATCCTTGTCCAATCATACCACCTAACAACACACAAGGGTAGGCACTTGGGTCCTTTAGCCAATGTTCATGTATAGTTAATGTTGATGTATTGTCAAACATTGAAATCTTTATTTTCAGGGCTTTGCGTTCTTGGACAGATTTGTGAGCACCTTTGGAAGTAGCTTAGTGAGTTGTAGTGAATGGTGAGACATAATGGTACCGCTACAATGGTGATGAGTGTGAAAGGAATGGGTTGAACATTTCAGGGATGCTTTATGGAGCTGGTGTGTGGTGGTGCCAATCTGGCGCATCATGTGGTAGTCAGGGTGTACAGCATGTAGTGAAGTAAAATCGGCTATGGTGAGGCCATCACTGGCCTTCCGGGCAGCATTGTGGTTGGGTGCTGATGTCCTGTGCACTGTGCAGCATCAGGTGATTGCAGAGAAGGTTGATGTTATTGGAAGTGATGCTGGTGTGTTTAGTGATGTTGGTGTTGGGGCTGATTGTGATGGAATTCTGAGGACCAAGTGAGATTTTTTGAAGTGTACCGATGCTGCTTAAATAGATGGCAGGTGAGGTTGAGATGACAGAAGCACCCTGTCAATGCTGAGAGAGGTTGCTCCAAGGAGGTGACAGTGAATGGAGAGTTCACTGCAAACACTTCCAAAGGGCATACAGCTCACAAGTCTTTTCCAAAACCTGAAGATTTCAGCTTCTGACATTGGAAAGTGAACAGTTGTGAAATGGTACCTGTCAACTAGCCAAAGCAAGAGGGAGTCACTGAGAACCCGACATATTTACCTGGCGTGAAACCTGAGAGACGGCAAAGACGTCAAATGGTTGGTAAAATTGTAAGTGCCTGCTTTTAAGCCTCTAACTAGCATTTAAGTACTTTTTAATGATGTTAATTACCTGTCCCACCACTTGCTGTCGGGTCTGTTATCCAAACACCGACCTGACAGTTGAGAAACTCACAGAGGCGGATTCAGAGCAGGATCCTGACTCGCTGTCAATCAAAGCCATTTTGACAGTGGGCTCACCTCCAAACCTGCATGCGCAGGGCTGGGAAAATTCCGGCCAACGTTTCAGGTCGATGACCTTTCATCAGAACTGGAAAATGTTACATATTGTAACAAGTTTTCAGTAAGTACAGAGGCAGGAAAAGGGAGGATAGGAGGAAAGAACAAAAGGGAAGGTCTGTGATAGGTGGAAGGCAGGAGAGATTGAAAGACGAAAAGGATGATGGTGCAAGGCAAAAGGGGATGGCAATGGGATAAGTAAAGGATCAAAAGATGGGTCTAGAAGAGGTGTAAATGGAAACAGCAGAATCATCAACAGCTGCTGTCTGGAAAAATGGGGCTAGAGGTTATCATCTGAAATTTTTGAAATCAGTGTTGAGTCCAGAACTCTGTAAAGTGCCGAAATGAAAGAAGAGTTGCTGTTTCTTGAGCTTACTTCATTGGAACAGTGTAGGACACCGAGGACAGAGTGGGAGTGGAACAAAGAATTATAGTGACATGTGACCGGAAACTCAGGCTCACACTTGCGGACTGAACGGAGTTGTTGATAGGGCCCTCGACCTTGTCAGTTCCATTCCTGCACTTCTGTTCTCATCCTTCCCCTCCCTTCATGATGATAGGGTTTCCCTTGTTCTCATCTTCTGTAATAGAGCTCCCTCTAGTGGACTACTGTGGTAATGCAACTACTGATAGAAATAATAAAGGGTCATGTGGCATAGTCACATGTTGACAGTTTTCTGTATTGGAGCCACCTTGTGTAGTGTGTTTCTCAGTGATGTAAGAATTAGCACACCTTCCACCCCACCAGCCTCCACATTCAATGGATCATCCTCCGCCATCTCCAACGTGATCCCACCACCAAACATATCTTCCCCTCACCTTCGTTTTCAGCATTCCGAAGGGACCGCTCCCTCTACGATACACTGTTCCACTCCTCAATCACCCTCAACACCAGCTAACCTTCTCACTGCACCTTCTCGTACAAGTGGAGGAGATGCAGCACCTGCTCGTTCCTTTACTTCCTCCCTTCCCACCATCCAGGGCCCCAAATACTCCTTCCAGGTGAAACTGCGATTTACATGTACTGCTTGCAATTTAATATACTGCATTCGCTGCTCATGGTGCGGTCACCTCTACATTGGGGAGACCAACGCAGATTGGGTGACTGCTTTGTGGAACACCTCCGCTCAATCCACAAACGTAACCATGAGTGTTATATATGCAAACTACAGATATACTCTCTATGTAATCACTGTATGGTTGCAAAAGATGGAGACTTGTTTGCCTGATGTACTGTCAATAAGGTTTATACTGTGTATATACATGTTGGCACCACTAGAGGGTGCAACTGGTGGAGACCGGGGTTTCCTGCCCTGGTGGCAGGGGCTGTATAAAAGGCGAGCCACCATGTGGCTGCCTCACTCTGGAGTTATGAATAAAGGACCAAGGTCACTACAGTTTGAATACAACACATTGCCTCATGGAGTCATTCATAGGTATATTACAGACATAATAACTGCCGATGAGAATACGGACTTTCACGTGATTATGGCTACCTTTGGCTCACTGAAAGACGTCACAGAGAGTGATGATTGGGATGCCTTCATGGAAAGGCTCGAGCTATATTTCGTGGCAAATGACCTGGCAGGGGAGACGGACACATGGGCGGAAAAGCGCAAGGCTATACTGCTGACCAGTTGTAGGCCCGAGGTCTACCGCCTTGTCAGGGACTTGCTGGCACCCATGAAGGCCAAGGATAAGACATACGATGAGCTGACTGAACTAATTCGCGACCAACTAAAACCAAAAGAGAGCATCCTCACGGCCAGGCACAGATTCTACACTCACCGCAGACCTGAGGGCAAGGAGATTGCAAACATAGAAAATAGGTGCAGGAGTAGGTCATTCGGCCCTTCGAGCCTGCACCACCATTCAATATGATCATGGCTGATTATTCACCTCAGTACCCCTTTCCTGCTTCCTCTCCATACCCCTTGATCCCTTTAGCCATAAGGACCACATCTAATTCCCTTTTGAATATATCTAACGAACTGGTCTCAACAACTTTCTGTGGTAGAGAATTCCACAGGTTCACAATTCTCTGAGTGAAGAAGTTTCTCCTCATCTCGGTCCTAAATGGCTTACCCCTTATCCTTAGACTGTGACCCCTGGTTCTGAACTTCCCCAAGATCGGGAACATTTTTCCTGCATCTAAACCTGTCCAATCCAGTCAGAGTTTTATATGTTTCTATGAGATACCCTCTCATTCTTCTAAATTCTAGTGAATATAAGCCTAATCAATCCACTCTTTCTTCGCATGTCAGTCCTGCCATTCCTGGAATCAGTCTGGTGATCCTTCGCTACATTCCCTCAATAGCAAGAATGTCCTTCCTCAGATTAGGAGACCAAAACTGTAGACAATATTCAAGGTGTGGCCTCACCAAGGCCGTGTACAACTGCAGTAAGACTTCCCTGCTCCGATACTCAAATCCTCTCGCTATGAAGGCCAACATGCCATTTGCCTTCTTCATCGCCTGCTGTACCTGCATGCCAACTTTCAATGACTGATGTACCATGACACCCAGGCCTCGTTGCACCTCCCCTTTTCCTAATCTGTCATCATTCAGATAGTGGATAAGCTCACATTTATCTACATTATACTGCATCTGCCATGCATTTGCCCACTCACCTAACCTGCTCAAGTCACCCTGCAGTCTTTTAGCATCCTCCTCACAGCTCACACTGCCACCCAGCTTAGTGTCATCTGCAAACTTGGAGATATTACATTCAATTCCTTCATCTAAATCATCAATGTATATTGTAAATAGCTGGGGTCCCAGCACTGAACCTTGCAGTACCCCAATAGTCACTGCCTGCCATTCTGAAAAGGACCCATTTATTCCTCTTTGCTTCCTGTCTGCCAACCAGTTCTCTATCCACGTCAATACATTACCCCAATGCCATGTGCTTTAATTTTGCACACTAATCTCTTGTGTGAGACCTTGTCAAAAGCCTTTTGAAAGTCCAAATACACCACATCCACTGGTTCTCCCCTAGCTACTCTACTAGTTACATCCTCAAAAAATTCGAGAAGATTTGTCAAGCATGATTTCCCTTTCATAAATCCATGCTGACTTGGACTAATCCTGTCACTGCTTTCCAAATTCGCTGCTATTAAATCTTTAATAATTGATTCTAACATTTTCCCCACTACCGATGTCAGGCTAACCGGTCTATAATTCCCTGTTTTCTCTCTCCCTCCTTTTTTTTTTTAAAGTGGGGTTACATTAGCTATCCTCCAATCTATAGGAACTGATCCAGAGTCTACAGAATGTTGGAAAATGACCACCAATGCATCTACTATTTCTAGGGCCACTTCCTTAAGTACTCTGGGATTCAGACTATCAGGCCCTGGGGATTTATCGGCCTTCCAACCCATCAATTTCCCTGACACTATTTCCTGACTAATAAAGATTTCCTTCAGTTTTTCCTTCTTGCGAGATCCTCGGTCCCCTAGTATTTCCGGAAGGTTATTTGTGTCTTCCTTAGTGAAGACAGAACCAAAGTATTTGTTCAATTGGTCTGCCATTTCTTTGGTCCCCATTATAAATTCACCTGATTCTGACTGCAAGGGACTTACATTTGTCTTCACCAATCTTTTTCTCTTCGCATATCTATAGAAGCTTTTGCAGTCAGTTTTTATGTTCCTTGCAAGCTGACTCTCATACTCTATTTTCCCCCTCCTAACTAAACCCTTTGTCCTCCTCTGCTGAATTATAAATTTCTCCCAGTCCTCAGGTTTGCTGCTTTTTCTGGCCAATTTATATGCCTCTTCTTTGGTTTTAACACTATCCCTAATTTCCCTTGTTAGCCACGGTTGAGCCACCTTCCCCGTTTTATTTTTACTCCAGACAGGGATGTACAATTGTTGAAGTTCATCCATGTGATCCTTAAATGTCTGCCATTGCCGATCCACTGTCAACCCTTTAAGTATCATTCGCCAGCCTATCCTAGCCAATTCATGTCTCATACCGTTGAAGTTACCTTTCCTTAAGTGCAGGACCCTAGTCTCTGTATTAACTGTGTCACTCTCCACGTTAATGAAGAATTCTACCAGATTATGGTCTCTCTTACCCAAGGGACCTCGCACAACAAGATTGCTAATTAATCCTCTCTCATTACACAACACCCAGTCTACGATGGCCAGCTCTCTAGTTGGTTCCTCGACATATTGGTTTAGAAAACCATCCCTTATACACTCCAGGAAATCCTCCTCCACCGTATTGCTACCAGTTTGGTTAGCCCAATCTATATGTAGATTAAAGTCACGCATGATAACTGCTTTATTGCACGCATCCCTAATTTCCTGTTTGATGCTATCCCCAACCTCACTACTACTGTTTGGTGGTCTGTACACAACTCCACTCGCATTTTCTGCCCTTTGGTGTTCCGCAGCTCTACCCATACAGATTCCTCATCATCCAAGCTAATGTCCTTCCTTACTATTGCAATAATTTCCTCTTTAACCAGCAACGCTGCCCCACCTCCTTTTCCTTTCTGTCTATCCTTCCTGAATATTGAATACCCCTGGATTTGAGTTCCCAGCCTTGGTCACCCTGGAGCCATGTCTCCGTAATCCCAATTACATCATATCCATTAACAGCTATCTGCGCAGTTAATTCATCCACCTTATTATGAATGCTCCTCGCATTGAGACACCGAGCCTTCAGGCTTGTTTTTTTAAACACTCTTTGTCCTTTTAGAACTATGTTGTAATGTGGCCCTTTTTGATTTTTGCCTTTGATTTCCCTGCCCTCCACTTTTCCTTATCTCCTTTCTACATTTTGCTTCTGCCCCCATTTTACTTCCCTCTATCTCCCTGCATAGATTCCCATCCCCCGTCATATTCGTTTAAACTCTCCCCAACAGCACTAGCAAACACTCCCCCTACGACATTGGTTGCAGTCCTGCCCAGGTGCAGACCTTTCAGTATTGGTCCCACCTCCCCCAGAACCAGTTCCAATGTCCCAGGAATTTGAATCCCTCACTCTTGCACTATTCCTCAAGCCACGTATTCATTTTAACTATCCTGCTATTTCTACTCTGACTTCACGTGGCACTGGTAGCAATCCTGAGATTACTATCTTTGAAGTCCTACTTTTTTAATTTAACTCCTAGCTCCCTAAATTCAGCTTGTTGGACCTCATCCCGTTTTTTACCTATATCTTTGGTACCTATATGCACCACGACAATTGGCTGTTCACCCTCCCTCTCCAGAATGCCCTGCAGCTGTTCTGAGACATCCTTGAACCTTGCACCAGGGAGGCAACATACCATCCTGGAGTCTCGATTGCGGCCGCAGAAATGCCTATCTATTCCCCTTACAATAGAATCCCCTACCACTATAGCTCTCCCACTCTTTTTCATGCCGTCTTATGCAGCAGAGCCACCCATGGTGTCATGAACTTGGCTGCTGCTGCCTTCCTCTGATGGGCATCTCCCCAAACAGTACGCAAAACGGTATATCCGTTTTGGAGTGAGGTAACCGCAGAGGACCCCTCCACTACCTTCCTTCCATTGCTCTTCCTGATGGTCACCCATTCACTCTCTGCCTGTGTAAACTTTACCTGCAGTGTGACCAACTCACTAAATGTGCTATTCACGACATCCTCAGCATCGCGGATGCTCCAGAGTGAATCCATGCGCAGCTCCAGTGCCACAATGCGGCCTGTCATGAGCTGCAGCTGGACACACTTCCTGCACACATATTAGAGTCAGGGACACTTCCACATAGCACAGGAGGAGCATGACACGGGTCTGGGCTCTCCTGCCATCAGTTAACCCTTAAATTAACTTAATTTGGCAACAATGCCAAAGGTTATCTACTGATAAGAAAAGAAAAAGAAAAAGATAAAATACTCACCAATCCACCAGCCAATCACTTACCTACTTGGCTGTGATGTCACACTTCGATTTCTTTTTACTTCTTTGTTTACTTTCTGCCCCTGCTGCAGCTGCCTCCCGATCTGCCACCGCTTCCAGTTGCTGCCGCCGTTCTTTATCCTCCTGCACTGCTCCGCTCTCGCGATGCTGGCCTCCCGATCTGCCGCCGCTCCAAGTTGCTGCTGCTGCCCTTTATCCTCATGCGCTGCTCCGCTCTCGTGATGCTGGCCTCCCAATCTGCTGTCACTCCCAGTTGCTGCCGCCACCCTTTATCCTCTGGCGCTGCTCTGCTCTCGTGATGCTGGCCTCCCGATCTGCTGTCACTCCCAGTTGCTGCCGCCACCCTTTATCCTCTGGCGCCGCTCCGCTCTCACGATGCTGGCCTCCCGATCTGCCACCGCTCCAAGTTGCTGCTGCTGCCCTTCATCCTCCTGCGCTGTTCCGCTCTCGCGATGCTGGCCTCCCGATCGGCTGCCACTCCCAGTTGCTGCCGTCACCCTTTATCCTCCTGCGCTGTTCCGCTCTCGCGATGCTGGCCTCCCGATCTGCCAGCAGTGTTTCCTCTCTTGCTGGGCTTCCCCTACACCCACAGTTGGTATTCTCACTCAGCTCAGCTGTGGGAAGTCACTGCCTGGTTTTCAGTCTCGGTGGCTTCTTCTGCGGAACTGCGGCTTCTTCCTCTGGTACATCGATCTTGGTGGAGCGAGAGCGAGAGAAGGAGAGAGAGGTCTCTCTACATACAAGCTGCAAAATATGCTGCCGACCTCAGGAGACTTGCGGCACCATGTGATTTTTGCACGCACCTCAACGAAGCATTGCGAGATATCTTCATTAAATGAATTGGCCACGAAGGCCTCCTTCACAAGCTATTATCTGCCGACACCACAGTCAACCTGCAGAAGGTCATCAGCATCAGTCAGGCATTCATGACCTCGACATTCATCCTGTGGACTCAAATCCGGCAAGTACTGTACACAGAATGGTGCCTTTCACAGGCAAGACTGTAGAACGTGGCTCTGCCCAGGGCAGAGAGCACAGACCTCAGGGTTCCAGAACTCAGAGTGTACCGAGGGGTGCTAATCGAGTAGCACCATGCTGGCGTTGCGGAGGAAACCATAGCGCTCACCAATGTCGGTTTGCTGAGTACATATGCAAAGCCTGTAACTCGAAGGGTCACCTCCAGCGTATGTGTAAAAGAAATACGACTCAACGTCTAGCAGAGAAGTCGGTAGATGAGTTTGAATCCAGCGGGGAGTATGATGATTTAGCCAGAGAGGCAGCTCAGCCCCAAGAAGAAATGTAGAGTGTATACCTGCACCACCGATTGTCCTCCAGTGAAAATGGAAGTCAAGATAAACAGCATTCTAGTCTTCATGGAAATGGATACGGGAGCGAGCCAGTCAGTGATGAGCCAGGATGCCTCAGAGAAGCTACGGAACGAAAAACGACCTGAGCTGGTTCCATTACAGGGAAAGTTACGCACCTACACCAAGGAGCTGATCCCAGTCCTTGGTAGTGCGGATATAAGTGTAATCCATAACGGTGTGGCGCACAAGTTACCTCTGTGGATTGTTGCAGGTGATGGTCCAATGCTAATCGGAAGAAGGTGGATGGGAAAGATCCAGTGGAAATGGGAATGTTAAGTATGGAGAAAGAGTCAGACTGAACACTGTGAGCTCAAAGTGTGACCATAGTCTTTTATTGCAAGTCTCCAGAGTGCCCCTCCATCCTGTGAGACCTCCTTAAATACCTGTGCTCCCAAGGGATTATGGGATCCCTTGGGACTCCAGGGGATGAGCCCTCTGGTGGCTGTACAGAGTAAATACTTGTTTACATATATAACAACACTCCCCTGCAAAGTCAATAGTGCAACTATTTACAATGTGAGTCGATCTGGGACCCTTCTTGCCCTGGTTGATCGTCTCGGTGTGAAAGTTGGTATTGTTGAATCATTTGTTGGGCCCTCGCTGGGCTGCTGTGCACCTGGCCTTGCTGGGCTACCTGGTGTGTTGGGTCCTGCTGGGCTGCTGTGAATGATGGGTTCTGCTTCGTGGTCAACCGTGGTGCCGGTTGCCAATGGTGTGTATGTTGGGGGATCAAAAAAGGTAGGGTCCAAGGTGGGTTGCTCAGGATAGTCCGTAAATCTGAGTTTGATTTGGTCCAAGTGTTTCTGGTGAATGAGTGCATTTGAAAGTTTGACCCGAATCACCCTGCTCCCCTCTTTGGCCACGACAGTGCTGGGAAGCCACTTGGGACCTTGTCCATAATTCAATACAAATACAGGATCATTGATTTCATTCTCATGTGACACATTTGTGCTATCATGGTATGCACTTTGTTGAAGCCGCCTGCTCTCTACCTGTTCATGGAGATCAGGGTGAACTAACGAGAGCCTTGTCTTAAGTGCTCTTTTCATGAGCAGTTCAGCAGGTGGGATCCCAGTGAGAGAGTGGGGTCTCGTGCGGTAGCAAAGCAGGACTCGGGATAAGCAAGTTTGCAGTGAGCCTTCAGTTACCCTCTTCGAGCCTTGCTTGATGGTTTGCACTGCTCTCTCTGCCACACCATTGGACGCTGGTTTAAACGGGGTAGATGTGACATATTTGATCCCGTTGTGGGTCATGAATTTTTTGAACTCAGCACTGGTAAAACATGGCCCGTTGTCGCTCACCGGGTAAACCATGAGTGGCAAACATGACTCGCAGGCTTTCAGTAGTGGCAGTGGACGTGCTAGCCGACATTATCTCACATTCAATCCACTTGGAATACACGTCTACAACCACAAGGAACATTTTGTCCAAGAACGGGCCTGCACAGTCGACGTGTACCCTGGACCACGATTTGGAGGGCCAAGACCATAAACTTAGCGGTGCCTCCCTGGGTACATTGCTTAACTGCGAGCATGTATTACATCTGTGAATGCAGGACTCTAAGTCCGCATCGATACCAGGCCACCACACCTGGGATCTGGCAATCGCTTTCATCATCACGATGCCTGGGTGAGTACTGTGGAGGACATTGATGACGGTGTCTCTGCCCTTCTTGGGGACCACTACTCGATTTCCCCACAGAAGGAAATCTGCTTGTACAGACATTTCATCTTTGCGCCGCTGGAACGGCTTTATCTCTTGCTGCATTTCCACTGGGACACTGTGAAGCACACAGCTTTTGACTCGAGATAATAAGGGGTCCTGGCTTGTCCAGGTTTTGATCTGCCGGGCAGTGACGGGTGATTGCTCACTTTCAAATGCTTCCATAACCATGGTTAGATCTGCAGGCTGCGCCATTTCCACCCTCGTGGTGGGCAATGGCAGCCTACTGTGAGCATCGGCGCAGTTTTCTGTGCCTGGCCTGTGGCGGATGGCGTAGTTGTATGCGGACAACGTGAGCGCCCATCTCTAGATGCAGGCCGATGCATTGGTATTTATCCCTTTAACTCTCGGAAAACAGGGATATAAGTGGCTTATGGTCGGTTTCCAATTCGAATTTTAGCCCAAACAGGTATTGATGTATTTTCTTTACCCCATAGACACACGCTAACGCTTCTTTCTCAATCATGCTGTAGGCTCTCTCAGCCTGAGACAGAGTCCTGGATGCAGTTTCCCAAAATCATTAGCTTGTTGCAATACAACCAGATGCCATATGACGATGCATCACATGCTGGTACCAAACGCTTACATGGATCATATAACACAAGCAATTTGTTTGAGCGTAACAATTTTCTCGCTTTTACAAAAGCGTTTTCTTGGCTTTTGCCCCAAACCCATTTGTCCCCTTTCCGTAGTAAGACATGCAATGGTTCTAGCAGTGTGCAAAGACCCGGTAAGAAGTTACCAAAATAGTTCAAGAGTCTCAGAAACAACTGCAGCTCCCTCATGTTCTGTGGCCTCGGTGCGTTCTCGATTGCCTCCGTCTTCACGTTGGTGGGCCTGATGCCGTCCGCCACAATCCTCCTTCCCAAGAACTCCACTTCAGGCATCAGAAAAATGCACTTCAAGCATTTTAACCTGCGCCTCAGGTTGAGTCGACTAAGAACCTCCTCCAGGTGCTGCAGATGCTCGACTGTGATCCGACCTGTGACCAAGATGTCGTCCTGGAAAACCACGGTGTGTGGGACCGACTTTAGTAAGCTTTCCATGTTTCTTTGGAATATCGCCGCCGCTGATCGGATTCCAAACGGGCATCTGTTATAAACAAAAAGACCTCTGTGCGTGTTGATGCAGGTGAGGGCCTTCGATGATTCCTCCAGTTCCTGCGTCATGTAGGCTGAAGTCAGATCCAGCTTCGTGAACATCTTTCCTCCCGCCAGCGTTGCAAAGAGGTCGTCGGCCTTTGGTAGTGGGTATTGGTCCTGCAGGGGGAAACGATTGATAGTTACTTTGTAATCGCCACAGATTCTGACAGTGCCGTCTTCCTTGAGGACTGGCCCACTCATGGAACTCGATCGGTGAAACGATGCCCTCTCTTTGCAGCCGGTCTAGCTCAATCTCTACCCTTTCTCTCATCATGTACGGTACTGCTCTCGCCTTGTGATGGATGAGTCGCACCCCCGGAATTAGGTGGATCTGCACTTTTGCTCCTTGGAATTTCCCGATGCCTGGTTCGAACAGCGAAGGAAATTTGTTTAAGATCTGGGCACACGAAGTGTCGTCAGCGGGCGATAGCACTCGGACGTTGTCCCAGTTCCAGCGTATCTTTCCCAGCCAGCTCCTGCCGAGCAGTGTGGGACCATCGCCCGGTACCACCCAGAGTGGTTGCTTGTGCACCGCTCCATCGTAGGAGACCTTTACAGTAGCACTGCCAATTACAGGAATCAGTTCTTTTGTGTAAGTTCTTAGTTTCGTGCAAACTGGAGTTAAGATTGGCCTTGAGGCCTTGGTGCACCACAGTCTTTCGAAAGTCTTTTTGCCCATGATGGATTGGCTCACACCCGTGTCCAGCTCCATTGACACCGGGAGTCCATTTAGTTCAACATTCAGCATTATCGGGGGACAATTCGCGGTGAATGTGTGCACCCCATGTACCTCCGCCTCCTCTGAGGCTCTGGTTCGTTGTGATCCTCCGTGGATCTGTCCTCGTCTG